>NC_134405.1:233236464-233546107 GCF_038048845.1 Mixophyes fleayi
ATCAGTTTTTTTTTCTTTTAACACTAAATCTTAAATGTACATTGTTTATATAGTGTGCCTTATGTTAATCGAGTGATTCCTTTCCCCCTGCATGAGACCCCCTATGTGCTCCCCTTTGTTTGTATTCTTCTCTTCCGCTCTTTTTTTTTTTCTGTACCCCATATATCTTTAAAAATGTTCAATAAAAATATTGATGAAAAAAAAAAAATTAAGTATTTGATTAAACTAGCAAGCCCTTAGGTTAGTCACTAATTCTCAGTTACTTTGCAGATCCGATTAATTAGCGTAGACTACAGGTCACTTATTGGAATCTGCTTAACTACAACTTGTTGCAAGGACTTCATCCATCTACGATACATTATGAAGGGGCACCTAGGTCATGCCTCCAATTTTTTCCAACAGAAAACCAGCACATGCCTACAACAGGGACAAACAGGACGTTTCCAGGAAAAATTCCACCTTTCCCCTTCACCAAATAATTTGTGTTCAGCTTACTTTTAGATTCAACTTTATGTAACCCAATACTTTTACTTTAAATATACAAATCAATGTTATTGGAGACCATCAGAAAATTAAAATGAGTTAAGAAATAAATAGACTTTTTGCTTTGTGTCTTATATACTAACTTGATAAATTCATGTAAAAATCTCTACCATGTCATGGTGACCTTGATTAGAACAGATCACGAAGATAACATTCTAGCCATTGCCTTCCAGTTGCAATTTGAATGCACTGACTGTATATCTCCCGCAGTAATCTAGGGATAATTGATTCCTATGGTCACCCTGTCTATCTAGCTTGCACTGTAACACACATTAGAGATCACTTTGGGGAAGATGCTACCTCCTTTTTTTTTTTTTTTTTTAACAATTTTACGAATGACATCTTTGGAGCACTAGTGCTCATTATGTCAAGAGTAGAATTTCAGTAGAAAAAAAAATTCAAGACCTTTCAAAAACCACTCTGAACCACTCTGCTTATCAGAATACTCGAGCAAACAAACACTTGAAGAATGTTTAACATTAACAGATTTAAACCGATATTTAGAAAGCATGCTAGGTCTGGCTATATGTTATGCGAAAACACCTGTGAATGGATTGGTAGAATGTTGAACTACATGGCGACAGTCACAACTTTAAAAGTTTTATAATACACAAAAAAGGTGATCTACAGAATCATTTTCTATGTATATACATTTGTTATATATCATGTATGCCATACTTACCTACTTTCTGTAGTCTGTTTCCGGGAGATGGGCGTGACTGGAGGGCGGGAAGGAAATGGCGTTTTGTCGCGGGGGGCAGGGCCAAAATGCCGCGATTCTGGCTAAATCGTGTCATTTAGCGGTGGCTGCAGCGAGATGCGAGAGATTTGCCAGCTCTCCCGGAAGCCCGGGAGACTCCCGAAATTCGGGTCAGTCTTTCTGTATGATGTATGCAGAATTTGTAAACAACATATTTCTCAAGGAAAAGTCAACGAGTCACACTTTCCAATGTAAATTCATTGTGCAGTTCAATACATCTCCCCTGTACTTCTATTGTTTATTATTATAAGTGATATCACGTTATGTTAGTTTATAAAACTCACCTCATTGTTTCTTTTGGGTGCTATATTCAGTTAAGCAATTACAGAAATCTTATCCTGCGTTTATTCAAGTTAATCCAGATACAGAGTCAATCTTTTAAGGAAATAAACATCCTTGGTTAAATATTGTCAACAATATCCAAGGTGTACTACAGTGTCCCAGAGGAGGAACCGTACACAGTATGGCTGTATTATTTATAGAGATGGTCACTGACCCCCGTGTTTTGGTTTTGGATTCGGTTTTGGATCTGGATTACCGTCGTGTTTTGGTTTTGGTTTTGCAAAACCGCCATTGCGTGTTTTGGTTTTGGTTTTGTTTGGTTTTGTTTTGCTATTTTTTTGGAAAATCCATGTTTTTGGGCCTAAATTAACCCAATTTAGTGCTCCAACTGTTTTAGAGACAAGTAATCTAATTGTTGAGGTAATAAATCATCCAAAAAAACAGTTTAATTCTTCGTTGGTAGGCCTATTCTACACACAAAACAGATTGTCTTCCTCTCCATCTATGCATATTGGCAATGCAGCCATCGTCTTTGAATGTATATTACACCTACACTTATAGTTAAATATGTAAAGAAATGGAAAAAGCCAGTTTGGTTTCTGTCTCTCAAGGCCCCCCTCCACTTGTATAAAATACCAAAAAATTCAGCCATTATAGACTGTACAATATTAATTGACATGGAGAAAGCCAGTTTGGTTTCTGTCTCTCTAGGCCCCCCTCCACTTGTATAAAATACCCAAAAATTCAGCCATTATAGACTGTACAATATTATGAAAAATGGACAAAGCCAGTTTAGGGTCACTCTGTCTATGACACCCTACCCTTAAGGATAAATTGCCCTAACAGCAGCCTTTCAAGATGGTATGTGATATGGAAATGCCACAAGTCCCTTTCCTCTTTGGGGGTAGATTGCACCCTACACTTACATAGAAAGTTTTAAAAAGATGTTATCGGCATCATCTTCAGCTTAATCCTCACCCTCATCAGTGTGTACGTCATCATCACAGACTATCAATTCATCGCCGCTTGAATCCGCCATTAGAGAACAGTCAGTGCTTGGATGTCTTGGATGGTGAAGGCCTTCCTCGTAGAAGATGTAGTTCATTTTTATAAACATCATTTTCTCCACATTTTTGGGAAGTAACCTTCTACGGCGATAACTGACTAAGTTCCCTGCTGTGCTGAACACTCGTTCAGAGTACACACTGGAGGGTGGGCAGCTTAGGTATTGCAAAGCAAGTTTGTACATGGGTTTCCAAATGGCCTGCTTTTCTTCCCAGTAAGGAAAGGGACTGTCTGACATTTCCATATCAACTACCTCTTGAAAGTAATCCTCCACTATCCTTTGCATGTTTATACTCATATTGGATGGAGTTATGGGCAAAGTGACACATTTTTTTGAAAAACCCTTCAAACCAGCCCAGATGTTAAATTGTTCTGGTCTGCCCCCTGTGTCTTCCCTGCTTCTTTTTTGGAAATTTAATTTTTTACGAGCAACAGCTTGAGAAAGTGAAGGAGGACACGTCGTCAAGCCGAGGCCCAGTTCAGCGGCCAACTTGCTGAGCAATAGCTCCTTGCAAAAGTTCACATCTCGCTCATTTACAAGTAAAGACTCAATGTAGGTTTTAAACCTTGGATCAAGCACAGTGGCCAAAACGTACTGATCCGAGTTCAAGATCTTAATAACTCGAGGATCATTGTGAAGCGAATTAAGTACTTGATCGACAAGGCCAACATACTTTGCTGAATTGCTTGCTTTCAGCTCCTCCTTCATTTTCTCAAGCTGCTTTTCCAATAGTCTAATTAAAGGAATGACTTGGCTCAAACTAGCAGAGTCTGCACTGACCTCACACGTCACAACTTCAAATGGTTTCAGCACCTTGCACAGCACTGAAAGGATTCCCCACTGTGCAAGAGCGAAATACATCCCCCCTCCTTTCCCAATGTCATGACTTGTGCAATATGCTTGGATGGCTTTGCGCTGTTCCTCCATCCTCTGAAGCATGTACAGGGTGGAATTCCACCGAGTTACCACCTCTTGCTTAAGTTGGTGGCAGGGCAAGTTAAACTGCTCTTGGAGCTGCTGTAATCTCCTACATGCTGTGGCTGAATGCCTGAAATGGCCTGAAATTTTACGGGCCACCGAAAGCATCTCCTGCACCTCACGGTTATTTCGTAGGAAGCTCTGCACCACCAAGTTGATGGTGTGAGCAAAACAGGGAATATGTTGGAAATCACCCAGCTGTAATGCTCGCACTATATTGTTGGCGTTATCTGAAATGACATACCCTGGGGAGAGTCCGAGTGGTATAAGCCATGCATCAATCACATCTCTCAGTTTGCGTAACAAATTGTCAGCCGTATGCCTGTTAGTGAAGCCGGTGATACAAAGAGTGGCCTGCCTGTGACAAATGTTACGTAGTGGTGTACATGCTGCTGCTGTTCCTGCTGGTGAAGGTGAATGACCAACCCAGTGGGCTGTCACAGTCATATAGTCTTAGGTTTGGCCACTTCCACTTGTCCACATATCTGTGGTTAAGTGGACAGTGGGCAGAATGGCATTTTTCAGCGCAATCTCTACATTTTTACACACTTTTTGGTATAGTTGTGGAATAGCTTTACGGGAGAAATGGTGTCGCGATGGAATTCTGTAACGCGGACACAAAACCTCAATTAACTGTGAAAAACCAGCTGCGTTTATTGTGGAGATTGGACGCAGATCTAACACTAACATTGCAGCCATGGCGTCTGTGATTCGCTTGGCGACTGGGTGACTGCTGTCATATTTGCTTCCCCTCGCAAATGATTGTTTCACAGTTAATTGCTGAAATGTAGGACTGCTCATTTTATTAACCTGCCTCTGGGATGACGATTCACCCCCAGCAGCAGCAACAGCAGCAGCAGGACTAACGCTTTCTTCAGAGGAATCAATAATAGTGCCGGAGTCATCCAGCCTTAAGTGGGATGCCGGGCTAACTCCGAGCGCTACTGAGGATATTGATGAGGATGGTGTGGTGGGTGTATTTTGTAGCCGTCGGTATGTCGGTGAGCGGAGGGTCTTAGCTGATGAGGGAGTGCTTGTATTCTTTTGGGAAGAACTTTCAGCATTTCCCAACACTTTGCCATGAACTCTCGTTAAATGGCGTAACATAGACGAGGTTCCAAGATGGTTAAGGTCCCTCCCTCGACTGACTGTGGCTTCACATACACTACAAATGGCTATACAATTGTTGTCTGGATTTGGGTAGAAATAATTCCACACATAAGAAGTGGATTTTTTTGTTTTATGCCCAGGCATGACAATGGCCTTTTTCTTGTCACGTGCCAGAACTGCTGCCACTGGTGCAGGACTTACACAAACAACCTCATCCTCATCAACATCCTCATTAGCGCCCTCGTCGCCTACACAAATCTCCTCCTCATCCTCTTCTAATTCCAAAGTGGCATCCTCAATTTGGGTATCACCGGCTATACTCGGGCTATTAAGGCACACATCAGCAGAATGCTCACGATTAGACATCCCACTGTTGGATGGACTCTCCACAGGGATTGTTGTCATTTGTGAATCAGAGCAAATATTCTCCTGTAATGCCTCACTGTTATCTTGCAGCTCGGCTTTGACGCGTAACAGTAGTTGTGCACCAATTGTAGGCTGGGTAACTTTTTGGGATCTGCCACTAATAGCCAAAGGTGAAGGCCTCATTCTCTCTTTGCCACTGTGTGTGTAGAATGGCATGCTTGCAATTTTTTTTTTATCGTCACTTAACTTTTGCTCAGTTACACTTCTTTTTCGCTTCAATACAGTACATTTTTTTTTGGTTTTTGTTTTTTGCACTAATTTGAAAACACTCTGTTGTTTGACATCGCCTTGGCCAGATGACGTACTGGGAACACTAACATCAGGACTGGTGACAGAACCTGGTTGCTCATTCAGATCATATGTGGACTGCTTTGAATCCATTCTGAGCGCAAACCACTGGGGAGTGCTAAAAATTATTTAGTAGATACTGCTGACAGAAATGACTTTTGACAGCCAGAAATATTAATGCACAATTAGGGAGGACACCCCAAAAGCACTGAGGAGTGCTAAAAATTATTTGGTAGATACTGCTGACAGATATGACTTTTGACAGCCAGAAATATTAATGCACAATTAGGGAGGACACCCCAAAAGCACTAAGGAGTGCTAAAAATTATTTGGTAGATACTGCTGACAGATATGACTTTTGACAGCCAGAAATATTAATGCACAATTAGTGAGGACACCCCAAAAGCACTGAGGAGTGCTAAAAATTATTTAGTAGATACTGCTGACAGATATGACTTTTGACAGCCAGAAATATTAATGCACAATTAGGGAGGACACCCCAAAAGCACTGAGGAGTGCTAAAAATTATTTAGTAGATACTGCTGACAGATATGACTTTTGACAGCCAGAAATATTAATGCACAATTAGGGAGGACACCCCAAAAGCACTGAGGAGTGCTAAAAATTATTTAGTAGATACTGCTGACAGATATGACTTTTGACAGCCAGAAATATTAATGCACAATTAGGGAGGACACCCCAAAAGCACTGAGGAGTGCTAAAAATTATTTAGTAGATACTGCTGACAGATATGACTTTTGACAGCCAGAAATATTTATGCACAATTATGGGGGACACCCCAAAAGCGCTGGGGAGTGCCAAATATGAAGAAAAAATAATAAACCTCTATCCTCCTCTCTGCACTAGCGATTTTGGTTAGAACAATATTGTATTCTCTGTCCCTGCTCTAATTAGCCTATGACTACACCCTGCTCTCTCCCTCTGTCAAATGGCGATGGATTGCTGTGGAGGCGTGTATTTATAAAGTTGAAGTATCGCGAGAACCGAGCCCCGAGATCCGACGACGTCACAATGACGTTCGGCCTCGATTTGCATTCGGAATGGGCGGGAGAGTACCGAGCTGCTCAGCTCGGTACTCGGATACCCAAAGTTCGGGTGGGTTCGGTTCTCGGAGAACCGGACCCGCCCATCTCTAATTATTTATTACATTTTTGTTTTCTTGCAGTCATTTTGAAGATAATAGTAGATATATGCAAGAAGTCTGGGTAAAAGCATCACTTCTGTGGAATGTGAACTATTCACCCTGGCCACCAGTGATTTAAGCATAGAGGACCTGATTCCTTAAGGCACACAAACCAATGTAACACTGTTTTTGTTTTGTTTTTTGTGGGGGGTTTTTACACGCATGTCCATAGTCAGCAATGAGTGGATCTGAATAAATGTCTCTTTGACTATGGGTCTAGGGCCTAGGCACTCTATATTCTACATATGTATTAGACGTATCTTGCAGTGTATTGTCTGTTAGACCAAAAAATCCCAAAAGAACACACAGGAAAAAAAAAATCCAATTAATGTTGCATGTTAATATTATAGTTATTAATGACAAAACTTTAAAAAAGCTTCTTTACATTTTATGGTTGTTATGAATGTTTACTGTACATAAAATTTATTTTTACAGTTGCCGATTGCAAACACATGTTCTAGCTTAGCTTCCACACACAGAGTCGTCACTAGTAATCAGACCTATTAACCAGACCTGTAGCTGGCACAAGTGATGCGAAAGAAAAGCACGTACCTTTGAGATTCCCAAGCTTAAATCGGACGTTGCTCTGTGCGCTCGAGTTTGATGCGCAGTTACTATAACTTGACCATGTGCATACGCCCCTTTCCTCCCCGTTCCATCCATGATATTGTAATCTGTAGTAAGGGTCCTTTACGCTTGAAGGTGAATTGAATATTGCTGTGTTCACTGGAGTATGGCCCTGTTGTGGGCATGCTCAGAGATTTTTGGCCGCAAAATATGGCACATATCAGCATTTCTTAATGGGTCATGCCCAGAGATTCTATTTGCTTATTAGAAGCAGAACTCTATGTTTCATTTATATCACTTACATAAATATATCCTTTAATATGGTTTTTAAATTGCTGTTTGGTTTTTGTTCTGTTCTTTTTATTTGAGTTTTAACGATCTCCCTATAGCTTACAAAGTCTATGATCATGTTTGAGGCAGTGGCACAGCTATTTCCAACCCCATCTCTGAAGAATTACCAATGGCTTTATACTAAGTGTAAATTAGAACACACACACTGATTGTGAATAATGATTATGCTGGTCATCGGAATCATTATATTGTTGTTTTTGAATTTATTGCCCCCCTATAGACATTTTCTTATGTAAAAACCATCTATAGGTGTTAGCAGGGGCGGATTGGAAAGAGACGAGCGGAGGGGGCTTATATAATGTTATTAAAGGGGTGGATATGAAGGAATGGGTGCTATTGATTTAATGCTGGGGCTGGTTGGAGTTTTCTAAATTATATATACCCTTTTTAAAAAAAAAAAAAAAAAAATAGGGTCTCCAACATTCCAGGACTCAGACAAGCAGCAACTGAGCTAAAGACACCAGCAGCCACAGGTGGTGAAAGTGACAAGAACAGGTAGGAGAGAGCAGGACATTCTGACAACTGTCCTGAATTTAGTGGGGCAGTCCTGAATTTGGATGACTGTCTCACTTAGTCTGGACAGTCAAGGACATTTGGGAGGTATGTCCCGCTTCACACTGTACTGCTCGTGATGGCAGAGCTGCGTGCACGTTACAGTAGTGCACACAGTTTTGCCTGTGTATTTGTCTAAAATGATAACACCCCACCTATCTTAAGTGCCCTGGGTCACCCAGAGACTTATTCCAGCTCTGGTGACACGTTATTGTTTTTTTGCATTGGTTCCATCGGCTGCCTTCTACCTAGCACTGGTCCTATTCTCACATCACTTTGTTGAAAATATGGTCAGCCCCCATTACACTGACAATATAATTAATCTTAACTCTTTTGCACTTAGTATATCACCAGCAAATTCTTGCAATAACTCTCCCCTTCACTTATACCATGGTCTGCAAACCCTTCTTGCACAATCACAGGGCAAATTTAAGGATCATACACAATTGTTACAAAAGAAGTGTTTTCTTGCAGATGGTTGAAGTATTTCACCTTTGTGGTGATCGCACTGGATAGCCGTTTATTATGAGGATTATTTTTAATGCATTTTTTGAAACACACAGTACATTATACATTATATTAAGAGAGAAATTTGATTGGTAGTTTGCATCTAATGATGTCATGGAAAGATGTAACCGCGCTTGAGGTGCTCATATGCTGCACTGGCAGACTGATCAAATACGATTGTGCCAATATGTTTCGTAATAGTTAAACTTATTAAACAAAGTAAGATATCTTTCTTTGAAGAAAATATTGGAAGGATATATTAGTAGGCAACTAAATAAGTTTGAATACAGAGGCATAAACCAGTTGCAGATCATGCAAAATGATTCATGTATTTTTATAACACATGACTGTCAGCTTTTTCCCTGCATTGCTTTAGCAGTGACCCACTGTGTATTAAGTCATCACATCCAGGTTTTCCTAAATGTTACTACAACCAAATTCATGAAGGTCTAAATTCCGCCTACTTTTGTTTTGGCCCCACTTACAGTTGATTTGGTCCCACCCACATGAGGCCGCTTCAAGAATTGTTTCTAGGGCCACTTTAAGTTCCCAATCCGCCCCTGGGTTCTGGGCAGTGGTGGAACTACTATTGGTGCAACAGGTACGGTGCACCAGGGCCCATGGAGGTAATGGGGGCCTGCTGCACAGGGAACTAGCAAGCTCTGGGCCCCGGTTCCCTCCTCCCCGCTTCCCTGCACTGGGGCCTACAGCTCACTAGTTCTGCCTCTTGTGTTGGTTCTGTACATTTTGAAATAAGCTTAGTTCTTCGAAAATTAGCTGTATAGTATGGAGGTAAAATGTGCTCTTACATGCGTCTTAAATAAAAAGTGAAATATAAACAATGAGTCTACAATTATCTAACAGCACTGAGAGGGGGGTATTCAATTGTTTCTTTTAACGCGCTAAAACAAAAAAAAAACGAGCGCTCTAAAAATATTACCGTTAATACGGTAATTACTCGCTAAATTTCATCTCGCAGCTCCCTGAGCAGCGAGCTGAAATTCAGCCCGCTGGCAGCGAGTAAGTACCGTATTAACTGTTTACGCGCGCAAAATTACCGTATAATATGAAGTTTTTTTAGAGCGCTCGTTTTTTTGGTTTTAGCGTGTTAAAAGAAACAATTGAATACCCCCCAGAGTGTCTGAATTTTACATAGTAAATCTATGTAAAATACTACAATACTATGTTTTTATAGGATCAAGTGCCTCTGTGTTAACCTGAATCTGTGCTTTTTAATTAAATTAATTTACCGTTAATGATACAGACAGAAGCTTTTGAAATTATTGTTTGGGTAAAGAGCTGCTTAGCCCTTGACAAGTGTTATCTAATTAAGAAATAAAGACACAGGAGGCTTGTTTGGTGGAGAAAGGTCACTATATTTATTGAAATACATTAAAATGGTGGCAAAGAAAAAAGCATGACCAATCAGCTACCAGTCATTCCTCAATCAAATTATAACAACCAAAAACCGTCCTCTGACACGTCTAGACTGAGGAGCCCCCTCTCCCTCGTTTGGCTCAGTAGCTGGGACGCGCCAGCACAGACAGTGCCCCATAACTTGCCCATTACGAACGATGAGCCTCCCTTTTGACGGAGAGTGCCCCACTGCCACCCATATGTCATTTATGACTCCCAATTGTAAAGCTCTAGTTGCTGATGCGATAGAAATAAATGATAATGGTGATGATTATCATGCTCAAAACCTTTCTTATTGACTAACAACTAAAACAAATCTAGTTTCAGATTAACGCTTGCAGGGTACTAAACTACATTTTCTACCATGAGCTGGGCGCTTATACGCCTTTTGGGCCAATTATCTGCCTTAGGTTAGCTTTAGCAATACTGCCTTGTAGCATTGTGGCTATGGGTTCAATTCAGACCAGTCCACAATCTGTGTTGCACGTGTATCTTCTCATGTTTATGTAGGTTCCCTCCAAGTGCTTCAGTTTCTTTTCAAAAACATACTGATAGGTTAATTGGCTTCTGACCATATTGACCCTAACTTGTGTTTGTGTGGTAGAGAATTTATATAGCAAGCTCCACTGGAGCAGGGACAGATGTGACTGACTAAAATGCTGTGCAAAGTGTTGGCGATATATAAATTAAAAAGAATATAATAATCTACATAAAAGAACAACAAAGAATGGCTGACGCCAGATCACACCACTGAATGTGAAATTATTCATAAGTTCATAATGAAACACATTGTAGCAGCATTTTCTTTACAATTAATTCTGATTTTATGGCTGAATTTTTGCTTCATTTACCATTGATCTACAAGCAACTGAATTTTAATTGATTTCCACTGTTATGTGTAATATGATATTAAGGTATATTAGTACTAAAAATATGGGTATAGATGGTGTATTGTGATCTATATAGGATATCAAATATGTCACTCCGGTACAATTTGCTATCCCAATAAGATAAATTAGCGATACGCTAAGTACAGTATGCCTAGTTGCCAACATTTTAAAATAGATTTCAGTGATACTGGAACTGGAGGGGCTGCTGGACAAGTGTTATCAAGCATGTAATCAGCAGACTCTCTAGAAATTGCCATTTTGATAGCTTTAGTATTACATATGCTTATCTTGAAAAATATTACACGATCAGTCATTTGAATAACAATAGATTAATAAAATAAGAAGAGTTGCTCTGTGCAATGAAGTTATTACTGTAGGGACATTTCCAGGGACATGTCCATTAAAACCTAAGAATGTCCCAGAAAATTAGGAACAGCTGGCGTCTATGTGAGGCAATTGTAAACCTTCATCCAGCGATCTTCTATAAACCTTAATAACACATTTGTTTTCTTTTGCATAGTAAATGATGGACTTTGCCCTGTGTATCTACTTTCTGGTAATCGCTAACTGATATGATTCACTGCAGGGACATCTAGTTTACACAGCTTAGTCTAATGCTAAATAATAGCTATATCCGTACCCTTTCAACATTTTTCTGAAGTTTATATATAAAATAAATGTATTAGTCTGTTTTGCAAAACTTAATTATTTTAGTTAAGTCGTATGTATTCCTCTTGCTTTGGCTATTTTATTTTTCTGGGGGGTACATTATTGGCTATTCTGACTTAATGTATTTAAAAAAAAAATACAGTTTTTACTAGGATAGTAGGGTTGCTTCACTCCTGCCACTTGATCAAAGGCTTTCACATTTCTGATGTCAACGTCCACGGAGACATAGCACGCCAATGATATGGTAGGAATCTCCGGTCATTTTTCCTTGCATCCCAGAGGGTGTGCAGAAGCACGAGCGGAGATCCCTAACGTAATGACTGGCAATGTGCACAGCCAGCAACAGAATCTCTCCATAATAGAGAAAAGCAAATAATGCATGATACAGAAAATTTTTTAAATAAATCCACCCTCCATTTTTTCATTAGTTACTTTTCTCATTCTCGTCAAGTGCTAATAATAACCTGTAAGTGTTTTCTAGTTTTTGCTAATTATGCTTTCTTAGTTCTACCCTCATTATGTGTTAATACGGCTGACTATGCAATTGGAGCGTGCAAATAATTTTCTTATTTACTTTGTAAATTTGGTGGAGCATCCCAGATGAAATATCCATTTTAATTCCCCTGCATGTAGCAGACTTTAATAAATGACTCTCTGTTCTTTGACTCGCAGCCAACTTGCTGATGAGTTCTAGTTTTCTACTGTCTTCATCCCACTCTTCAAGATTCTGGCAGAGAGATCAGAAGTAATAGGATTTTAATAAGCTGTTACTGGACTGTACAGAACAATCGTGATCTATATATTGTGCTTTCATTTGTATTTAACCTGACAAAACAGCTGTGTCAAGGCATCCATGGGATATATTGTCCTCCACTGATGTGCTGATAATATAAAAGACTGTGAAGCTGCATTAGTGTATTATAAAAACAAAAGAAACAAACATACCTTTGATGAGGTACTTTAATGTGTAAAAAGCAATGTTTGAATAGGAATACCTGAAATTTATGTGAAAGGTAAGGAATAATAGTAATAAACACAAGGTTAAAGAGTATCTAGAGGTCCATTCCGTCCCTATCCACTACGCCCAACTGCCCAACATTCCCACCTGAGGGACAGCGCATATGAATGAAATGAGGCAGACAAAAGAGTCTGTCTCTGAAAGCTATAGAGCCGGATGAAAAAAAGTAAGTCTGTGTGTGAGTCGGAGGCTGAGCATTCATTTAATGGTGAGGTTGAGTGTACATCATTTTAATAGTGGGTGGGAAATAATAATTAATTGGTGGAGACAATTTATTTGATCTGGGGGGACTGTTTAGTAGTGGGTTGTGATAGTGTCAATTAATTTAAGGTGGGGTGATTTAGGGGCTATAAATTGAACATTGGGCAGAGTTTTGGTGAGGAGGGCTATTTATTAAATGTGAATACTAATTTTTTAATGTTTGGGCAGTTTGGGGGGAAATAAGTGTATTAAATGTGAGTACTATTAATTTAATGCCAGGATTGTTTGGGAGAAATAGGTATATTTATTAATTCTGAATGCAATTAAATTAATCGGCTCTACAGGGAAATATGGTTTCAGGTAGGGAGGCCTAATTATTAAGCATGGGTGTTATTGATTTACTGTTGGGCTGATTGAGGGCAAGGGGGCCTAGAGTGAGCACTGATTGCTAGACTTTACATATTTTATGTACATATCCCTTATTTCCTAACAGGACCAAAACCTTCCAGGATCCAGATAAGTATCAGCTGAGATTAAGACACCAGCAGCCGCAGGTAGTGAAAGCCTCAAGATCAGCTAGTAGAGAACAGCATAGTCTGTCAACTGTCCAGATTCTGATGGGACAGACCCAGTTTTGTGTGGCTGTTCCACTCAGTCAGGACTGTTTGTTAAGGGCAAGCTGCATGCACTAGAGTTAGATGCAAGTAGCTCGCCCTTAATAAGCAGTACAGTATGAAATAGGACATACATCCCAACTATCTTTGCAGTTGAGACAAAGTCCTGACTGAGCAGGACAGTCACACAAAATGGGACTACCACGCCAGATTCAGGACAGTTGACTACCGTTGCCTGTGTATTTTAAAGGGATGGGAAGAGTTACACTGCCTAGCACTTGCTAAAACAATAGGCATGTCCCTTACATGCATTCTGGTGGTGTGGCATGGAAGTCCTCTTCTAGAAATCCTGCGTCTGCCCCAGGGTCCATGTACACAAGCATTGATGATTCAATCTTTAATCTTTAGTCCATATTCTACAGATGGTCTATGTACATTTTTTGTTAGAAAATGGATGGCAAACCAGAGAGTAGTTTATGGTATTGATGATCCAGGATCTGTTTTCTACAAATCTATTATGCATAGACTGCCCATTTTAGCATAGGGGTCAATTAAACCTATGATTAGCTCAGTTTGTGCCCCAAAGAGAACATAGTGCATTAACAATAGCACTCGTATGCACAAGCCATTTGCTTGTCTTTCCAACATATTTTCTCCTTGTTATATGTTTCTATGGGGCCTATTTATCAAAGATCTCTCCCCTCTAATTTAGAGGTAAATCCCCGAAAACTGCTGACTGATATCTCGGATATCTGCTGCTTTGCTTCTCTCATCGGTTTACTGAGCACTCCCCATAACAGTGTATGGGAAGTGCTCAGTAACGCTATGTATCAATGACTGATAATTAGTTTTCAATCATGGTAATGTACGCCATCTGAAGCTGGCGTACATTACCATAATTGAAAAGTTTCACTGAAAACAGCGCTGCTCTGATGAGCAGGGCTGCACAGCGCATGTGTGGAGGGATCATGTGATCCCTCCACACTTGCCTCAGGTTCCGTCAGACAGGGATCTCTGTGCGCATGCCCGAGTTTACTGGTCGGCGTATGCGCACAGGGATAGAAAGAGGGGGGAGCAGCACCCCAGAGGGAGGAGAAGAGAAGACTTCAGTGACAGGTAAGTGTTAATCTTCACAGGAGCAGCCGTTTTTCGGAACGGCTGTTCCTGTGTTGATTTTTTAATACATATGAGAAACTTTTCAATCCGCATCTATGCGATGAGGATTGAAAAGTTTCATTCATATTATGCGGTCATTGGTAAATAGACCCCTATCCGTCTTCAGCTTTGTGCCATCTTCGTCCATGCAGGTCAATCCATTTCATATTACTCTACTGCCCACTATTTACTTGTCGTCGCCTTTTTAAAGGCAAACTATCATCCACATACAACTTTTCCAAGGACCACTAAATCCCAAAGTTTGAAATGTTCAGATATAAACCTGGCATTTTATTGTAGCTTTGTTATAATGTAAAGTTTGATAAAAGTTGTGAATTAGCGACAACATTTACATAAAACACTTTTGTTATATATTTAGCAGTGTTATTACATGTATTATATAATAAAAAAAATAGGCCTTGTTTTATCTTGCTGTTTGTGGATTATACACATATAGGGGCGTATTCAATTGTTAGCGTTAACGCTAACAAACGAGCGCTCGAAAAATCTTAGCGTTAATACGGTAATTACTCGCGGAATTTCAGCTGGCTGCTCCCTGAGCTGCCAGCTGAAATTCCGCGAGTAAACTACCGTATTAATGCTTTTCATGCGCAATATTACAGTATAAACGGTAATATTTTTTGAGCGCTCGTTTTTCAGCGTTAACGCTCACAATTAAATACGCCCCATAGAATATATTGAAGTCATTATTATATGGCACACAATGAGGAAAAGCAGACCCATCTGGGACACCCTCAATAAAAAATTGTAATTATAATTATAAGTGTAGGATAATAGCTATGCACAGAAATTTGTTGAAGGTAAAAACAAACCAATGAACTGTTCCAGAAATTGCTTTTAGAAACATAAGGAAAGAAATCCAAAATTAGAGATACATTAATAGAGAGAAAAGAAGCTTTACTGAAATTTGGATCATATTATCTTTAACTTGTTATAGATAAACAGGGCTGCGATAGTATCTTTAGCAAAATCCAACACATTATTTTATTTAATAGCTTTTGAAAATGTTGGTGCTTTTAAAAAGAATTTAGCAATGCAAAAGCCAGTAACTGGAACAGAGGGTTTAATTCATGAAAAACATATTTAGAGGCATCAAGACTTCAGTGTGCACAGTCTAAACTAATGTTGTCCCTTGAAATTTTCTTACATATGATTTCCTTAAAGTTATTATTATTATTATTATTTTATTATCATCATTTATATAAGTTCTCAGAGGAAGCCTTAATTTCTGGTTATCTAATATGGACCCACATCAAGATTGTGTGCAGTTAATATTTAATACTGGACACTATTGGTTGACATTAATATTTTGAAACTTCATTCTACAAGAAGATATTTGTATCAACCTATTATATCATATCAGCTGCTTTTGAAATATTAAAGCCCCAGCCCAGTGTGAGATGTACCAACCTTAGCTCTCTGTGTGCAGTGTGGCTATAACTTGTGGTCCTTAGTCTGGACAGTGTAAGATTGGAGGCAGGCTAGCCTATGCCACATGATTTTTTTTTTCTCACAAACCAACAAAATGTTAATGCATTAATAAGGCCATTATGATGACCGTGAATTGATATTTAAACACGTTTTTTCTCTCTGCAGTCTGCAAACTTTTGATGACATTTTGAGATGCCACATTTGTTGCTTTTAAAATCTTTATTTCTTCAATGATTCATTGTCTGGAATATATTTGTTGCACCAAAACAAAAACATTAACATAGCTGCTCCAAAATCCAACACTGTTGTCTCTTACAGGTATTTAAAGTACTGCTGCACTGCTTTGTCTCCATTGAGAGGTCATGTAAGTGAGGAAGTGGAAGACAATTCAAAATATTACCAATTTTTAGTTTCTTTTTAACTCTTTTTATTTAAAGAGGAAACAGCATGAAAGATACAAACATCATATTAAGCAAAAGAATGAGTATACAAGATGTCTCCTTATTTTTATGTGTTACACTAATGGGGAGTGGGAAGGGGGAGTGGGATCGGGAATAGGGAAAGGAAGTAGTAGGAAAGGCACTAATAGCACCAAAATATTACTAATGGAAACCTATGCAGTACGAATATTACCTATTTTAGCCTCTCTAGTTTTGTAGTTCTACTTATTTGTATTACTGAATAAATGCCTCTAACTGATTTTTTTCCATTTTTGGTTATTTATATCAATCATTAAATGTTCAATTAAGCTGACACAATTGCACTTTAAGATACATTTTAGTTTTGCAGAAAACATTTTTCATTAACACGGACGCTCTAAGCATTTTCAGTGCTCAGAAGAACATTGATCCAGGAAACTATCCATAGGCATATTTCCAAAAGAATAATTTGTATATTTATGCAAATAGAATACAAGACTGCATCCATTATGGTTTATTCATGTGAATAAATGGTTGTGGCATAGAAATATTTAATGGATCTTTGTATATTTACCAAAGACCAAATTACCAGATTTGAGCAACTGAAGAAATAGCTCTCTTGTATTACACTGACTCAGAAATGTGATTTGGTTTGCAATGTGTATATAGAGATGCTACAGTGATATGAACAGGTCTACTGCTGTACCAATCAGCATGTATCCACGTATAAAAAGATCATGTGCAGATAGTAATTCCACATTACATGATACCATAACCTTCCTGCTAAAGTTTCCAGATAAATGAAGTGGCTTATTGGCATTTGCATACTTGATTATTTTTGTTAAGAAGTTGTACAATGATAGCAAGGAGGAGTTGGTACATTGTTGTCTGGATTATAGGCAACATTTTGGTTAAGATGATCATGTATAAAGCTGGGTACACACTACAGGTTTTTCAATCAATTATCGTGCCAATCACACAATAAACGACTCTTAGGTTCAATATCACATTAGTGTGTATGCTCCCATGATTGTACCAAAGCACATTGCATCGTTTGATTTGATTTTATAAACAAACTAAAAGTCACTATCAACAATGGAACGATGTTAGGCAAACGTGGAAGTGGGTGTGCAGTCACGACCAGCTGTGTAGGCAGAGCTCTATAGAGTGTGCAGAGTCACGATCTTTTCAGCAGATGGCTATGAAAAACGAAGAGCACAGATCTGAAGGCAGATTGTGTAGGTGTGCACACATACATCTGCATGCTCATTGGGACTTTCAGTTGTTGGTAAAATCATTGCAGAAATCGCATCTGCAGTAATTTTCTGTATGTACTTGGCTTTAGTCAGTAAGCCTTGATCACCAGCAAAATGACAACATACTGACATCAAAAGCACATAAGCTCACAGTGTATAAGCAAAATTGTTTAATCTGTGCAGCTGCTTCTTCATCTGCAGCCAAAATATATATTAAATACACACCAGGCCCCAGGAAAGACCCCAACTCCTATGTGAACAGTTTATATTGTTCACCAGCAGCCTAGCACTGCTGTTGACTGCTAAAGGTGCAATGCGCATGTACGGATTAAGTGCACCCAAGCACATAGTATTTGCCGCTGGCGGGGAATCATGCAAAGCCATTTCGATTTTGGTGGGCCCCATAGACCCAGGTAATGTAACACTAGCCTGATATAGAGTTAGTTTGCAGCAAAAAACTGTTGTAAACCGAACACATATGCTAATGGTGCAGACATGAATGTATATTGCAAACATGTAAACTTTACATATGTCTGCAATTGTCTTTCTTTGTAAATGCAATTTGTGCCTGCGATTTGGGGGTAATGTGGGCCAACTCTGCACCTGCCTCTTACATTTTAATCCCTCTGGAAAAGTGGGGGAGGTGGTAACTGCCTTGAAGGACCTTTGGAAGGGTTTCTGGACCAAAAGTTCATGTGTATCTTAGAATCTACCAATGTTTCATCTGACAAATGGTGTGTTCTGTTACACATGGGGCCATATGGATCTAGTTCCCCTTGCTGTTGCTTGCTGCATCTTTGTCTCACACTGCAACAAATCAAGTGCAATAAATTGCATATAGTCACTGTCACGGGCACTAGGAGTCTTTACCCAGGGATCACCAGGTGGTAGGCTTACCAGAGCAATGTAGATGGTAATAGGGTACTCTGGTAGCTGGGTGATCACGGAACAGGAAACAGCAGATGATGGGATGCTCAGGAAAGTCTATGACTAGCAGCACTGGTAATATGGAGGTAATAGTACACGAGGAACTGTAGGACAAGGACACGTGAAGGTAGTCAGTGGTCTGCGATAGCAAGTTGTACCACTGCTATAGTGAGGGGGAATGTCCAACAGAAACGAGGAGGTGATGAGAGTCAGCGGTCTGCGGATAGCAAGTGGTACCACTGCTATGTGAGAGGATACTGGAACAGGTGATACCGGAAACAGGGATCAGTGGTCTGCTACTAGCAAGTTGTACCACTGAATATATATGTGAGGAGGTGCACGGGGAGAGACTGCAACACAGGATGTACACAGGCACCTTATACACGATCCACAGTAACATGCACAATATATATAAATGACTGAACAGGTCTGCAAATATAGAAAGTCTCTTGAAGTAGTCCAGCACAAGTTAACACAGTCAATGATGGCAATAGACTCAGTGGATAGCAGACTCCAGAGGAGAACCAACACAGTCCAGCAAGATATGCAATACACCAGCACAGTCAATGAGAAGTATGCATACCGTGGTTCAGAAGCAGGCAGTCAGATAGGAGTGGAGCGATACCTGAGCGGCAGGAGGCCGGCTGGATGAGAAGTCCCAGGATAGATGAGGCAGCGGTCTAGTAGGTGCAGCGCACAGATAAGTAGACCAACAGGGACACGAATCCACAGGAATCAGTAACACGTGGAACTGGACTCAAGGAGGACCCAGGAGAGTGGAGATGATCCAGCAGAGGAGTAGTAGATGAGATATAAATCCAATTCTGACAGGAGGGTAGACCAGCGGGACACGTGAAGGCGTGGAGAGCGGGTCAGCAGTAGATGGGTGATAGCGCGGTCAGCAGCAGCAGGACTCTGCGGTACACGGAGGTAACCAGTAGCAACCAATAGGTGTCAGTAGCGATGGAACACGGGAGAGCAGAGTAGGCCAGGAGCTGTTGATCACGGAGAGTAGCGAATGGCAATGAGAGCAGCAGTCTCGAGGAAACACAGGAGAGCTGAGGAGAGACTGCAGTGCACAGGGGCAGCGGATAGGAATCAGCTAACTTGTCACGATGATGAACACAGGCGAGTTGTAGGCTGGAGGCTGTAGTGCACGGAAGCAGCGGATAGACATCAGCTAATAGTCACGATGATGAACACAGGCGAGTTGTAGGCTGGAGGCTGTAGTGCACGGAAGCAGCGGATAGACATCAGCTAACAGTCACGATGATGAACACAGGCGAGTTGTAGGCTGGAGGCTGTAGTGCACGGAAGCAGCGGATAGGAATCAGCTCACGGACTTGATGAGGAACAGGTGAGTGGATGTAAAGTAAAGGTTGGAGTGCACAGAGGCAGCGGGTAGGAACCAGCAAACAGTCACAGTGAAATATAATAGCGTGATGTGGATTAGAGGACTGTAGTGCACGGAGGCAGCGGATAGGAATCAGCAAACAGTCACAATGATATGTAATAGCGTTGAAGTGGTTTGGAAGACTGTAGTGCACGGAGGCAGCGGATAGGAATCAGCAAACAGTCACGATGATACAGTTGATGGTAGAAGTGGTATGGGAACCACAGTAGTAGAAGTGGTTTGGAAACCACAGAGGTAGAAGTGGTTTGGAAACCACAGGAATCAGCAGCGCTGAAAACACGAGGAATACAGGAACACCTTCAGAGACTCATAGGGAATGAGACTCCAAGATCAGGCAACGTGGTGTTGACCACAGGTGCTTAATATAGGGAGTGTTGCCTGATCTGCCAATTGAGTTAAAGGGACATGCACTGAAGTATAGGAAAGGGCTGCGCATGAGCAGACCCTCAGGATGGAGGACGGCCACGGTTCCTAAATGTCCGGGAAGAGGCACTCACGGTCCGGTGAGTGACAGTCACATACAAAAATCAGATGAAATTTGCTGCATGTGATCCTAGTCTCTAGTGCTGCCTGTGCCTTAGCTGTGCAATGCAGAAATGAATGTTATATGAGTATAATCCAGTGCCGAATCCACTGTAAATGTAGTGAGACTTTTCTATTCCAGGACAATCAGTCTAGTTTTTAATGTTTTGTGGGTCCCTCAGAGTAAAGAGAGAAGCAGAATCCAAACTGACATATACTATACTAAGATCATATAATATACTATGATAATCTTCAGTATCTGATTGGTTGCACACTCTGCCTTAAAAGGAACGTGTGAAATTGAAATGAGGTGTTTGGTTTAGACAGCATGAACTCTTGTCAATTAAGAGAATGGCATCTATATTTAGTGAGCAACACATGGGGATCATGAATGTGGGGAATATGCTGAGGGAATGCAGTCACTTATTGTGTTTTGCTGCTTTAATTTCTGTCTCAGCTGCTGCTGCTGATTTCTATTGATTTTCAGCTAAAATGACTGCTGCTCAGATGACACCAGTTATTTTACATTGTGACTGGGAAGGTTGGATTTAAACAGGAAAGTCTGTGACTCGCCCCCACTCACATTACATACATTGGACATTAATAATATATGTGGTTTGACATCGCACATTGATTTCTGCCACTGAAATGTGTCCAGCTGTTTACACTGATAAATAACTCAAATAATGCATGTGCACATTGCAGACAAAGCCATGCTATCCCAGTTTAACTAGACAGTGCACATAGTTCTATCACGCATGCCTACATTTTTTAAAATAGTTTTTAGTAAATGTAATAAATATTTGAAATATTTTTGAAAAGCCTCTTTAGAGTGTGTGTAGGGCTCCGATTTTCCATGTGTGTTTTCTGTGTTCCCAAATCTATAAGGTACAACATACACCACAATCCTTATGAGCAGTGGCTCTGGAGTGTGAATCAATACCCATGTTTACGACATGAAAACGGAAGATCATGATAATATTTGACAAGAAAACAAACAATTGCCTTTCTGTGCCACTTTTAAATACAGTGAATACAATCTTCACATTGCACCAGTTGTTATTGCATGGCATGAAAGCCATCTATTCTCATATTTGTTAAGCTGGATACACACTACAGAATATTTCTCCCGATGTGATATCGTTAACGATTTTACAAGCGACTGAAAGTCCTGATCAGCATGTCCATTCCTGCATACACACTATAGCCGTTTTACACTATTTTCCGTCAGATCTGTGATTTTTGTATGTCATAACCATCTGCTCAGATTATCGTGGCTCAGTACACACTCTATAAATATCTGCTGTACCGGCAGCAATATGGTAAATTAATTTAAATATAGGGCTGAACCTCAGCATCCACAACACCCACAGACATACATCCATAAACAGGAAATGCCATCATCGCCATTCATTGCTTTATTCTGGTTTGTTGGTAGTGTAATTTTGGCAAATCCGTTCATAACTGTACTCTTGTTACGATTTATTATAATATAATTCACTTCAAATAAATAAAAAGCTCATACTTTTTTGCTTCTTGCAACGTAAGAACGCTCCAAACACTAAACAGAAGGGAAAGAACCGCACTTGTTGTACCCAGTAATGGTTCCAGAGGAGAGACTCCTTTTCACATATGCACCTGCTACAGGAGATACAGGACAACAATCCTGGTGCCTTCAGGAATTTTCTGCGGATGAATGAACCCACATTCCAGGAGCTGCTCCAGCTTGTCACCCCACTCATCCAGAAGGAGGACACCTGTTTAAGGAGACCCATATCTACAGAAAGAGACTGGTTGCTACCCTACAATATTTGGCCACAGGAAGGACACTGACTGATCTTAAGTACAGCACATCAATTTCACCTAAAGCTCTGATCATACCTGAGACCTGTGAGGCTATCATACAAGTTCTCTAGGGACAATATATGAAGGTTAGTAAAATAAATAGTCTGATTGTAAACATTTGTTTTCATTAAAATAGAAACTCAATATATTAACATATTTAAAAAAAACATGAACAAAATATATATATTTAAAACTTAAAAATAATGAAACTAACTCAAACATATAAAAGATTATGACAGGAAACACTGTAGAACAATTTTAATAAGGATGACACTATTGATTACATTTATTATGTTGCATTGTTGTGCTCAAGAAATCAGCTGACATAAATACAGTGGTCCTCTTGTTGAAATGATAATGTTGGGGGAAGGGTTCAACTTGTGACCTTTGATCCAGTTTGTAATACAGCAGGCTCTGTGTTTCCAATACCAATGACAGTAGGTGTAAAATCATGTTCAGTTCATTCTATATATAGCTTTTCTTGACAGAGTACTGTTATCCAATGCAGGGTGGGTGAAAATATGCAATGCTACAAATGCATTCATCCTAAAATATAATACTAGACAGCCACAGACAGGATATCAGTCTTTTTTCACATACTTTTATTTTGTCTATGAAGAACAGATATTTGCTGCTAGCTAAAACAAAGTATAACTTCTGTTTTCTATTTGCATAAATAGTCCTATTATTTATATTATATTATTTTATTATTTATATTTTATTATTTGCTGGTGGGCAAGGACAGGTGGAAATAGTGGATGATGATGGTGATAGTCGCCAGTAATAGCAAAACAATAGCGACTGGCTATTTGCGAGTGCTCCCCTAGGTACTTTCTTCTTTGCATAATTTTTTCATGTAAAAGAGATGACAATTTGATTCTTCTGTATTAGAGAGGTTTTTAAAGTTTTATTGATGCCTAATAGCAAATGTATTTTGCAAACCAAACAAATGGTTATCAACATGGGCGTAAATGTATTGTGACATATGTCTGGCGTAAACTGGACACATATATGCTACTGGTACAGACATGCATGTATTTACCAACGTTTCAACTGACAAGTGGTATGTTCTGTTACATATGGAGGCATATGGATCTAGTTATCCTGGCAGTTGACTGTTGCTTGCTACATCTTTGTCTCGTTTTACTAGATTCTGTGGCGCCCATTTAATGAAAAACAAGTAAAAACACTGCAATAAATCAAGTGCAGTAAATCATAGTTGCAAACATAGGCAGGTTAAGTCCCGGGAGGTCGCGGTTAGGTTGGTGTGTGGGGGCTCGAAGAATTGCGCCATGACGTGACGCAGATAAGCCCCACCTCCTCCATTTACTTTCCACAGCCGCCCGGGAATCGGGAGAATTGCCCTCTCTCCCGGGAGCCCGGGAGACTGACCCAGATTTCGGGAGTCTCCCGGATATTCCAGGATAGTTGGCAAGTATGCAGTACCGTAAATTGCATGTTGTCACATATAGTCACATCCACAACCCAGATTAAGTTTCCTGTATGTGACTCTAGCCTCTAGTGCTGCTTGTGCCTTAGCTGTGCATTGCAGAAACACTAAGGAATAGGTATAGGGTGAGGATCATAACCCTCATTCACTCAGTATACTATAATAATCTTCAGTATCTGATTGGTTGCACACTCTGCCTTAAAAGGAATGTGTGAAATTGAAATTAGGTGTTTGGTGTAGACAGCAAGAACTCTTGTCAATTAAGAGAATGGCATCTATATTTAGCGAGCAACACATGGGGATCATGAATGTGGGAAGTATGCTGTGGGAATGCAGTCACTTATTGTGTTTTGCTGCTTTCAGTACTGTCTCTGAGCTGCTGCTGTTTTCTAATAATTGTCAGCTAAAATGACTGCTGCTCAGATGACACCACTGTTAGAGAACAGTATGCACTGTCACTGTGTAGAATAATAAGTATAGGAACCTATACCCGAGAGAACAGTCGCTATTTTCTGAGTGCTTTTTGAGAGCATGGTGCTAGCCACAGGCAAAACTATTTTACATAGTGACTGGGACGGTCGGTTTTAAACAGGAAAATCTGTGACTGGTCCCACTCACATTACATACATTGGACATTAGTAATATGTGTGGTTTGACATTGCACATTGATTTCTGCCACTGAAATGTGTCCAGCTGTTTACACTGAAAAAGAACTCTCCAAAAAAATTTATGTGCGCACTGCAGACAAACCAATGCTATCCCAGATTAAATAGGAAATGTGCATAGTTCTATCATGCAGAGTTGCCTATATTTGCCTATATTTTTAAAAATTTGATTTAATAAATGTAATAAATATTTTACATATTTTTGGAAGGAATACTAAAATTTTGTGTATCCCACCTGTGAGTATTGCTCTTTGTAAGTATATTTCCTCTGTTTTTAATTTCTTAAGCACATTTAATTTGCATGCAGGCATATATTCACCCGCTTTGCAGCGTTAGGTGGGCCCCAGTCATTGGTTTTCCCAGTGGGCCCTTCATGCCCCAGTTTGACACTGAACATACACCTTACTCCTTATGAGCAGTTGCTCTGGAGTTTGAAACGATTCCTTTGTTTATGACATGAAAACTGAAGATCATAATAATATTTAACAAAAAAAACAATCAATTGCCTTTCTGTGCCACTTTTAAATACAGTGACTAAAATCTTCATATTGTACTAGTTTACTTTGTAATTGTTAGGGTTGAAAACCATCTGTTCTCATATTTGTTAGATCTAAGTCTGAGACACATTGTGTAGTCACAGAAAGTGTCAAAAACATGATGTGTTCAAAATTCAGAGACAATAAATGTATTTTATTTACAAGTTGTTTGGAAGCACAGCTCAGTACTTGGCATTGCCTCATTTAAATTTCTGACTCTTCAAGGGTGTAAATTGCAGCACTTTTATTGTATGAATTGGATTGTAATTACACCCATATTATGTTCAATCTTTAGATTTTAACCTGGAGAAACATAAAAATGTATCAATACATTAAACTAGATCTCCTTTACTATAAGCTCCATTCCTGGGGAAGGGGCTGTGAATAAGTAGATAATTTCCCAAGGGGGAATTCTTTTTGTCTGTTTCGTGTTTGCTCTTTTACATTCATTAGAAAAATGCTCCAAAAAATATTCAATTTGGAGTACAGTAAGGCATACTTGCCTACTTTTTAAATCTGTACTTCGGGGGATCGGAGTACAGATCATGTGACAGAGGGTAGGAGGGGGCGTGACGACGTTGTTACGTCACTATAGCCCACCTCTACTATAACATACAGAAAATTATCGGCATTGAATAGAGGGGGACGGGGCTTAATGACACGGTTAAGCCCCACCCCCGCTATTCAGAATTTCACAGAATTCGGGAGGTTTACCTGCTCTTCTGGGAGTCTGGGAGGACTTGCCGAAATTCGGAAGCCTCCCGTAAATTCTGGGAGAGTAGGCAAGTATGATTAAAGTATCAGATAAACTTGGTTTCCCAGTGTATAAAAGATTATGGCAGGAAACACTGTAGAACAACTTCAATAACCATAACACTACTGATTACATTTAATTTGTTGTAATGCTCTGCTCAGCTGACACAAATAAAGTGGTTGCTGAAATGGTAATGTTGGGGGAAGGTTTCAGCTTGTGACCTTTGATCCAGTTTGTAATACAGCAGGCTCTGTGTTTCCAATACCTATGACAGTACGTGTAAAATCCTGATCATTCTATATAACATTTTCAAGACAATTACATCTTTCCTTGACAGAGAGCTGTTGTCCAATGCAGGAATCTTTACACATTCTGTTTTCACGAATGACCAGATTTGTGAAACCATAATAGAATGTTTAAACTGTGCTAAAATATTAACAGCCAAGCACAGAACTAAATATTATTACTGACAAGACCTCCCTTTAATTGCATGGAGACATTATGACCAGGTAGATGAACACAGTTATTACATTTTGACATCTTTTTACATTAAACTGTTCTGCATATCATTATTGATATTTCAAACATCTCAATATGACTAGGCTGACTATGATAAATGCATTTGTGTATAAACTTAAAAATGGTAGAAAGCAGGACTGACACAGAGGATTTGGGTAAATTAATTTTTGATGTAGAGGATTTGGTAAATTAAACTGTTTTAGTGGCACATATTGCTGCCGGAGTCTGTTCAAGACAGAAATGTTTTCTGATGTGAAAATCTCTGCACCGACCACATTTACAACCCAATTTTCTGGGTCAGAAATATCCAATTAGGGTTGGATCAGGTGACACCTGGTGTATAGCTATCTTGGTTTTATTCCTATTTCCTCCCTCTAGCTCTCATCTTTTTCTGTAGAGGCGAACGTTCTTCATAACTGTGCTGAAATGTTATGCCGCAGGGATTCACACATACATATAAGTGCCACCTTTTCACGTTTATCTTTAAATGAGGGCAAGCAAAATGAGGCACCTCAGTAACACACACTTTGCTCAGTCCATAAACCCTTGGTGCTAGATATAGCAAAGTGTATAAAAACCCATTGTCACAAATTCTGTTTGTTAAAATTAGAGGCATTAATCATGGCTGACAGGGTGATATATCAATAACAAAATGGCATCACATATTGCTAAAGACGCTGAAATCCTTTCTCATTAATTATTTGCTGTGTTCAGTAGATGTGGCTTCATATTTCTATGTGGTTAGGAATGTAAGGTGTTTACCAGGGGACAGCTGTTATTTTCTCAACGTGTTTAAGGAACAGGTACATGTAACTGCAGCTGTAAACTGAATTAGCATTTGACTTGTCTAAGATCCCCTCCCCCCCCTTACCCGTGAGAACTCAGTTAGGTACACGTTATAAATGAGCTGTCAATTTATTAATCTCCCTTAACATTTTGTCACAGTTTATTTCTGCATAGAATAATCTATAAACAATGGAATACAAAGCATTATGTCATAGAAACTATTTGGATGTATTTATTTTATGAACTAACCCACTTAGACTACAGATAGACCTTCTTATTTTAAAAAGATTTTAATTACCTGAACACTGGGAGACATTTCTACAACAAATTGCCTGATCTGGAGGATTCTGTCAGTCATATGAATTATACATGTACTGCTACACTTACTACTCATTACATTGCCTATTAAACCTTTGAATTTAATCCACTTACCATGAGTAACATTAACAAGATATCTTCACTTGTCTATTGATTGTCAAGATAAACCAGGATAAATAAGTACTTCATTTAAATTGATAATGTTATAAAATAAAGATCCAAAGTACCTTGACACACGAAAAACATAGATCTATAGAAAAAATAAAAAGTCAGTTTTACATCAGAGTAAAGTAGCTATTAAATATTTATTTAGGATTTTTTTTGTTAAATAAAATGCCATAATGCTATGAAAAGTAGCTACCAGATATGTTCACTGAATATTTGATTTTACTGAATGAGAGCTATCAGGATACTGGGCTTATGTTCATCAATGTCATCATCAGCTATTATATAACACCACTAATTCTGCAGCGCTGTACACTCACATCAGTCCCTGCCCCATTGGAGCTTACAGTCTAAATTTCGTAATATACACACACACAGACACAGACTAGAGTCAATTTGATAGCAGCCAATTAACATACTAGTATGTTTTTGAAGGAGGAAAACGGAGCACCAGGAGGAAACCCACGCAAACACGGGGGAAACATACACACTCCAGGCAGAGATGCTAACCACTGAGCCACTATGCTGCTCCCCATTTAGCTGTTTAGCTTTTTGCTGCTTTGAGTAGCTGGTTTGTCCATAGGCAGCTTTATGTGCCAATTGAGGGCAAACTGTACTCTTCTGAGTTTGGAATCGCTTAGGCAAACAGGAACTTCATTGTAGTATCTACAAATACAGGCTAAAAACACTACAATTAACAAATTCCAGCAGGATCCGTGAACTTTCGTCAATACGGCCCTGAAGTAGCAAACAAACTGACGAGTGAAGTCCATTTTGATTCCGGTCTGGTCCTCACAGTGGTGTAGTTTCAACAAGGCAGTTCTTAGATAGCGATTCTCTAGACCCAGCCCAAAGTCAACCCTTAGTAGACTTTTTCAGGGACATGGACAGCCGCTAGCGCCAACAGTCTCTATGGCCTCCAATGATAGTAAGTCCCTTCGGGAATATGATAGTGAATCTAATGCTGCATTCAGTACGCACGTGACAACTTTTAAGAACACTTAACCATAGCATTTAAACACATATCATACAAATGCGTTTTCTGAAGTCATATAGCAACTACAGGTGAGAGGGCATGCCAAGCAGGATTAACCTTAATTTTCAACATGCCCAGCACCCTGATTTTGTGATATGATTGTGATTTCTACTGTGTTGCAATCAGCGGACCTCATTTACTAACCACACTGGATTCCCACCAGAAAGTGCCTTGGTTCTGCACCAGTACATCTGGAGGTTTTGCCCAGTGCACTCTGGAGTTGCTTACTATTTGCTCTCTGGAGGTAACTCAGCAAAATAAAAGTGAACGCAGATTTGCAGATATGTGGGAAAATCTGTAGATGCACACTGTACAAAAGTCTAAAACTTAACATCAGCCTCATTTATGGCTTAAGTGAATGGGGGGAGATCAGGAATGCCTTTTTTACTTGGGGTCTTTGGGATGTTTAAAGCTGATTTTCGGAGGGTTAATTGTGCCTGGAAATGCCCTCTCTCGAAATGCAACTGAAAGGTGCTAAATATGTTCTTTTAAAAGTTTAGGCCAAGAAACATTTTATGCCAGATTTGAGCTGATGCAAACTTGAAGTCAGAGTGAAGAAAACACATTTTATGGTTGTTCCTTGCTGTGACGAAGGACGCACAGTTAATTTCTTTCTATTATCTCATTTCAATGATTTCACTGTACAAAATCTCATTTTTGCACTGCTCTGCAAAATTCCCTCCATACATTGGTCAGTGTAAAACTGTATTCCTTGTAAGCCGTATATTCAACCAATGCCAATGATTTATTCAGTGACTATAAGAAACTACTAGCAATGAAAACAAACAGCAATTAAGTGATTAATATTGTATATACTTAGCTACAACACTGATCACAATCAAGGTGCCTCGCTGTCTTATTTCGGACACCTGATTTCTTTAGGGAGAAGTAGACTGGACATCTCATTCTTATATAGATGTTATCTTGAACGATGGCTCCCTTGACTATGACCATATACGGTAATAATACAAATGTACATATATATGATTCGCTTAGCACAGCATGCTTTCATCATTCAAGTAGAAACAATACCTTACAGTACACATGGCATCAAGGTATATAGCCACATAAAAAAACACATTTCTGTTTAACCCTTACAAACTGTTACTCTGCAAACCCATGTGATTTGGCGGAAGTCACGCATCATTTGGACACCTTTTCTGTTTTCTGTTTTGATTTTATTTATTATTCATTATAACTTGATTAAAGCCTTCCGTTCTTGCATGAGTGAAATTAAGTCATTGCTGTATGTAGCTATGTTGAAAAAGGAATGTCAGTTCCAGGGGTGTTCAGGTTCAAGCACTGGACCATCCAGAATGGTAAAGAATTGTAAGAAAGAAAGGCAACAAACGAACTCCAAACACCTCTGCTGCACAGCCAACAAGCCTTATTGCTAATTTACATTTGTTTTACAATTAAACATATTTTTATTTTAACATTTAGAGTTGACATAATAGCATGCAAATCTACTTAAAAAGCACATACAAACAAACTCAGAGAGCACAGAAACTGGTACAGTCTAATCTGTCTCCCGCAGTCCTCAGCATAAATATTTCAGACACCAGAGAATGTTGGTTCTGTACACTATGCAGATAAAATGATAATTGGCTGTGTGTGAAATGAAAGCTGTCCCAACCATTAATCTAATAGACACAAAAGATATAATTATACAACTTTAATTCTAGAGAAGAGAAAACTCTTCAGAACTTAGTTTGGTGAAGTAGTTTAATAGACCCATTAATTCTATTTGTTACAGTATTTGGTGTAAGAACTATTAAGACAATGCAGGTAATGTTGAGAACAGTTTTTGACATCACTTCCTTTATGGTGAGACGTGCAGTATCTGTGTATTTAGAACTATTTGGCACAGTTTGTACAAACTTCCACGTTTGATAGAACACAAACTGGAACTGAAACAACAATGGGCAGCCTTGCAAACAAAAAATAAAAACATAGCAGTGTCCCATTTTTACTAAAGATTTTTGTAAGGCAACTCAAGTGTTTCCTTATGTGAACTATTTTGCAATACCCAAAAGTCTAACATCTTCAAAAATTGTGAAATTCTCTGAATCCTTAGTCTAATTTCTATTTACTGTCAGGGATAGGTGGAATCCCTTTGTTCACAGCAGCAGTAATCATGCTCCTTATACGCCCCTCCATCTGGCAGTGTATGGAATCAGCAGTATGCCACTTTTACATTCTGGGGCCGCAATTGAAGAAAAATCCCACTAATTGGGGAATTGTAATTTTTTGAGATAAGTCTTCATGCAGATTTGCAAGAATCAAAATGCCTTAACATATAGTCAAACAGTTTCTATCTGTGACACTTTTTCATTTCCGCAGCCCAAATTTCTGCAATCTCTATGGTAGATTTGTGCAGAGTACAAAGGAAAATTACATCCACCAACTTGTTGAAAAGCAGCAGACGCAATCTCTCTCATTTAAAGGGAATTATAATTTATTTCTAAGCAGGAATTACTTTATCTTTATTTATCCGGAAATGTTCACTAAGATGTAAATTCTTCTCCCAAGAAATTTTTTCTCTGCAGATTTCATTTATTAACATGTGCGAGAATACCCAAGCTGCTTGTGGTAAAGCCAAAAAGGGCATATTTATAAATTCGAGAAAACCCCTAGATCCGGCGAAAAACCACATTTATGGATTTTTCTTATTTATCAAAACTCTCTGGCTGATGACATCTATTGTAGGTGTTAACATTTCCTGGGGGCATCCGGCGATAGGGAAGTGTATTTATCATGGACAGTGGCGGGACTATCTTCGAATAGCAATAGATGGAATACCCACAGGAAAAAATGCTTTATTATCAGTTTTTTAACTAGAGTGTTTTATTTTCTATTTTTTACGGTAGAGGCAAGGAGTACATATTTCTTATTTTTCAAGGAGAAAATCATAATTGTATATCACATTTTTCAACATATTGTTGTTAAAATAATTCATGTTTGGAGTAAGGCAGAAAAACAGTTGCACAAACATACTTGTGCACATTACATATAATTCTTTCACGTGTGGGGCTCTGTTTCATGGTAACACCTGTTACATCTCCCTCCTTTTATGTATTGTAGATAAATGGACGGATAGTGTACTATAATATAGCAGAGCTTTATTTGAATGCCATTAGATATTTCATTAATTACATTGCAAAAAATATGTTCCATTCACTCTCAGTAAGTCTGTAAATCACCAGAACACCGTAAGTAATATCAGGGATTTAATGCTCAGGAGTTTTGCAGCACTCAGACTGCAAGCCTAATCATATTTAAAAATAACTTAATGCACTAGACCGTTTGAAAATGTGTGTTCATTCAATTGATTTCTGTTGCTTGGAGCTGACAGCCACAAAGCACCCGCTGCACATTGTGCAATGAGACTGATGAAGTGTATACCAAAAATGACATCACCTAGGCAGGTCATTTGTGTCTGTTCATCTAACTGATCTATCTACATGATTCAAAATAATTCTGGATACTCATAGTTACCATGCAATCTCCCATAAAAAAATTGTTAGAAATATAATTTAACCTTAAAGGGAAATTGTCCACTTAATTAATTTCTAACTGTATGAAGTATGCTGACATTATTTTCATTTTATTTCAGAAGCTCAGCATTGATAAGGTTGTTCCAGTGCAGGAAGCTACAGAGTGGGGTAGGAGGGCTATAGAAGGGATCCCATGACAACTTCGCACAGACTATTTTCAATTTGACTTGAAACTCATTACTCATCAGTCTCTAGTGGTTGCCAACATTTTGGGTGTTGTGACATAGAAGGCAGATTATTAATATTTTCATGACACACCTGTCTTAAAATATGTCACTAACTAAAACCATCATGAATAAATATGAGTATGCTTTATAATCAGGGTGAGGTACACAGTATTGGCTCCATTTACAATTAATATGCAGTTCTTTCATTGCTAATCTTCAGCTTATCTTACAAGTTACGCATAAATTTAAGTGACATATCCGGCCTGGTATCATGGCGCACACACTGGTTGGGAAACACTGCTTCAGACCATACCACGACAGCTGTTGTTGCTGTGTATGTCAATGACAAGGACATCTAATTGAAAACAAATAAATGTCCAATGAAAGGAATTGCAGATAGTAGTAAACTTTTTACCTGCTTTACCTCCCTCTTAACACCCATAATAGTGGAATCCCAATTCTATACTACATACAGTAAATTCCTTACTGTCATTAATACTGTGAGTAAAAATGTCAAAGAAACAAAAGTGGTCATGAAATGGCAAATTAGGTACTGCTACATTCAAAGGGGCCTATTTGCCATAATTCACACTTTTGCCTCAATAAATGTCATCTATCACTGCAGCGACGACAGATGACTTAATGGAGCAATTTACTATTGAAGTCATGGCGGGACAGTGCATCAGATAGAAGGCTGTAATGGTGATGACTCTGCAATAATGAAAACTCATATCCGTTAATTAACGCAGAGCAGGGCAGCTGCCTGAGAGCGATCCAAAGATCCCTGTCCTGCGATGCTCTCCCCATAGAATTGAATGGCTAATGCTATCTTCAGATGGCATTAGCCATCAAGGTCAAGCTATGAAAGGCTAAGCTTTTCGGAGCTTGATAAACTTTCCCACATCTCAGTCCCCATTGAATATCATGGAGACTGCTGTATTGTGCAGTACTTTGCCTAACGCAGGAGATATCACTGATATCTCCTGCGTTAGGCTTATGTAAAATTGTGCCTATACTTAAAAATGCCTACAACATGCAGAAAAAGCAGTTTCAGTCTTAAACCATGTAGAAAAAGCAGTTTCTGCATGGTTTAAGGCTTGATAACTTGGCCCCATAATTAGTTGAATTTCAAACTAAATTATTTACAATTATTCCAAAAGACGAAGTGAGGCATACAAATTTGGTTTTAAATTCCTATGAGTATCGCAGCTCTACTGCTTTACATATAATATCACATGCGCCCAAGGCCAATATACAGTAACATTAAAATACAGCTTTATCATATAGTCTTGCACTCTTGAATAAAGTATTTTAACTATAATCCTTTGTCAAAATCCTCTTAAATGTGTAATTGTTAGAATCTTGGGCCTACATTTACTAAACTGCGGGTTTGCAAAAGTGGAGATGTTGCCTATAAAAACCAATCAGATTCTAGCTGTCATTTTGTAGAATGTGCTAAATGAATGATAACTAGAATCTGATAGGTTGTTATAGGTAACATCTCCACTTTTTCAAACCCGTAGTTTAGTAAATATACTCTCTTGTGTTTTCATAATGCTCAAATGTCTACAATGTTTAGTCATCAATTACACCACACTCACAGTTTACTCTAACACTTTATTATCAGTAAATTAAGTGGAAATGTGAAATGGTCCTTGGAACCAGAATGAAAATTGAATGCAGACTTTTATAAGTAAATATAAGTATATATGGTGAAATAAATCATGCAGGAATTGTACCTTGATAAGTCTAAACTAAATAAGCTACTCTGTTTCTTAATAAATCCTATTCACAAAGCATTGACAAGGATTCAATGGGGCACATTTATCAATATTCACATAAAGTGAAAAGTAGTTTTCAATCCTTATCGCAATGATAAGGATTGAACTATTTCTCACATTTATGTACAGCCCTGCACAGAAACAGCAGTTCCGAAAAACTGCTGTTTCAGTGATAAAAAAAATCATACTTACCCCCCTCTTCGGAAGCGCTGTCTCCGGGTCTTCTCTTCACTCTTCAATTGCGCATGTCCAGTTCCAAGAACTGGACATGCGCACACAGATCCCCTCTCGTTGCAGAGAGAGCGCGCTGAGTGACAGGGAGGGGTCATGTGATCCCTCCACACATGCGCTGTCCAGCTCTGCTCTTCGGAGCAGAGCTGACATCATTAGATTTCTTCAATTCGGATGATGTACGCCAGCTGGCGTACATTAACATGACAAGTTCCCGAAAAAAATGTTTTTTCGGGACTTGTTAGATTGCGGCCAGGAGCAGTCACCATTCTGTTGAATGGTGACTGCTCCCAAAAAACGATCTGAAGTGAAAAGCAGTCATTTTCATCAGTCATCAGTGCGATGGGACTTTAATAAATTTGCGTTGGACACTTTCTGGACCAAATTACACGGTAAGTGCACGATAGTGCAATACCGTTTTTTCTTAAATATGCCCCTATGACTGAAGGGAGACATTGGAGAAAAGAAAGTAGAAGTGGAAACTAAATTATATGAAATAGGCACCACTGAGATGTGTTGCAAGATGAGCTAAAGACAGTTCAGAAAAAGGTCAAGGGCAAGATTTGCATTTTTTACTTCTCAGTAAGTAGCAATGTACAATGTAAGAGTTCAACAATAACCTGAGGGCTTGTTCACACATTGAAAAATGGTCAACAAATTATGACAACCAATGTACGCTTCAGACCCATTTTTTGTCATGCAATGTTAACATGTTTTCCATGCAGTTAGCATGCATTCCACTTTTACCAATACAATCTACTGGCAGTGATGTCAACACATGAGAAATCAGGAATGCTGTGCTCTAAATTTTTAAAGGCGGTGTTAAAATTTTACAACATAATTCTGTGAAAGGCACCATTGACTCATATTTGTCCCATTTTTTTATCTGCATGTCATGCATTTTTTAATGCATGAAAAGCCCATTAATAGTGAATAGGTGTGAACAAGTCCTCAAAGTTCAACCTACTGGGGACTACCTAGCAAGGTCATACATGTCTGCTGTAATATTTTCTACAATTTTGTTTTTAAAATTGGGAGAAGAAGCATCATTTTATGTTTCCTGTGTAGCTTGCTTAAAAGTCATTAACTTCGACATATATTTTTTGTCTTGTGCGTTAAAAATGATTGTTGATAGAGTGTGTGCGTGTGTGTGTCTGTGGGTGACAATGAAAAGTACATAAATATACAGACCCCCAAAACCACATGGAGTATTTCAGTGCCAGATCTGATCTTTAAGCTGGTACTAACAATTTGGACTGACATATTCTGACCGTGGAACACTTTGCCATATTTCCATTAATAAAAGATGCATTTTGCAGAAATAAAGGTTTGATGTAGTTCCCTGTATCCAAATCCGGTATATTCAATAATCAGCAACATTCGCATCTGGAAATGAAACAGCCCAAAATTGAAACTCACCTGCTGGATGTCAGTCCAGAGCTGCCCCAAATAACATTCTGACATATCCCCCAGGTAAGTTAATGTTACTGTACAGGTGATATGTTTCACAATGGTCACCATATGTACCTATGTACCATATTGATTCACCTCTAATGTTCCCTCAAAAACAGTACAACTTTTAAATGGCACCTTTAAACACTTATACCTTGACTTAACTATGGGGAAAAAACATTTAATTTAATAAGCACAGCTGCAACGGCTAAGAAAAAGTTTTACAAGAATTAATGTGCAATGTGCAACTGAGACTGTGAAAGAAAATAATGAGCATGAAATAATCACAGGTTCATACTCTGCTTGTTACAGATTGACCTTCAGCTACAGCATCTTACCGTCATCTGAGCATAGAACAACATAATGACTGCTCCTTAGAACAGTAACAGAAAGAGCCAGCCGGCCTTTGTTGTGATAAATTTTACAATCTGTGGACGAATTATGCTTAGTGGTGTAATTGTTATTAATGCTCTGAAGGGAAGAAGGTGTAACATCTATGGCTTGTTATATACACCACCCAGTTTTATGAGCCATTTAACAAGGGCAAGTTCCCGTGACACTCTCCTTTTCAAAATCATTAACAAATGGTTTCTCCAAATGAAGACTGGAAAAATAGGCAGCTAAATTTGGAAAAGTAAATATACATAAATCGTGTTTGTGATGGGCACCTTTAATAATCTGGGTTTCATTCACCATGCACGCCCATATTTTCTTCAGCAACACTAAGCAGATACCTCTATGCTATATGAACCAATCTTGTATATGAATTTAGTATATTGTGCTATCACAAGTGTTGGCTTATACAGTATAGATATCTGCAAACTATAAAAGTACTAATATTATTAGTTCATGGATGTGGTAGGTTGGTTGTTATCTCTGCTTGTACAAGCTCATGAGTTAAAACTCACAATGGAGAAAGGTGTGGAAACTAAATCAGATGGCTGTTGCTAATGTAACAGAACGCAATTGGAACTGAACATGTTGGGCTTCAGGGTTCATACCTGTGACATCAAATTAAAAACTATATGTGATCAACTCATATCCTAGCGTGGAATGACCTATTCAGCCAGGTACCAATTGCTGCCATACTAATGTGATGTGGCCAATGGTTTTTGTTTACCCATTTAAGTGGAAGTTAACCTGAAACAATACAGTTCTATTTACAAAGAATATCCATGAGAAAGAGTACATTATATATTTCTGTGAAAATAACAGATCCCAAGACACAGATAAAAAAAACCCTCTAATTAGATGTGTGTAACAGAGCAGACAGGGTTTGCGCCTTCTTTACATATTCACATTTTGCCAATCACTTTCATGTGTATGACTAGATCGATGCCTCTTATATGGAGTTTTAAAATAACTGTATTTCAGTTTGTTCCCCCACCCATACTTTAATGGGCTATTCAAAAATATGTTTAAAATAATGTATGATAAACTACTAAGTGCAGGGGTGGGTCACATTTAAAATTTGAACAAAAGGGCATGCAATGCCCATGCATTCACCCGTGGCCCCTACTTTTATAAACCGACCCGTAACTAGACATTTTAGTGCCCTGAGCAGAACTGAACACTGGTGCCCCCCTGCCTTCCCCACAATGATACCTTTATGAGAGTAGATGCTGCCTCTCAACGGTTAAGCATCACCAGTGTTTTCCGCCTGCTGGTGACTTATGCTCTGTTGCTGCTTGGATCTTGGAATATTGGGGGGCTGTTTGGAAAAGAGATTGTTATTACTCACCTCCTGGAAAGTTGAGCACTGAGTGAAGAATCTAGGTCTCCCTCTCGCCATCAGAAATCGTGGGGCCCAGTACAAATGAAGCAGGCAGGGCCCCCTGATGACCCCCCCCCAATGAACCAGGGCCATCTTTCCGACTGCGCACTATGGGCAGGTGCCAGGGGCCCATGGCAATGAAATAAAAATCACTGAACTTAAAGTTCAGGTAAGTTAAGGGGGCCCCTAATATATATATATATATATATATATATATATATATAAAAACAAGTTAACCCGTGCATGATACTCATGCATTTTTTTGTCAAATAATGTCAGTATACCAAATTTCAGGTCATTCGGATGAGTCCTTACTTGGAAAATAGTTTTTTCCACAGACACACAAACACTAACACACGCCGCTACACATGCAGGGGCGGATCTAGAAAATGTTTGTTCCCCGGGGGGATGTTAGGGCGGGCCGATTTAGGCCCCAGCTCCTTTCTGACTTCAGAGGCTGCCGGGGGCTGCACAGTATGTGCAGGTCCGCTCGTCAGTGGCAGGCAGGGACAGTGTGCTGCCCGGCTGCTCTGATTGTGTTTAAAACACAATCAGAGCAGCCGGGCAGCACACTGTCACTGCCAAACGGACCTGCACATACTGTGCAGCCGTCGGCAGCAAACCCCTGCTAGGGGGGGGGGGGCGATTGCCTCGATCGCACCCCCCTGGATCCGCGACTGTACACATGTGTGTTCATGAGGTAAAATTACCTCACGAAAATGAGTTTGACCCCCTCAACTCGTCAATAGTGTCAGTATACCAAATTTCAGCCCTTTTTGAGTTTTTTTCCCCACACACACTAAGAATTTAGTAGGTCAGTTAACCCGTGCATGATACTCATGCATTCTAGTCAAATCAAGCTACTTAAGGTGTTAAAAACTCCCCACTTTCACCCCCGGCAACCACCAACCACTCCCAACTGTCACTTCTCCTTCAAGAAATATATAGGTCAGTGTATAACTCTGCCCAGCAGGTGGCGCTGCAGCTTGTTTTTTTTTTCCACACATGCCACTAGGCATTTATATAGTAGATATATATATATATATATATATATATATATGTGTATATATATATATATATATATATATATATGTGTGTATACACACACTCACCAAATATTGGCATTGTCCCTACTAGAATCACAACATTTCACAGAATCTCCTGCTCTCTCCTACCTGTTGTTCTCACTTTCCCCACCTGTGGCTGCAGGTTTCTTTAGTTGCGGCTTGTCTGGATCCTGGAATGTTGGGGGCCCTAGTTGGGAAAAAAATGGGTACATTTACAAAATTACAGCCAGCCCCAGCGTTAAATCAATAGCACCCACGATTAATAATTAGGCCTTCCTCCAACCCCAACATTAAAATAACAGTATTCACATTTAATAAATAAACCTATTTCCCTCCCTACAAACAGCCCCAGCAATAAATTAATAGTATTTAAATTTCAGAAATATACCTATCACTGACATTAAATAATTCAGTCACATTTAATAAAGTGACCTCATTCTCCCCCACATTCAGTAGCCCCCAAACCACCCCATCTTAAAGTAATAGTCCGCACTATAAAATTGCCCAACCATTACCCCACAAACAAACTTGCACCCATTAATTAGCCACCACCTACCTCACACTATATTTCCACAAGCCCCCTGTACCATAACACACACATTACTGTGCCCCTTCATCACCATGTTGTGCCCCCTTATGAACCCACTGCACCCTCCATTATAACACTGTGCCATCCGGCCCCCCTCTCCATCACTCAGTGACTTTCTGCTGCCCCCCCTTTTCCCTCATACTGTGCCTCTCTCTCCCCCCTTGTTCCTCATACTGTGCCTCTCTCTCCCCCCTTTTTCTTCATACTGTCTGTGCCTCTCCCCCCATTTTTCTTCATACTGTCTGTGCCTCTCTCCCCCCTTTTTCTTCATACTGTCTGTGCCTCTCTCCCCCCTTTTTCTTCATACTGTCTGTGCCTCTCCCCCCCTTTTTCCTCATACTGTCTGTGCCTCTCCCCCACTTTTTCCTCATACTGTCTGTGCCTCTCACCCTTACTTTTTCCTCACACTGTCTGTGCCTCTCCCCCCTACTTTTTCCTCATGGTGTGACTTTCTCCCTTTATTTACTTACCTTTGTATTAGCTTTTTTCCTCTCTTCTATTCTCTTTTCTTCTGTCTTCTTGCTTCTTGCTTCTTTCTTGTTCCTCTCTGCACAGTTCCTCACTGAGTGTCAGGCGTTACTTGATGACGTCAAGCCTGACATTCAGTGTAAATAGTGCAGAGAGTAAGAAGGAGGGACGCCAGCGCTGCCATCACGTGAGTATCTGTGGGGGTTTTTTTCCCCTCTACCCTGCTCCCCCCACCAATGAACTACAAAGGCACTGAACATCAGCACTCGTGGCCGCCCGCTCCGCCACACCCTGCGCCCAAACCCCCCCCAAAAAAAATCCCCCCCCAAAAAAAACCCCAAAAAAAGAAAATAAAAGTTTCAAAAATAAAAAAGAAATGTGGGCAGTGAGGGCCCGGGCCGGGCAGCGGGCCCTGCTGCTGGTCCCCCTGGTGAGCCCGGGCCGGGTACAAGAGTACCCCCTGTACCCCACTGCTCCCTCCCCACAAGCAGATAGACAATAAATTAGTAGCTTTTTATGTTTAAAAACAAGCCTCCTTCCACCCAATCAGCTCCAGAATGTAATTATTAGCATTAACAGTTAATGTCTATTTCCCTCCATATAACCTCAACATCAAATTAATAGCACCCACGTTTAATAAATAAGCCTTCCCCAACCAGTTCTGATATTAAATTAATAACATTCCCATTTAATAAACAGACATACCCCATGCATCAGTCCATACATTAAATTAGTAGCATTCCCATCTAATTAATAGACATACTTCACCCCTCACCAGCTCCCACCATTAAATTAATAGCATCCCCATTTAACAAAACAAATTATTCCTTATCATACCCAGCATTAAATTAAAAGCCTCCATATTTAACAAACAGACTCTCACCAGCCCCGACATAAAATTCTTAACATTTCCATTTAATACAAATGCCTATTTCCCCCACCAGCCCCACAATCAAACTATGGCTTACAAATTTCCCCATATTTAATAGTTATTATTATTATATAATTGATATATCCTCTTCTCTCCAGACCTGCCCCATTCACTCCTCACACTCTCCTCTCCAGACCCCCCCATTCACTTCAGACACCCTCCTCACCAGACCCCTCTCTCCTCTTCTCCAGACTCACTCCCATTCACTCCAGACCCCTCACTCCTTCTCTCCAGACCCCCCCCTTTCACTCCAGACCCCTCACTCCTTCTCTCCAGACCCCACCCATTCACTCCCGACACCTTCCTCTCCAGGCCTCGCTCCTGTCCTTTCAGGCCCCCTCTTCTCACCAGCACTGCAGTATTTTGCTTACCTGAGCTTCTCTTCTTCTGTCATCTTCTTTCTTCTGTGCTGGCTCCTCATCGCCTATGTTCTGACAGTGTGCTGACGTCATTATTTGTTAGTCAGGGTGCTTCAGAAGCAGGAAGCCGGCACCCTCCTCCTTGCGCTGGCTGTCTTCAATGGGCAAAGTACTAGATTGCCATTTCACTGGTGATATGTAACAGGCAGGCGGGTGTTGCACCCCCCCTAGGCCTTGCGCCCTGGGTGGTCGCACCGCCCGTACCGCCATCGTTATGGCTCTGCTTATAGACATGCACAGGAATTGAAAGCCCTAACACAGATCTTCACTGCGCTGGCCCCACACATGTTCAGAAAAGCAGAGCAGGGCAGAGGGAGGATGGTCAGGCATTTTCGACCCCCACACCTCTGGGTTATATATGCTGCAGTGGTGGTCATTCCGCCAATGCCTAATTTTAAATAATATAATTAGAATAGGGATATATAATGCATTTTATGTTATTGATACAGTTTACATTAATAAATAGAATAATATCATGGCTATTCCCCCTGATGAAGTGGACTCGGTGGACACCCTGTGGACCACTCTATGTTGACTGTTGTTACTTTCATTGGAAATCAAGATACGCTTACATTTTATTCTTTAAATGTACGTATGTTGTGTTTTGTGTTTTTCTGAATAAAATTTAGTGCAATAAAGTACACTACTGCAGTCTATTGGGATTTACATATGATGATTGTGAAAAGACTTTAAAAAATAATTGATACGCGCTTTGGAAAGCTTCCTGTTGGTACACAGACACTTATTACACTGTCGCACTGAGCATATTATTTTTATTTATTTCACCATTTTTATACATTTTAAAACAAGTGATCGAGTGGCTCACTCAGATATTCTTAATCTATATTTGTTTTTGATATGCAGACACACAATAATTATTAAACAGTACATTGGGTGATTTTTTTTTACACAGAGTTACGCTATGATTTTTTATATATATTTTTTTTTCTATATGACGATTTATGAGGGTATTTTTATGTGAATAGTAGTAACAAGACTCTTAGGAATCAAACAGATAAGCTTTATCAACTTTATTATTCGGTACACAGGTACTTTGGTACTGGGTTATAACTTAAATTCACGTTAATCTAACTACTACTCCAGCAGACGCCTTCTACTCTCCATTTTTTCCTAGACCCTTCTATATCTAGATGAAGAGCAGGTTTTCTGAGGATGGCAGGCACCAAAGTAATTTTTAAGTGAGTGTTTATATGAATTAATTTTTATGATTTACCAGTGTTTTTCTTTGAAACATTGCAGTTATAGCGCCACCTATTACTTATATCTATATCATATTTCCAGTCTATGTGTATATGTTTATTTCATTTATTTCTAGTGTACACTAATATTCTGTATCTGGGGTTAGTATTTCCTTTCATATTACATGTTTTTTGTATTTATATATTTTCCAGGCTGTACACGGAATGACTACACCAGAAATGCATATTTTAATAGTTTAATCTTTCTAATATTTCTATTAAATATGTTCTACTATTCTGTATCCGGACAAAGTACTCTATATTTATTATTTCATTTCGTGGTTCGTAGGTGTAGGTTCAATGCACAAGTCTGGAACGGTGCTAAAGTGAACAACTCCTATTCAGGTCAGGAGAACAGCCAAATATAGATGGATTCTGACAGTCTATTGACTATGAACAAGAGATGCCAGCTGTTGGCAGTACTTAAGCTATCCTAGAAATGTGTACTGCCCAATGCAAACTGGCTATCTTCCAGGGCAGAGAGTGACAGCTGTACGACAGATCTGTGGAAATGCTGAGTGCTCCAAAAACAGAACTAGCCTTGGGAAGAACCTTCTGAAGCAGCTTTCATATTACTTCCAGACAGCACATAAACGTTGACATTCCTGTTAATAACAACTTGCGGATTTTCTAGTTTTCTCTAGTTTCCTACAATTAGTGGAAGCAAAATTTTTTGGGGTGGAAAACTGTGACAGGGAAAAGTATAAACTAAATTTTTTTTTAAAATATAAGAAAATAGTTATTCTCCAAATTAAAAAAAAACCATGAAGCAAAATGTACTTAGATTTTAATTGTGACATATTCCCATGGTAAAGGCTAAAGACAACGAGTCATACTTGGGTGGGCACTTGAGGATACATGAACAGCAGAGACAAGGATAGTGACAGGCGCAGGCAAGGTACACTTCTGATGTTAAAAAAAAAAGAGTGACAAAGATTGCTGTGAAAAAAGTGAACATAAACATTGGTGGTGGTAGGGGGGGGGCTAAGGAAGCTCGATTTTTAATTAAGGACGGATTTGTTTTTGCCTACTGAGTATTAGCTTGTAGTGGAAGATGAGGGGTGTTAGCCTAAGGCGGCCTGATCCCTTAATCTGACCCAGCACGCGATGATACTTTGCAGTGATGTTTGGGTTGAAATCTCCATTCACTTTTGTTTGCATCTCAAAGAGGTGCACGTAATAATGAGCAGATATATTTCTACCATATTAACCGGTAGTGTGCGCAATCGCACATTGTTCAAAGCTCCTATGGGACCTGCTTCTGAATTGCATTCCTCCCAAAGAGGATAAAAATATATTGAATTACTTTGTAGGCTTCAAACAATCATAACAGGGCTGATTCTTCTCCCAGACAGGGCTACCCATAAAAATTATGGGTCTTATGATGATTTTTTATCCCTGGTCCACCTTCTCGTTGAGAGATGAGTTTGAACAATATTAAATTTTTTTAACTTTAAGTATTGTACTAATGAATTGTACATATTCACTATGTCAGTGTCTTAAAATTGCTGAGATCATTAGGATATTTTATAATATCTAAGTTAATGATACTTTACATGTGGATGCTTCAGTTACAGACGGATCAAGTTTTATTTAGAAGAATGGAACGCTCCCATGTTTGTTAAAGTCAAGTGTCTGTTCCAGAATTAGCCACATTGGTTGCATTCAAACCATAGTGTTCCCAGGAGTGGATTGCAGGTAGTAGAGGCAAATTCTCCCAAACAAAATTTCAACTGTATATTGTTTCTGGTGAAACACATATTTTTTTATGACACATAAATTCCACTTTTGCGGATCCACGCATGCTTGCATATCAGAGTTGCAGCTGCTTGCCTTATGCATTAGCTCACAAGTATGTGTGGCCTGGCAATATAATAGGAATGTTGAGAATAGGCAGAATAATGTAATAATTTTATCTTATTACCATGCATTGAATATGAAATAAAATCAATACTCACGTTGAAAGTTTTGCAGTAAAAAAATAAATAATATGCACGTGTCATGCACAGAACTTCCACTTAGGGTTTTAAGTTACAAAGACATTGACACATGGGGTATATTTCTAGACTGCAGATTTGAGAAATTGGAGATGTCACCTATAGCAACCAATCAGATTCTAGTTATTATTTATTTAGTACATTCTACAAAATGACAGCTAGAATCTGATTGGTTGCTATAGGCAACATCTCTACTTTTTCAAACCCGGACTTTAGTAAATATAACCCATAGTATTTATATATGGACCATTCTTCAAAAGCCTCACGGTCAGCCCTCTTTGGCCAGGTATGTGACGCCAGTACCAAGCTTAAATTGCATCAAATAATAGGATTTCACTGGGACATTACTTTAAAGGATAGCTAATATAAAAATTAAACAAAACTCTTACAACCCCTGCATGCTCCCCCTTCCCCTATTTCTCAGGCTGTGTAGGGCCTTGCTGAGAATCTTCATTGGAAGCACATTTCTCCTATGATGATGCTGACCCTATTTTCCTCTGTCTAGCCATATGACTGTGCAGTTATAACTTGTGATTTGTCCTTGGTACCTTTCCATTTTAAGGGCAATACCTGTACCTCTTTGTGAAGTTAACATTATACAACAGCATGACTATAGCTACTGAGCTACATTAACATGTATTACTACATATATTACTACATGTATTACTCTCCTCGACCCCCTCCAATCTGGCTACCGTCCTCTTCACTCCACCGAAACTGACCTGGCCAAGGTTACTAACGACCTCCTATCGGCTAAATCCAAAGGTCACTTCTCCCTACTAATCCTCCTTGACCTCTACGCAGCCTTTGACACCGTGGACCACCCCCTCCTGCTGCAAACTCTTCTCTCCTTCGGCCTCTCTGGATCTGTCCACGCCTGGTTCACCTCATACCTCGCTAACCGCTCCTTCTCTGTATCCACGTCCGGCTCCTCCTCCCTACCCTCTCCCTGTAGGAGTCCCGCAGGGCTCTGTTCTCGGCCCTCTACTTTTTTCGCTCTATACTTCCTCCCTTGGTGCTCTCATCTCCTCCTTCGGTCTTCAGTATCACCTTTATGCTGACGACATTCAACTCTACAACTCTTCCCCTGATCTTTCTTCCACCCTCCTCTCTCGTGTATCTGACTGCCTCTCCGCCATCTCCTCCTGGATGTCTGCGCGTTTTCTCAAAATCAATATCTCTAAAACGGAACTCATTGTCTTTCCTCCATCCAGACTCCCAACCCACCATAACCTCTCTTTTGTTGTCAATAACACCACCATCTCCTCTGTCACCCAACTCCGCTGTCTGGGTGTCACCCTCGACTCCTCTATCTCTTTTGCCCCCCATATTCACTCCCTTGCCCAAGCCTGTCGTTTCCAACTTCGCAACATCGCCCGCATCCGTCCCTTTCTCTCTCAGGATGCTGCCAAGACTATCATCCATGCACTCATCATCTCCCGCCTGGATTACTGCAACCTCCTCCTCACTGGCCTCCCCCACTCACATCTCTTCCCCCTCCGCTCTGTACTCAATGCGGCCGCAAGACTCATCTTCCTCTCACACCGCTCCTCCTCTGCCTTGCCTTACACTGGCCTCCCTTCCCCTACAGATTCCTTTTCAAACTCCTCACCACCACTTACAAGGCTCTCTCCCACTCTACAGCCCCCTACATCTCTAACCTCCTCTCCATTCACACTCCTGCCCGCTCCCTGCGCTCAGCCAATGATCGACGCCTCTCCTCCACTCTTATCACCTCTTCCCACTCCAGAATCCAAGATTTTTCCCGTGCTGCCCCCCTTCACTTGTATGACCTCCCTCGTTCCATCCGCCTCTCTCCTACTCTGTGCTCCTTCAAACGTGCACTGAAAACCCACCTCTTCCTTTAAAGCCTACCAAACATCCGCATAACCCCTTCACCTCCTCCACTCACTCTCTCCCTTGCCTCATCTGGCTCCCCTTGTGCCTGTTCTGTTTTCCCTCCCTTAGGATGTAACCTCACTTGAGCAGGGCCCTCTTTCCTCCTGTCTCCACACCTGTTCTTCTGCTCCGTGTTTATTGCTTTAACCTGCCTGGAGCTCCTGAAGTACTGGTATCTCTGTTTATTGTTTTGTACTGTTTCACCCTGTATAGTGTACTGTTTGTATGGTGTACGGCTCTGCGGAAATCTTGTGGTGCCTAACAAATAAAGGATAATAATAATAATAATAATAATACATGCTAATGTGATAGCCCATGTGGTGTTGCTTAATGTAACAAGTTGAAGTTGCACCTTACCACTATAAGATGGTTCTCTTCAATACTTCGGATTTTCTATGCACCAGAGAGGTAAGGAGGTTTATCCACAGACATTTAAGATGACAATTGTATATTCTGAAATCATTTATCTTTATTCAGAAGAATTTTACTCCGATATAAATTTTAGAAATGCACAACTATTTCTAACAATGTTTGTGATCCAAAATGTATTAATCAAACTTAGGTTTACAATTAATATACTATGAATTACCTATTCTTAGCGCAATCACTAAACTCGCTAATCTACTGTCTCATATTCTAACACTATTAATTGTTAATATTATTCATATATAATGCTAATATAATATTAATATATTAATATTCCTCACTTAAGTTATTTATTACTAATGCATATTTGCTATGTTACTCTAAAACCTTTAATAATTGCAATACTCAGTTACTATTCTAATATCACTCTGTCCTTACTTAAACATCAACAGAATTATATACAAGTTTGAATCATTATAATATATATTTATAATACAAGATAAATGTAATTTTAGAACTTTAGACACATTGGTGAAATGTGAGGAGTTCAAGGGTTGTAACTGTGTATCTGACAGTTAATAAGCAGTTATCAGAACTGTATTATCTTCTGCAATATAATAAATAGAGATCTTATGTATATTGGCGCAATTTATTTGGTTATTGTCCGTTTCTTTATAAGTTCGGAGTAATACTTTGTCGAACTCCAGTTATGTATGGATAGTAAATTATGGTTCTCACTATTTATTTTTTTATTGTGTTAATATCACTAATACATTAATGCAACTATGTGGTCCATTGATTAGCAACACTAAAGTCTATGGAGAAGAGTGATCACTGAAGACCTCATATGTTTATTATTCAATAATTCGGGCAGGGAAATAAATGTCTTTAAATATTAATCAATTGATTTCCATAAAATGCTGTAATCACTGAATTAGTTTATAACAGTTCGTTATTCAGTATTAGACCTGGCAGAATAAATATGATGAATATGATATTGTTTATTTATATTTAGTGTCTGATATTTCACAGTATGGTGTTTTAGTTCACGGTTACCATGGTAACTAAGGTAATTGTGTTTATTTTACTCACATATTGGACCCATTCATTGGTCTATGTTTGGTTCACTTCTCTATCACAACTGAAGTCTTTGAACTTTTATATGTGTCTAAAACATGTCCAAGCGCCCAAACGCCGCTGGGGGAGAAGGCCCCTGCTTTGTGTACAGGGCACTCGTTTTGCTGTAAGGGAAAAAGGGGAAATACGGGAGGGACAGTTCCCCAAGGTGAGTGCACCAAGTGAACAGCCCTAGCCATGGGGATACTCACGTACACGACTTTCCGATGGGGCCCCCTTGGCTCCTTCCGCCTACCTTGTCTCCCGCTCAGCACCTGTAAGACAAGAGCGACAACACGCCAGCCCTTCCCAACACCTCTGTTACTTACCCAATCCCGAGGGACCGCTATGGAACTCACCACACTGTACCTTACCTCAGACCGACTCTCTCGCATCTTGAGACGCTGTGCCCCACAGGCCTACGCCCGTGGCCTGAGCCCCGGCCGTTAAGCTCGCCTTGTCCTGGGGCTCAGGACTTAGGTGCCCTTCCGGATGGATGGAGGGGGTTCATACCACCGCTCCAGGACTCTACTTTGTACCTATGTAGGAACCGAATGTTCCCTACACTGCGTCAGGACCTAGCGTCCTGCTAGATCTGGGCCGAATGCCCACTGCCAACTACAAGAGCCTACTGCCCGCTCACAGTCAGGGACCTTATGTCCCTCTACCAACAAGGACCCGGAGTCCTTGCTCAGCTACAGGGCAGCCGCCTTGCTACGCTTACGGAAGCCTATCGCTTCCCTACCGGAGGCCTATGCCTCTCTGCACTAGAGGGCCTTGCGCCCTTCTACAGCCCAGAGCCTAGCGCTCTGCTACAGCTCAGGGCCGTACGCCCTGCGAAAGAGCCAAGCTCCTACCTATTCTGGCCTACAGCCAGAAGCTACTTAAGGGTCTTGTGCCCTGTGGGGGGGGGGTAGCCGCACTCCTACCAGAGGGCCTCCTGCCCTGTACCCACCTAGGTGCCTTGTGCTCTTCTAACGAACTAGGGCCTTGTGCCCTTCTAACGAACTAGGGCATTGTGCCCTTCTAACAAACTAGGGCCTTGTGCACTTCTAACAAACTAGAGCCTTGTGCCCTTATAACAAACTGGGGCCTTGTGCCCTTCTAACCAACAAGGGCCTTGTGCCCTTTTAAGACTAGGGCCTTGTGCCCTTTTCAACACCTACGATGGCCGCCCCTACAAGCCCCACAGGCCTAGTGCCTGAAGGTGCCCTGGGCCTTGTGCCCGACCTAAAAGAGTAATTGATACTCACCTGCTCCGCGCTGGACTGGTGAGTAGCTCCCTCCGGCGCCTCCCTCTCGGCCACCTCGTTGCCGAAGCATCCCTCCACATTTTCCACAACCTTTTCCGTTGTGGTCCCCACTACTATCTTTTCCTCGGTATCCAGCTCCAAGAGTAGCTTATTGACACGCTTGACCCGTCTTCTCCGGATTCTCCTTGGCAATGCCCTCTCACGCAGGGTCCACATCACCCGGGCCACCTCCTCACCAAAGGCTGATAACCACGGAGTCCCCTCCTTGGTGTTTGCCGGATTCCCCCACCCCGCAGATACCTCTTTTTCTTCTTCGGAGTGGGGCACCGCCCACTACTCCACCACTGCGTTGTCCCGAGTACCGTCTTCGTCGGGCTGTGCTTCTTGGGCGACTCTCTCTTCCCAGCCCCGGGTCGATCTTCTTCAGGTCCTCCTGGGTAATGCCCTTTCGCGCAAGATCCACACCAGTCTGTCAACTTCCCCTGGGACCAGCTCTTCCGCCCTCAGGGGCCAATCAACTGATGTATCAGAAGTATCCCACACCTCGGTCCTCTCCACTTGCAACTGCGGTTGTTCTGACCTGGCATTTGTCGGTGATGAGGGATTTGCCGGTAACTCTGCTGCCAGCAGATTCGGTTGGCACCTTACATCGGTGGCATCTTCCGCCCTGTCTCACCTTCCCACTCGCTGGAACTCTCTTCCTGTTCCTGGGAGCTGCCGTACGCCGTCTCCGGCGCCTTGGTCTCCGACTCTAGTCGCTGGAGGTGTTCTGTCCCGGAGCCTGGGGTAGGCGAGGAGATCACCTGCGATTCCGCCTTCAGCAAGGCTTGTCGATCCAGCTCTTCGACGTCTTTAGCCAAGTATTCCTCGCAGTCACGGTCCAGGTGTCCATATTGACAACATTCTCTGCACCATGTGCTCCACGATTCAGGTTTCCATATGTCAGCGACCTCGTCCTCGCTTCGCAATTACTGTTGGTGTCGCTCTTAGAGGACTTCATCCCAGTATTCCACGCAGTCACGGGCCAGGTGTCCAGGGTGCTCACACTCCTCGCACCATGCGCCCCACGGTTCTGGCTACCACTCTTCAGCGACTTCGTCCTCATCATTGCTCCAATAGTCTCTAGGGACTTCTTGTATTTTCAGCACTCTTTCCCAGAATGCGCCCATATCGTCCTGCGTCCGAACGAGATAGTAACCCTGGCACGTTGAAAGGGTCCGCTGGTGATCCATAGCGTCCTGTCAGGATCCTGCCGACTACGCCAAATGTGAGGTGCCCACGGGGGGAATGGGGGATGTCCAAGCGCCCAAACGCCGCTGGGGGAGAAGGCCCCTGCTTCATGTACAGGGCACTCGTTTTGCTGTAAGGGAAAAAGGGATACAACGGGAGGGACAGTTCCCCAAGGTGAGTGCACCAAGTGAACAGCCCTCGCCGTGGCGATACTCATGTATATGACTCTCCGATGGGGCCCGCTTGGCTCCTTCTGCCTACCTTGTCTCCCGCTCAGCACCTGTAAGACAAGAGCGACAACTCAATGCCAGCCCTTCCCAACACCTCTGTTACTTACCCAATCCCGAGGGACCGCTATGGAACTCACCACACCGTACCTTGCCTCAGACCGACTCTCTCGCGTCCTGAGACGCTGTGCCCCACAGGCCTACGCCCGTGGCCTGAGCCCCGGCCGTTAAGCCCGCCTTGTCCTGGGGCTCAGGACTTAGGTGCCCTTCCGGACAGATGGAGGGGGTTCTTACCACCACTCCAGGACTCTACTTCGTACCTATGTAGGAACCAAATGTTCCCTACTCTGCGTCAGGACCTAGCGTCCTGCTAGATCTGGGCCGAATGCCCACTGCCAACTACAAGAGCCTACTGCCCGCTCACAGTCAGGGACCTTATGTCCCTCTACCAACAAGGACCCGGAGTCCTTGCTCAGCTACAGGGCAGCCGCCTTGCTACGCTTACGGAAGCCTATCGCTTCCCTACAGGAGGCCTATGCCTCTCTGCACTAGAGGGCCTTGCGCCCTTCTACAGCCCAGAGCCTAGCGCTCTGCTACAGCTCAGGGCCGTACGCCCTGCGAAAGAGCCAAGCTCCTACCTATTCTGGCCTACAGCCAGAAGCTACTTAAGGGTCTTGTGCCCTGTGGGGGGGGAGCCGCACTCCTACCAGAGGGCCTCCTGCCCTGTACCCACCTAGGTGCCTTGTGCTCTTCTAACGAACTAGGGCCTTGTGCCCTTCTAACGAACTAGGGCATTGTGCCCTTCTAACAAACTAGGGCCTTGTGCACTTCTAACAAACTAGGGCCTTGTGCCCTTATAACAAACTGGGGCCTTGTGCCCTTCTAACCAACAAGGGCCTTGTGCCCTTTTAAGACTAGGGCCTTGTGCCCTTTTCAACACCTACGATGGCCGCCCCTACAAGCCCCACAGGCCTAGTGCCTGAAGGTGCCCCCGGGCCTTGTGCCCGACCTAAAAGAGTAATTGATACTCACCTGCTCCGCGCTGGACTGGTGAGTAGCTCCCTCCGGCGCCTCCCTCTCGGCCACCTCGTCGCCGAAGCATCCCTCTACATTTTCCACAACCTTTTCCGTTGTGGTCCCCACTACTATCTTTTCCTCAGTATCCAGCTCCAAGAGTAGCTTATTGACACGCTTGACCCGTCTTCTCCGGATTCTCCTTGGCAATGCCCTCTCACGCAGAGTCCACATCACCCGGGCCACCTCCTCACCAAAGGCTGATAACCACGAAGTCCCCTCCTTGGTGTTTGCCGGATTCCCCCACCCTGCAGATACCTCTTTTTCTTCTTCGGAGTGGGGCACCGCCCACCACTCCACAGCTGCGTTGTCCCGAGTACCGTCTTCGCCGGGCTGTGCTTCTTGGGCGACTCTCTCTTCCCAGCCCCGGGTCGATCTTCTTCAGGTCCTCCTGGGTAATGCCCTTTCGTGCAAGATCCACACCAGTCTGTCAACTTCCCCTGGGACCAGCTCTTCCGCCCTCAGGGGCCAATCAACTTATGTATCAGAAGTATCCCACACCTCGGTCCTCTCCACTTGCAACTGCGGTTGTTCTGACCTGGCATCCGTCGGTGATGAAGGATTTGCCGGTAACTCTGCTGCCAGCAGATTCGGTTGGCACCTTACATCGGCGGCCTCTTCCCCGCCTGTCTCACCTTCCCACTCGCTGGAACTCTCTTCCTGTTCCTGGGAGCTGCCGTACGCCGTCTCCGGCGCCTTGGTCTCTGACTCTAGTCGCTGGAGGTGTTCTGTCCCGGAGCCTGGGGTAGGCGAGGAGATCACCTGCGATTCCGCCTTCAGCAAGGCTTGTCGATCCAGCTCTTCGACATCTTTAGCCAAGTATTCCTCGCAGTCACGGTCCAGGTGTCCATATTGACAACATTCTCTGCACCATGTGCTCCACGATTCAGGTTTCCATATGTCAGCGACCTCGTCCTCGCTTCGCAATTACTGTTGGTGTCGCTCTTCGAGGACTTCATCCCAGTATTCCACGCAGTCACGGGCCAGGTGTCCAGGGTGCTCACACTCCTCGCACCATGCGCCCCACGGTTCTGGCTACCACTCTTCAGCGACATCGTCCTCATCATTGCTCCAATAGTCTCTAGGGACTTCTTGTATTTTCAGCACTCTTTCCCAGAATGCGCCCATATCGTCCTGCGTCCGAACGAGATAGTAACCCTGGCACGTTGAAAGGGTCCGCTGGTGATCCATAGCGTCCTGTCAGGATCCTGCCGACTACGCCAAATGTGAGGTGCCCACGGGGGGAATGGGGGATGTCCAAGCGCCCAAACGCCGCTGGGGGAGAAGGCCCCTGCTTCGTGTACAGGGCACTCGTTTTGCTGTAAGGGAAAAAGGGATACAACGGGAGGGACAGTTCCCCAAGGTGAGTGCACCAAGTGAACAGCCCTCGCCGTGGCGATACTCATGTATATGACTCTCCGATGGGGCCCGCTTGGCTCCTTCTGCCTACCTTGTCTCCCGCTCAGCACCTGTAAGACAAGAGCGACAGCTCAACGCCAGCCCTTCCCAACACCTCTGTTACTTACCCAATCCCGAGGGACCGCTATGGAACTCACCACACCGTACCTTGCCTCAGACCGACTCTCTCGCGTCCTGAGACGCTGTGCCCCACAGGCCTACGCCCGTGGCCTGAGCCCCGGCCGTTAAGCCCGCCTTGTCCTGGGGCTCAGGACTTAGGTGCCCTTCCGGACGGATGGAGGGGGTTCTTACCACCGCTCCAGGACTCTACTTCGTACCTATGTAGGAACCAAATGTTCACCACTCTGCGTCAGGACCTAGTGTCCTGCTAAATCTGGGCCGAATGCCCACTGCCAAATACAAGGGCCTACTGCCCGCTCACAGTAAGGGACCTTATGTCCCTCTACCAACAAGGACCCAGAGTCCTTGCTTAGCTACAGGGCAGCCGCCTTGCTACGCTTACGGAAGCCTATCGCTTCCCTACCGGAGGCCTATGCCTCTCTGCATTAGAGGGCCTAGCGCTCTGCTACAGCTCAGGGCCTTATGCTCTGCGAAAGAGCCGAGCTTTTACCTATTCTGGCCTACAGCCAGAAGCTACTTAAGGGCCTTGTGCCCTGTGGGGGGGGGGAGCCTCGCTCCTACCAGAGGGCCTCCTGCCCTGTACCCACCTAGGGGCCTTGTGCCCTTCTAACAAACTAGGGCCTTGTGCCCTTCTAACAAACTAGGGCCTTGTGCCCTTCTAACAAACTAGGGCCTTGTGCCCTTCTAACAAACTGGGGCCTTGTGCCCTTCTATCCAACTGGGGTCTTGTGCCCTTCTAACCAACTAGGGCCTTGTGCCCTTTTAAGACTATGGCCTTGTGCCCTTTCAAGACTACTGCCTTGTGCCCTTTTCAACACCTACGATGGCTGGCCCTACCTGTGCCACAGGCCTAGTGCCTGAAGGTGCCCCCGGGCCTTGTGCCCGACCTAAAAGAGTAATTGATACTCACCTGCTCCGCGCAGGAAACTCCGCTTGACCCGCCGTCTTGATCGAAGTCTTCGGGCGGCAGGGTAGCTCATAGCCCTTACAAGGGCTCCCTGCCGCTTCAGCCGCTGGACCTCTTGACGCGACATCCTCCTACTTCTCCTCTGCCGCCGGACTCACCCCGTGTCGGCTTGCGGCTTATAATGCCGTCTGCATGCTGACGTCATCAGCCGTGATTGGCTCGCGGCGGCGGCGGCAGTAGTTTGGATGGCCGGAGGCGAGCCAGGACTGGCCCGCCGATCCGGCCGCTGATTGGCCAGCAACGGGAGGTGAGCCGTGATTGGCTCACCCACCCGCTGTAATCTGAACCTGCAAGGAGAAAAGAATACTCACCGCTGGACTGGTGAGTAGCTCCCTCCGGCGCCTCCCTCTCGGCCACCTCGTCGCCGAAGCATCCCTCCACATTTTCCACAACCTTTTCCGTTGTGGTCCCCACTACTATCTTTTCCTCGGTATCCAGCTCCAAGAGTAGCTTATTGACACGCTTGACCCGTCTTCTCCGGGTTCTCCTTGGCAATGCCCTCTCACGCAGGGTCCACATCACCCGGGCCACCTCCTCACCAAAGGCTGATAACCACGGAGTCCCCTCCTCGGTGTTTGCTGGATTCTCCCACCCTGCAGATACCTCTTTTTCTTCTTCGGTGTGGGGCACCGCCCACAACTCCACCGCTGCGTTGTCCCGAGTACCGTCTTCGCCGGGCTGTGTTTCTTGGGCGACTCTCTCTTCCCAGCCCCGGGTCGATCTTCTTTGGGTCCTCCTGGGTAATGCCCTTTCGAGCAAGATCCACACCAGTCAACTTCCCCTGGGACCAGCTCTTCCGCCCTCAGGGGCCAATCAACTTATGTATCAGAAGTATCCCACACCTCGGTCCTCTCCCCTTGCAAATGCGGTTGTTCTGACCTGGCATCCGTCGGTGATGAAGGATTTGCCGGTAACTCTGCTGCCAGCAGATTCGGTTGGCACCTTACGTCGACGGCCTCCTCCCCGCCTGTCTCACCTTCCCACTCGCTGGAACTCTCTTCCTGTTCCTGGGAGCTGCCGTACGCCGTCTCCAGCGCCTTGGTCTCCGACTCTTGTCGCTCGAGGTGTTCTGTCCCGGAGCCTGGGGTAGGCGAGGAGATCACCTGCGATTCCGCCTTCAGCAAGGCTTGTCGATCCAGCTCTTCAACGTCTTTAGCCAAGTACTCCTTGCAGTCACGGTCCAGGTGTCCATATTGACAACATTCTCTGCACCATGTGCTCCACGATTCGGGTTTCCATATGTCAGCGACCTCGTCCTCGCTTCGCAATTACTGTTGGTGTCGCTCTTCGAGGACTTCATCCCAGTATTCCACGCAGTCACGGGCCAGGTGTCCAGAGTGCTCACACTCCTCGCACCATGCGCCCCACGGTTCTGGCTCCCACTCTTCAGCGACTTTGTCCTCATCGTTTCTCCAATAGTCTCTAGGGATTTCTTGTATTTTCAGCACTCTTTCCCAGAATGCGCCCATATTGTCCTGCGTCCGGACGAGATAGTAACCCTGGCACGTTGAAAGGGTCCGCTGGTGGTCCAAAGCGTCCTGTCAGGATCCTGCCGACTACGCCAAATGTGAGGTGCCCACGGGGGGGGGGGGGGGAAATGGGGGATGTCCAAGCGCCCAAACGCCGCTGGGGGAGAAGGCCCCTGCTTCGTGTACAGGGCACTCGTTTTGCTGTAAGGGAAAAAGGGGAAATACGGGAGGGACAGTTCCCCAAGGTGAGTGCACCAAGTGAACAGCCCTTGCCGTGGCGATACTCATGTATATGACTCTCCGATGGGGCCCGCTTGGCTCCTTCAGCCTACCTTGTCTCCCGCTCAGCACCTGTAAGACAAGAGCGACAATTCAACGCCAGCCCTTCCCAACACCTCTGTTACTTACCCAATGCCGAGGGGCCGCTATGGAACTCACCACACCGTACCTTGCCTCAGACCGACTCTCTCGCGTCCTGAGACGCTGTGCCCCACAGGCCTACGCCCGTGGCCTGAGTCCCGGCCGTTAAGCCCGCCTTGTCCTGGGGCTCAGGACTTAGGTGCCCTTCCGGACAGATGGAGGGGGTTCTTACCACCGCTCCAGGACTCTACTTCGTACCTATGTAGGAACCGAATGTTCCCTACTCTGCGTCAGGACCTAGCGTCCTGCTAAATCTGTGCCGAATGCCCACTGCCAACTACAAGGGCCTACTGCCCGCTCACAGTCAGGGACCTTATGTCCCTCTACCAACAAGGACACGGAGTCCTTGCTTAGCTACAGGGCAGCCGCCTTGTTACGCTTACGGAAGCCTATCGCTTCCCTACCGGAGGCCTATGCCTCTCTGCACTAGAGGGCCTAGCGCTCTGCTACAGCTCAGGGCCTTATGCCCTGCGTAAGAGCCGAGCTCTTACCTATTCTGGCCTACAGCCAGAAGCTACTTAAGGGCCTTGTGCCCTGTGGGGGGGGAGCCTCGCTCCTACCAGAGGGCCTCCTGCCCTGTACCCACCTAGGGGCCTTGTGCCCTTCTAACGAACTAGGGCCTTGTGCCCTTCTAACGAACTAGGGCCTTGTGCCCTTCTAACGAACTAGGGCCTTGTGCCTTTCTAACAAACTAGGGCCTTGTGCCCTTCTAACAAACTGGGGCCTTGTGCCCTTCTAACCAACTGGGGTCTTGTGCCCTTCTAACCAACTAGGGCCTTGTGCCCTTTTAAGACTAGGGCCTTGTGCCCTTTTAAGACTAGGGCCTTGTGCCCTTTTCAACACCTACGATGGCCGCCCCTACCTGTGCCACAGGCCTAGTGCCTGAAGGTGCCCCCGGGCCTTGTGCCCGACCTAAAAGAGTAATTGATACTCACCTGCTCCGCGCAGGAAACTCCGCTTGACCCGCCGTCTTGAACGAAGTCTTCGGGCGGCAGGGTAGCTCATAGCCCTTACAAGGGCTCCCTGCCGCTTCAGCTGCTGGACCTCTTGACGCGACGTCCTCCTTCTTCTCCTCCGCCGGACTCCCCTCTTGTCGGCGCCTGGCGGCTTATAAAGCCGTTGGCGTGCTGACGTCATCAGCCGTCGCCGCGAGCCCTGATTAGCTCGCGGCGGTGGCGCCAGTAGTTTGGATGGCCGGAGGCGAGCCAGGACTGGCCCGCCGATCCGGCCGCTGATTGGCCAGCAGCGGGAGGTGAGCCGTGATTGGCTCACCTACCCGCTGCCATCTGAACCTGCAAGGAGAAAAGAATACTCACCGCTGGACTGGTGAGTAGCTCCCTCCGGTGCCTCCCTCTCGGCCACCTCGTCGCCGAAGCATCCCTCCACATTTTCCACAACCTTTTCCGTTGTGGTCCCCACTACTATCTTTTCCTCGGTATCCAGCTCCAAGAGTAGCTTATTGACACGCTTGACCCGTCTTCTCCGGATTCTCCTTGGCAATGCCCTCTCACGCAGAGTCCACATCACCCGGGCCACCTCCTCACGAAAGGTTGATAACCACACGGAGTCCCCTCCTCGGTGTTTGCCGGATTCTCCCACCCCGCAGATACCTCTTTTTCTTCTTCGGAGTGGGGCACCGCCCACCACTCCACCGCTGCGTTGTCCCGAGTACCGTCTTCGCCGGGCGGTGCTTCTTGGACGACTCCCTCTTCCCAGCCCCGGGTCGATTTTCTTCGGGTGCTCCTGGGTAATGCCCTTTCGAGCAAGATCCACACCAGTCTGTCAACTTCCCCTGGGACCAGCTCTTCCGCCCTCAGGGGCCAATCAACTTATGTATCAGAAGTATCCCACACCTCGGTCCTCTCCACTTGCAACTGCGGTTGTTCTGACCTGGCATCCGGCGGTGATGAACGATTTGCCGGTAACTCTGCTGCCAGCAGATTCGGTTGGCACCTTACATCGGTGGCCTCCTCCCCGTCTGTCTCACCTTCCCACTCGCTGGAACTCTCTTCCTGTTCCTGGGAGCTGCCGTACGCCGTCTCCGGCGCCTTGGTCTCCGACTCTTGTCGCTGGAGGTGTTCTGTCCCGGAGCCTGGGGTAGGCGAGGAGATCACCTGCGATTCCGCCTTCAGCAAGGCTTGTCGATCCAGCTCTTCGACGTCTTTAGCCAAGTACTCCTCTCAGTCACGGTCCAGGTGTCCATATTGACAACATTCTCTGCACCATGTGCTCCACGATTCGGGTTTCCATATGTCAGCGACCTCGTCCTCGCTTCACAATTACTGTTGGTGTCGCTCTTCGAGGACTTCATCCCAGTATTCCACGCAGTCACGGGCCAGGTGTCCAGAGTGCTCACACTCCTCGCACCATGCGCCCCACGGTTCTGGCTCCCACTCTTCAGCGACTTCGTCCTCATCGTTGCTCCAATAGTCTCTAGGGACTTCTTCTTGTATTTTCAGCACTCTTTCCCAGAATGCGCCCATATCGTCCTGTGTCCGGACGAGATAGTAACCCTGGCACGTTGAAAGGGTCCGCTGGTGATCCATAGTGTCCTGTCAGGATCCTGCCGACTACGCCAAATGTGAGGTGCCCACGGGGGGGGGGAATGGGGATGTCCAAGGGCCCAAATGCCGCTGGGGGAGAAGGCCCCTGCTTCGTGTACAGGGCACTCGTTTTGCTGTAAGGGAAAAAGGGATACAACGGGAGGGACAGTTCCCCAAGGTGAGAGCATCAAGTGAACAGCCCTCGCCGTGGCGATACTCATGTATATGACTCTTCGATGGGGCCCGCTTGGCTCCTTCTGCCTACCTTGTCTCCCGCTCAGCACCTGTAAGACAAGAGCGACAGCTCAACGCCAGCCCTTCCCAACACCTCTGTTACTTACCCAATCCCGAGGGACCGCTATGGAACTCACCACACCGTACCTTGCCTCAGACCGACTCTCTCGCGTCCTGAGACGCTGTGCCCCACAGGCCTACGCCCGTGGCCTGAGCCCCGGCCGTTAAGCCCGCCTTGTCCTGGGGCTCAGGACTTAGGTGCCCTTCCGGACAGATGGAGGGGGTTCTTACCACCGCTCCAGGACTCTACTTCGTACCTATGTAGGAACCGAATGTTCCCTACTCTGCGTCAGGACCTAGCATCCTGCTAAATCTGGGCCGAATGCCCACTGCCAACTACAAGGGCCTACTGCCCGCTCACAGTCAGGGACCTTATGTCCCTCTACCAACAAGGACACGGAGTCCTTGCTTAGCTACAGGGCAGCCGCCTTGCTACGCTTACGGAAGCCTATCGCTTCCCTACCGGAGGCCTATGCCTCTCTGCATTAGAGGGCCTAGCGCTCTGCTACAGCTCAGGGCCTTATGCTCTGCGAAAGAGCCGAGCTCTTACCTATTCTGGCCTACAGCCAGAAGCTACTTAAGGGCCTTGTGCCCTGTGGGGGGGGGAGCCTCGCTCCTACCAGAGGGCCTCCTGCCCTGTACCCACCTAGGGGCCTTGTGCCCTTCTAACAAACTAGGGCCTTGTGCCCTTCTAACAAACTAGGGCCTTGTGCCCTTCTAACAAACTGGGGCCTTGTGCCCTTCTATCCAACTGGGGTCTTGTGCCCTTCTAACCAACTAGGGCCTTGTGCCCTTTCAAGACTACTGCCTTGTGCCCTTTTCAACACCTACGATGGCTGGCCCTACCTGTGCCACAGGCCTAGTGCCTGAAGGTGCCCCCGGGCCTTGTGCCCGACCTAAAAGAGTAATTGATACTCACCTGCTCCGCGCAGGAAACTCCGCTTGACCCGCCGTCTTGATCGAAGTCTTCGGGCGGCAGGGTAGCTCATAGCCCTTACAAGGGCTCCCTGCCGCTTCAGCCGCTGGACCTCTTGACGCGACATCCTCCTACTTCTCCTCTGCCGCCGGACTCACCCCGTGTCGGCTTGCGGCTTATAAAGCCGTCTGCATGCTGACGTCATCAGCCGTGATTGGCTCGAGGCGGCGGCGCCAGTAGTTTGGATGGCCGGAGGCGAGCCAGGACTGGCCCGCCGATCCGGCCGCTGATTGGCCAGCAACGGGAGGTGAGCCGTGATTGGCTCACCCACCCGCTGTAATCTGAACCTGCAAGGAGAAAAGAATACTCACCGCTGGACTGGTGAGTAGCTCCCTCCGGCGCCTCCCTCTCGGCCACCTCGTCGCCGAAGCATCCCTCCACATTTTCCACAACCTTTTCCGTTGTGGTCCCCACTACTATCTTTTCCTCGGTATCCAGCTCCAAGAGTAGCTTATTGACACGCTTGACCCGTCTTCTCCGGGTTCTCCTTGGCAATGCCCTCTCACGCAGGGTCCACATCACCCGGGCCACCTCCTCACCAAAGGCTGATAACCACGGAGTCCCCTCCTCGGTGTTTGCCGGATTCTCCCACCCTGCAGATACCTCTTTTTCTTCTTCGGTGTGGGGCACCGCCCACAACTCCACCGCTGCGTTGTCCCGAGTACCGTCTTCGCCGGGCTGTGTTTCTTGGGCGACTCTCTCTTCCCAGCCCCGGGTCGATCTTCTTTGGGTCCTCCTGGGTAATGCCCTTTCGAGCAAGATCCACACCAGTCTGTCAACTTCCCCTGGGACCAGCTCTTCCGCCCTCAGGGGCCAATCAACTTATGTATCAGAAGTATCCCACACCTCGGTCCTCTCCCCTTGCAAATGCGGTTGTTCTGACCTGGCATCCGTCGGTGATGAAGGATTTGCCGGTAACTCTGCTGCCAGCAGATTCGGTTGGCACCTTACGTCGACGGCCTCCTCCCCGCCTGTCTCACCTTCCCACTCGCTGGAACTCTCTTCCTGTTCCTGGGAGCTGCCGTACGCCGTCTCCAGCGCCTTGGTCTCCGACTCTTGTCGCTCGAGGTGTTCTGTCCCGGAGCCTGGGGTAGGCGAGGAGATCACCTGCGATTCCGCCTTCAGCAAGGCTTGTCGATCCAGCTCTTCAACGTCTTTAGCCAAGTACTCCTTGCAGTCACGGTCCAGGTGTCCATATTGACAACATTCTCTGCACCATGTGCTCCACGATTCGGGTTTCCATATGTCAGCGACCTCGTCCTCGCTTCGCAATTACTGTTGGTGTCGCTCTTCGAGGACTTCATCCCAGTATTCCACGCAGTCACGGGCCAGGTGTCCAGAGTGCTCACACTCCTCGCACCATGCGCCCCACGGTTCTGGCTCCCACTCTTCAGCGACTTTGTCCTCATCGTTTCTCCAATAGTCTCTAGGGATTTCTTGTATTTTCAGCACTCTTTCCCAGAATGCGCCCATATCGTCCTGCGTCCGGACGAGATAGTAACCCTGGCACGTTGAAAGGGTCCGCTGGTGGTCCAAAGCGTCCTGTCAGGATCCTGCCGACTACGCCAAATGTGAGGTGCCCACGGGGGGGGGGGGGGGGAAATGGGGGATGTCCAAGCGCCCAAACGCCGCTGGGGGAGAAGGCCCCTGCTTCGTGTACAGGGCACTCGTTTTGCTGTAAGGGAAAAAGGGGAAATACGGGAGGGACAGTTCCCCAAGGTGAGTGCACCAAGTGAACAGCCCTTGCCGTGGCGATACTCATGTATATGACTCTCCGATGGGGCCCGCTTGGCTCCTTCAGCCTACCTTGTCTCCCGCTCAGCACCTGTAAGACAAGAGCGACAATTCAACGCCAGCCCTTCCCAACACCTCTGTTACTTACCCAATGCCGAGGGGCCGCTATGGAACTCACCACACCGTACCTTGCCTCAGACCGACTCTCTCGCGTCCTGAGACGCTGTGCCCCACAGGCCTACGCCCGTGGCCTGAGCCCCGGCCGTTAAGCCCGCCTTGTCCTGGGGCTCAGGACTTAGGTGCCCTTCCGGACAGATGGAGGGGGTTCTTACCACCGCTCCAGGACTCTACTTCGTACCTATGTAGGAACCGAATGTTCCCTACTCTGCGTCAGGACCTAGCATCCTGCTAAATCTGGGCCGAATGCCCACTGCCAACTACAAGGGCCTACTGCCCGCTCACAGTCAGGGACCTTATGTCCCTCTACCAACAAGGACACGGAGTCCTTGCTTAGCTACAGGGCAGCCGCCTTGCTACGCTTACGGAAGCCTATCGCTTCCCTACCGGAGGCCTATGCCTCTCTGCATTAGAGGGCCTAGCGCTCTGCTACAGCTCAGGGCCTTATGCTCTGCGAAAGAGCCGAGCTCTTACCTATTCTGGCCTACAGCCAGAAGCTACTTAAGGGCCTTGTGCCCTGTGGGGGGGGGAGCCTCGCTCCTACCAGAGGGCCTCCTGCCCTGTACCCACCTAGGGGACTTGTGCCCTTCTAACAAACTAGGGCCTTGTGCCCTTCTAACAAACTAGGGCCTTGTGCCCTTCTAACAAACTAGGGCCTTGTGCCCTTCTAACAAACTGGGGCCTTGTGCCCTTCTATCCAACTGGGGTCTTGTGCCCTTCTAACCAACTAGGGCCTTGTGCCCTTTCAAGACTACTGCCTTGTGCCCTTTTCAACACCTACGATGGCTGGCCCTACCTGTTGCACAGGCCTAGTGCCTGAAGGTGCCCTCGGGCCTTGTGCCCGACCTAAAAGAGTAATTGATACTCACCTGCTCCGCGCAGGAAACTCCGCTTGACCCGCCGTCTTGATCGAAGTCTTCGGGCGGCAGGGTAGCTCATAGCCCTTACAAGGGCTCCCTGCCGCTTCAGCCGCTGGACCTCTTGACGCGACATCCTCCTACTTCTCCTCTGCCGCCGGACTCACCCCGTGTCGGCTTGCGGCTTATAAAGCCGTCTGCATGCTGACGTCATCAGCCGTGATTGGCTCGCGGCGGCGGCGCCAGTAGTTTGGATGGCCGGAGGCGAGCCAGGACTGGCCCGCCGATCCGGCCGCTGATTGGCCAGCAACGGGAGGTGAGCCGTGATTGGCTCACCCACCCGCTGTAATCTGAACCTGCAAGGAGAAAAGAATACTCACCGCTGGACTGGTGAGTAGCTCCCTCCGGCGCCTCCCTCTCGGCCACCTCGTCGCCGAAGCATCCCTCCACATTTTCCACAACCTTTTCCGTTGTGGTCCCCACTACTATCTTTTCCTCGGTATCCAGCTCCAAGAGTAGCTTATTGACACGCTTGACCCGTCTTCTCCGGGTTCTCCTTGGCAATGCCCTCTCACGCAGGGTCCACATCACCCGGGCCACCTCCTCACCAAAGGCTGATAACCACGGAGTCCCCTCCTCGGTGTTTGCCGGATTCTCCCACCCTGCAGATACCTCTTTTTCTTCTTCGGTGTGGGGCACCGCCCACAACTCCACCGCTGCGTTGTCCCGAGTACCGTCTTCGCCGGGCTGTGTTTCTTGGGCGACTCTCTCTTCCCAGCCCCGGGTCGATCTTCTTTGGGTCCTCCTGGGTAATGCCCTTTCGAGCAAGATCCACACCAGTCTGTCAACTTCCCCTGGGACCAGCTCTTCCGCCCTCAGGGGCCAATCAACTTATGTATCAGAAGTATCCCACACCTCGGTCCTCTCCCCTTGCAAATGCGGTTGTTCTGACCTGGCATCCGTCGGTGATGAAGGATTTGCCGGTAACTCTGCTGCCAGCAGATTCGGTTGGCACCTTACGTCGGTGGCCTCCTCCCCGCCTGTCTCACCTTCCCACTCGCTGGAACTCTCTTCCTGTTCCTGGGAGCTGACGTACGCCGTCTCCAGCGCCTTGGTCTCCGACTCTTGTCGCTCGAGGTGTTCTGTCCCGGAGCCTGGGGTAGGCGAGGAGATCACCTGCGATTCCGCCTTCAGCAAGGCTTGTCGATCCAGCTCTTCAACGTCTTTAGCCAAGTACTCCTTGCAGTCACGGTCCAGGTGTCCATATTGACAGCATTCTCTGCACCATGTGCTCCACGATTCGGGTTTCCATATGTCAGCGACCTCGTCCTCGCTTCGCAATTACTGTTGGTGTCGCTCTTCGAGGACTTCATCCCAGTATTCCACGCAGTCACGGGCCAGGTGTCCAGAGTGCTCACACTCCTCGCACCATGCGCCCCACGGTTCTGGCTCCCACTCTTCAGCGACTTTGTCCTCATCGTTTCTCCAATAGTCTCTAGGGATTTCTTGTATTTTCAGCACTCTTTCCCAGAATGCGCCCATATCGTCCTGCGTCCGGACGAGATAGTAACCCTGGCACGTTGAAAGGGTCCGCTGGTGGTCCAAAGCGTCCTGTCAGGATCCTGCCGACTACGCCAAATGTGAGGTGCCCACGGGGGGGGGGGGGGGAATGGGGGATGTCCAAGCGCCCAAACGCCGCTGGGGGAGAAGGCCCCTGCTTCGTGTACAGGGCACTCGTTTTACTGTAAGGGAAAAAGGGGAAATACGGGAGGGACAGTTCCCCAAGGTGAGTGCACCAAGTGAACAGCCCTTGCCGTGGCGATACTCATGTATATGACTCTCCGATGGGGCCCGCTTGGCTCCTTCAGCCTACCTTGTCTCCCGCTCAGCACCTGTAAGACAAGAGCGACAATTCAACGCCAGCCCTTCCCAACACCTCTGTTACTTACCCAATGCCGAGGGGCCGCTATGGAACTCACCACACCGTACCTTGCCTCAGACCGACTCTCTCGCGTCCTGAGACACTGTGCCCCACAGGCCTACGCCCGTGGCCTGAGTCCCGGCCGTTAAGCCCGCCTTGTCCTGGGGCTCAGGACTTAGGTGCCCTTCCGGACAGATGGAGGGGGTTCTTACCACCGCTCCAGGACTCTACTTCGTACCTATGTAGGAACCGAATGTTCCCTACTCTGCGTCAGGACCTAGCGTCCTGCTAAATCTGTGCCGAATGCCCACTGCCAACTACAAGGGCCTACTGCCCGCTCACAGTCAGGGACCTTATGTCCCTCTACCAACAAGTACACGGAGTCCTTGCTTAGCTACAGGGCAGCCGCCTTGTTACGCTTACGGAAGCCTATCGCTTCCCTACCGGAGGCCTATGCCTCTCTGCACTAGAGGGCCTAGCGCTCTGCTACAGCTCAGGGCCTTATGCCCTGCGTAAGAGCCGAGCTCTTACCTATTCTGGCCTACAGCCAGAAGCTACTTAAGGGCCTTGTGCCCTGTGGGGGGGGGAGCCCCGCTCCTACCAGAGGGCCTCCTGCCCTGTACCCACCTAGGGGCCTTGTGCCCTTCTAACGAACTAGGGCCTTGTGCCCTTCTAACGAACTAGGGCCTTGTGCCCTTCTAACGATCTAGGGCCTTGTGCCTTTCTAACAAACTAGGGCCTTGTGCCCTTCTAACAAACTGGGGCCTTGTGCCCTTCTAACCAACTGGGGTCTTGTGCCCTTCTAACCAACTAGGGCCTTGTGCCCTTTTAAGACTAGGGCCTTGTGCCCTTTTAAGACTAGGGCCTTGTGCCCTTTTCAACACCTACGATGGCCGCCCCTACCTGTGCCACAGGCCTAGTGCCTGAAGGTGCCCCCGGGCCTTGTGCCCGACCTAAAAGAGTAATTGATACTCACCTGCTCCGCGCAGGAAACTCCGCTTGACCCGCCGTCTTGAACGAAGTCTTCGGGCGGCAGGGTAGCTCATAGCCCTTACAAGGGCTCCCTGCCGCTTCAGCTGCTGGACCTCTTGACGCGACGTCCTCCTTCTTCTCCTCCGCCGGACTCCCCTCTTGTCGGCGCCTGGCGGCTTATAAAGCCGTTGGCGTGCTGACGTCATCAGCCGTCGCCGCGAGCCCTGATTAGCTCGCGGCGGTGGCGCCAGTAGTTTGGATGGCCGGAGGCGAGCCAGGACTGGCCCGCCGATCCGGCCGCTGATTGGCCAGCAGCGGGAGGTGAGCCGTGATTGGCTCACCCACCCGCTGCCATCTGAACCTGCAAGGAGAAAAGAATACTCACCGCTGGACTGGTGAGTAGCTCCCTCCGGTGCCTCCCTCTCGGCCACCTCGTCGCCGAAGCATCCCTCCACATTTTCCACAACCTTTTCTGTTGTGGTCCCCACTACTATCTTTTCCTCGGTATCCAGCTCCAAGAGTAGCTTATTGACACGCTTGACCCGTCTTCTCCGGATTCTCCTTGGCAATGCCCTCTCACGCAGAGTCCACATCACCCGGGCCACCTCCTCACGAAAGGTTGATAACCACACGGAGTCCCCTCCTCGGTGTTTGCCGGATTCTCCCACCCCGCAGATACCTCTTTTTCTTCTTCGGAGTGGGGCACCGCCCACCACTCCACCGCTGCGTTGTCCCGAGTACCGTCTTCGCCGGGCGGTGCTTCTTGGACGACTCCCTCTTCCCAGCCCCGGGTCGATTTTCTTCGGGTGCTCCTGGGTAATGCCCTTTCGAGCAAGATCCACACCAGTCTGTCAACTTCCCCTGGGACCAGCTCTTCCGCCCTCAGGGGCCAATCAACTTATGTATCAGAAGTATCCCACACCTCGGTCCTCTCCACTTGCAACTGCGGTTGTTCTGACCTGGCATCCGGCGGTGATGAAGGATTTGCCGGTAACTCTGCTGCCAGCAGATTCGGTTGGCACCTTACATCGGTGGCCTCCTCCCCGTCTGTCTCACCTTCCCACTCGCTGGAACTCTCTTCCTGTTCCTGGGAGCTGCCGTACGCCGTCTCCGGCGCCTTGGTCTCCGACTCTTGTCGCTGGAGGTGTTCTGTCCCGGAGCCTGGGGTAGGCGAGGAGATCACCTGCGATTCCGCCTTCAGCAAGGCTTGTCGATCCAGCTCTTCGACGTCTTTAGCCAAGTACTCCTCTCAGTCACGGTCCAGGTGTCCATATTGACAACATTCTCTGCACCATGTGCTCCACGATTCGGGTTTCCATATGTCAGCGACCTCGTCCTCGCTTCACAATTACTGTTGGTGTCGCTCTTCGAGGACTTCATCCCAGTATTCCACGCAGTCACGGGCCAGGTGTCCAGAGTGCTCACACTCCTCGCACCATGCGCCCCACGGTTCTGGCTCCCACTCTTCAGCGACTTCGTCCTCATCGTTGCTCCAATAGTCTCTAGGGACTTCTTCTTGTATTTTCAGCACTCTTTCCCAGAATGCGCCCATATCGTCCTGTGTCCGGACGAGATAGTAACCCTGGCACGTTGAAAGGGTCCGCTGGTGATCCATAGTGTCCTGTCAGGATCCTGCCGACTACGCCAAATGTGAGGTGCCCACGGGGGGGGGGGAATGGGGATGTCCAAGGGCCCAAATGCCGCTGGGGGAGAAGGCCCCTGCTTCGTGTACAGGGCACTCGTTTTGCTGTAAGGGAAAAAGGGATACAACGGGAGGGACAGTTCCCCAAGGTGAGAGCATCAAGTGAACAGCCCTCGCCGTGGCGATACTCATGTATATGACTCTTCGATGGGGCCCGCTTGGCTCCTTCTGCCTACCTTGTCTCCCGCTCAGCACCTGTAAGACAAGAGCGACAGCTCAACGCCAGCCCTTCCCAACACCTCTGTTACTTACCCAATCCCGAGGGACCGCTATGGAACTCACCACACCGTACCTTGCCTCAGACCGACTCTCTCGCGTCCTGAGACGCTGTGCCCCACAGGCCTACGCCCGTGGCCTGAGCCCCGGCCGTTAAGCCCGCCTTGTCCTGGGGCTCAGGACTTAGGTGCCCTTCCGGACAGATGGAGGGGGTTCTTACCACCGCTCCAGGACTCTACTTCGTACCTATGTAGGAACCGAATGTTCCCTACTCTGCGTCAGGACCTAGCATCCTGCTAAATCTGGGCCGAATGCCCACTGCCAACTACAAGGGCCTACTGCCCGCTCACAGTCAGGGACCTTATGTCCCTCTACCAACAAGGACACGGAGTCCTTGCTTAGCTACAGGGCAGCCGCCTTGTTACGCTTACGGAAGCCTATCGCTTCCCTACCGGAGGCCTATGTCTCTCTGCACTAGAGGGCCTAGCGCTCTGCTACAGCTCAGGGCCTTATGCCCTGCGTAAGAGCCGAGCTCTTACCTATTCTGGCCTACAGCCAGAAGCTACTTAAGGGCCTTGTGCCCTGTGGGGGGGGAGCCTCGCTCCTACCAGAGGGCCTCCTGCCCTGTACCCACCTAGGGGCCTTGTGCCCTTCTAACGAACTAGGGCCTTGTGCCCTTCTAACGAACTAGGGCCTTGTGCCCTTCTAACAAGCTAGGGCCTTGTGCCCTTCTAACAAACTAGGGCCTTGTGCCCTTCTAACAAACTGGGGCCTTGTGCCCTTCTAACCAACTGGGGTCTTGTGCCCTTCTAACCAACTAGGGCCTTGTGCCCTTTTAAGACTAGGGCCTTGTGCCCTTTTCAACACCTACGATGGCCGCCCCTACCTGTGCCACAGGCCTAGTGCCTGAAGGTGCCCCCGGGCCTTGTGCCCGACCTAAAAGAGTAATTGATACTCACCTGCTCCGCGCAGGAAACTCCGCTTGACCCGCCGTCTTGATCGAAGTCTTCGGGCGGCAGGGTAGCTCATAGCCCTTACAAGGGCTCCCTGCCGCTTCAGCCGCTGGACCTCTTGACGCGACGTCCTCCTTCTTCTCCTCCGCCGGACTCCCCTCGTGTCGGCGCCTGGTGGCTTATAAAGCCGTTGGCGTGCTGACGTCATCAGCCGTTGCCGCGAGCCCTGATTGGCTCGCGGCGGTGGCGCCAGTAGTTTGGATGGCCGGAGGCGAGCCAGGACTGGCCCGCCGATCCGGCCGCTGATTGGCCAGCAGCGGGAGGTGAGCCGTGATTGGCTCACCCACCCGCTGCCATCTGAACCTGCAAGGAGAAAAGAATACTCACCGCTGGACTGGTGAGTAGCTCCCTCCGGCGCCTCCCTCTCGGCCACCTCGTCGCCGAAGCATCCCTCCACATTTTCCACAACCTTTTCCGTTGTGGTCCCCACTACTATCTTTTCCTCGGTATCCAGCTCCAAGAGTAGCTTATTGACACACTTGACCCGTCTTCTCCGGATTCTCCTTGGCAATGCCCTCTCACGCAGAGTCCACATCACCCGGGCCACCTCCTCACGAAAGGCTGATAACCACGGAGTCCCCTTCTCGGTGTTTGCCGGATTCTCCCACCCCGCAGATACCTCTTTTTCTTCTTCGGAGTGGGGCACCGCCCACCACTCCACCGCTGCGTTGTCCCGAGTACCGTCTTCACCGGGCGGTGCTTCTTGGGCGACTCTCTCTTCCCAGCCCCGGGTCGATCTTCTTCGGGTGCTCCTGGGTAATGCCCTTTCGAGCAAGATCCACACCAGTTTGTCAACTTCCCCTGGGACCAGCTCTTCCGCCCTCAGGGGCCAATCAACTTATGTATCAGAAGTATCCCACACCTCGGTCCTCTCCATTTGCAACTGCGGTTGTTCTGACCTGGCATCCGTCGGTGATGAAGGATTTGCCGGTAACTCTGCTGCCAGCAGATTCCGTTGGCACCTTACGTCGGTGGCCTCCTCCCCGCCTGTCTCACCTTCCCACTCACTGGAACTCTCTTCCTGTTCCTGGGAGCTGCCGTACGCCGTCTCCGGCGCCTTGGTCTCCGACTCTTGTCGCTGGAGGTGTTCTGTCCCGGAGCCTGGGGTAGGCGAGGAGATCACCTGCGATTCCGCCTTCAGCAAGGCTTGTCGATCCAGCTCTTCGACGTCTTTAGCCAAGTACTCCTCGCAGTCACGGTCCAGGTGTCCATATTGACAACATTCTCTGCACCATGTGCTCCACGATTCGGGTTTCCATATGTCAGCGACCTCGTCCTCGCTTCGCAATTACTGTTGGTGTCGCTCTTCGAGGACTTCATCCCAGTATTCCACGCAGTCACGGGCCAGGTGTCCAGAGTGCTCACACTCCTCGCACCATGCGCCCCACGTATCTGGCTCCCACTCTTCAGCGACTTCGTCCTCATCGTTGCTCCAATATTCTCTAGGGACTTCTTCTTGTATTTTCAGCACTCTTTCCCAGAATGCGCCCATATCATCCTGCGTCCGGACGAGATAGTAACCCTGACACGTTGAAAGGGTCCGCTGGTGATCCATAGCGTCCTGTCAGGATCCTGCCGACTACGCCAAATGTGAGGTGCCCACGGGGGGGGGGGGGAATGGGGGATGTCCAAGCGCCCAAACGCCGCTGGGGGAGAAGGCCCCTGCTTCGTGTACAGGGCACTCATTTTGCTGTAAGGGAAAAAGGGATACAACGGGAGGGACAGTTCCCCAAGGTGAGTGCACCAAGTGAACAGCCCTCGCCGTGGCGATACTCATGTATATGACTCTCCGATGGGGCCCGCTTGGCTCCTTCTGCCTACCTTGTCTCCCGCTCAGCACCTGTAAGACAAGAGCGACAGCTCAACGCCAGCCCTTCCCAACACCTCTGTTACTTACCCAATCCCGAGGGACCGCTATGGAACTCACCACACCGTACCTTGCCTCAGACCGACTCTCTCGCGTCCTGAGACGCTGTGCCCCACAGGCCTACGCCCGTGGCCTGAGCCCCGGCCGTTAAGCCCGCCTTGTCCTGGGGCTCAGGACTTAGGTGCCCTTCCGGACAGATGGAGGGGGTTCTTACCACCGCTCCAGGACTCTACTTCGTACCTATGTAGGAACCGAATGTTCCCTACTCTGCGTCAGGACCTAGCGTCCTGCTAAATCTGGGCCGAATGCCCACTGCCAACTACAAGGGCCTACTGCCCGCTCACAGTCAGGGACCTTATGTCCCTCTACCAACAAGGACCCGGAGTCCTTGCTTAGCTACAGGGCAGCTGCCTTGCTACGCTTACGGAAGCCTATCGCTTCCCTACCGGAGGCCTATGCCTCTCTGCACTAGAGGGCCTAGCGCTCTGCTACAGCTCAGGGCCTTATGCCCTGTGTAAGAGCCGAGCTCTTACCTATTCTGGCCTACAGCCAGAAGCTACTTAAGGGCCTTGTGCCCTGTGGGGGGGGAGCCTCGCTCCTACCAGAGGGCCTCCTGCCCTGTACCCACCTAGGGGCCTTGTGCCCTTCTAACGAACTAGGGCCTTGTGCCCTTCTAACGAACTAGGGCCTTGTGCCCTTCTAACAAACTAGGGCCTTGTGCCCTTCTAACAAACTAAGGCCTTGTGCCCTTCTAACAAACTGGGGCCTTGTGCCCTTCCAACCAACTGGGGTCTTGTGCCCTTCTAACCAACTAGGGCCTTGTGCCCTTTTAAAACTAGGGCCTTGTGCCCTTTTAAGACTAGGGCCTTGTGCCCTTTTCAACACCTACGATGGCCGCCCCTATCTGTGCCACAGGCCTAGTGCCTGAAGGTGCCCCCGGGCCTTATGCCCGAACTAAAAGAGTAATTGATACTCACCTGCTCCGCGCAGGAAACTCCGCTTGACCCGCAGTCTTGATCGAAGTCTTCGGGCGGCAGGGTAGCTCATAGCCCTTACAAGGGCTCCCTGCCGCTTCAGCCGCTGGACCTCTTGACGCGACGTCCTCCTTCTTCTCCTCCGCCGGACTCCCCTCGTGTCGGAACCTGGCGGCTTATAAAGCCGTTGGCGTGCTGACGTCATCAGCCGTCGCCGCGAGCCCTGATTGGCTCGCGGCGGTGGCGCCAGTAGTTTGGATGGCCGGAGGCGAGCCAGCACTGGCCCGCCGATCCGGCCGCTGATTGGCCAGCAGCGGGAGGTGAGCCGTGATTGGCTCACCCACCCGCTGCAATCTGAACCTGCAAGGAGAAAAGAATACTCACCGCTGGACTGGTGAGTAGCTCCCTCAGGCGCCTCCCTCTCGGCCACCTCGTCGCCGAAGCATCCCTCCACATTTTCCACAACCTTTTCCGTTGTGGTCCCCACTACTATCTTTTCCTCGGTATCCAGCTCCAAGAGTAGCTTGTTGACACGCTTGACCCGTCTTCTCCGGATTCTCCTTGGCAATGCCCTCTCACGCAGAGTCCACATCACCCGGGCCACCTCCTCACGAAAGGCTGATAACCACGGAGTCCCCTCCTCGGTGTTTGCCGGATTCTCCCACCCCGCAGATACCTCTTTTTCTTCTTCGGAGTGGGGCACCGCCCACCACTCCACCGCTGCGTTGTCCCGAGTACCGTTTTCGCCGGGCGGTTCTTCTTGGGCGACTCTCTTTTCCCAGCCCCGGGTCGATCTTCTTCGGGTGCTCCTGGGTAATGCCCTTTCGAGCAAGATCCACACCAGTCTGTCAACTTCCCCTGGGACCAGCTCTTCCGCCCTCAGGGGCCAATCAACTTATATATCAGAAGTATCCCACACCTCGGTCCTCTCCACTTGTAACTGCGGTTGTTCTGACCTGGCATCCGTCGGTGATGAAGGATTTGCCGGTAACTCTGCCGCCAGCAGATTCCGTTGGCACCTTACGTCGGTGGCCTCCTCCCCGCCTGTCTCACCTTCCCACTCGCTGGAACTCTCTTCCTGTTCCTGGGAGCTGCCGTACGCCGTCTCCAGCACCTTGGTCTCCGACTCTTGTCGCTGGAGGTGTTCTGTCCCGGAGCCTGGGGTAGGCGAGGAGATCACCTGCGATTCCGCCTTCAGCAAGGCTTGTCGATCCAGCTCTTCGACGTCTTTAGCCAAGTACTCCTCGCAGTCATGGTCCAGGTGTCCATATTGACAACATTCTCTGAACCATGTGCTCCACGATTCGGGTTTCCATATGTCAGCGACCTTGTCCTCGCTTCGCAATTACTGTTGGTGTCGCTCTTCGAGGACTTCATCCCAGTATTCCACGCAGTCACGGGCCAGGTGTCCAGAGTGCTCACACTCCTCGCACCATGCACCCCACGGTTCTGGCTCCCACTCTTCAGCGACTTCGTCCTCATCGTTGCTCCAATATTCTCTAGGGACTTCTTCTTGTATTTTCAGCACTCTTTCCCAGAATGCGCCCATATCGTCCTGCGTCCGGACGAGATAGTAACCCTGGCACGTTGAAAGGGTCCGCTGGTGATCCATAGCGTCCTGTCAGGATCCTGCCGACTACGCCAAATGTGAGGTGCCCACGGGGGGAGGGGAAATAGGGGATGTCCAAGCGCCCAAACGCCGCTGGGGGAGAAGGCCCCTGCTTCGTGTACAGGGCACTCGTTTTGCTGTAAGGGAAAAAGGGATACAACGGGAGGGACAGTTCCCCAAGGTGAGTGCACCAAGTGAACAGCCCTCGCCGTGGCGATACTCATGTATATGACTCTCCGATGGGGCCCGCTTGGCTCCTTCTGCCTACCTTGTCTCCCGCTCAGCACCTGTAAGACAAGAGCGACAGCTCAACGCCAGCCCTTCCCAACACCTCTGTTACTTACCCAATCCCGAGGGACCGCTATGGAACTCACCACACCGTACCTTGCCTCAGACCGACTCTCTCGCGTCCTGAGACGCTGTGCCCCACAGGCCTACGCCCGTGGCCTGAGCCCCGGCCGTTAAGCCCGCCTTGTCCTGGGTCTCAGGACTTAGGTGCCCTTCCGGACAGATGGAGGGGGTTCTTACCACCGCTCCAGGACTCTACTTTGTACCTATGTAGGAACCGAATGTTCCCTACTCTGCGTCAGGACCTAGCGTCCTGCTAAATCTGGGCCGAATGCCCACTGCCAACTACAAGGGCCTACTGCCCGCTCACAGTCAGGGACCTTATGTCCCTCTACCAACAAGGACACGGAGTCCTTGCTTAGCTACAGGGCAGCCGCCTTGCTACGCTTACGGAAGCCTATCGCTTCCCTACCGGAGGCCTATGCCTCTCTGCACTAGAGGGCCTAGCGCTCTGCTACAGCTCAGGGCCTTATGCCCTGCGTAAGAGCCGAGCTCTTACCTATTCTGGCCTACAGCCAGAAGCTACTTAAGGGCCTTGTGCCCTGTGGGGGGGGGGGAAGCCTCGCTCCTACCAGAGGGCCTCCTGCCCTGTATCCACCTAGGGGCCTTGTGCCCTTCTAACAAACTAGGTCCTTGTGCCCTTCTAACGAACTAGGGCCTTGTGCCCTTCTAACAAACTAGGGCCTTGTGCCCTTCTAACAAACTAGGGCCTTGTGCCCTTCTAACAAACTGGGGCCTTGTGCCCTTCTAACCAACTGGGGTCTTGTGCCCTTCTAACCAACTAGGGCCTTGTGCCCTTTTAAGACTAGGGCCTTGTGCCCTTTTAAGACTAGGGCCTTGTGCCCTTTTCAACACCTACGATGGCCGCCCCTACCTGTGCCACAGGCCTAGTGCCTGAAGGTGCCCCCGGGCCTTGTGCCCGACCTAAAAGAGTAATTGATACTCACCTGCTCCGCGCAGGAAACTCCGCTTGACCCGCCGTCTTGATCGAAGTCTTCGGGCGGCAGGGTAGCTCATAGCCCTTACAAGGGCTCCCTGCCGCTTCAGCCGCTGGACCTCTTGACGCGACGTCCTCCTTCTTCTCCTCCGCCGGACTCCCCTCGTGTCGGCGCCTAGCGGCTTATAAAGCCGTCGGCGTGCTGACGTCATCAGCCGTCGCCGCGAGTCCTGATTGGTTCGCGGCGGCAACGCCAGTAGTTTGGACGGCCGGAGGCGAGCCAGGACTGGCCCGCCGATCCGGCCGCTGATTGACCAGCAGCGGGAGGTGAGCCGTGATTGGCTCACCCACCCGCTGCCATCGGAGAAAAGAATACTCACCGCTGGACTGGTGAGTAGCTCCTCGTCGCCGAAGCATCCCTCAGCACCACCAACTGTCACTTCCCTCACTCTCCTCACAGCTCCAACTGTCTCTTTCCTCACAGCACCACCAACTGTCACTTCCCTCACAGCTCCAACTGTCTCTTCTCTCACTCTCCTCACAGCACTACCAAATGTCACCTCCCTCACTCTCCTCACAGCACCACCAACTGTCACTTCCCTCACTCTCCTCACAGCTCCAATTGTCACTTCCCTCACTCTCCTCACAGCACTGACTGTCTCTTCCCTCACTCTCCTCACAGCACCACCAACTGTCACTTCCCTCACTCTCCTCACAGCACCACCAACTGTCACTTCCCTCACTCTCCTCACAGCTCCAACTGTGACTTCCCTCACTCTCCTCACAGCTCCAACTGTCTCTTCCCTCATTTTCCTCACAGCACCAACTGTGACTTCCCTCACTCTCCTCACAGCACCGACTGTCACTTCCCTTACTCTCCTCACAGCACTGACTGTCTCTTCCCTCACTCTCCTCACAGCTCCAACTGTCACTTCCCTCAGTTCCCTCACAGCACTGACTGTCACTTCCCTCACTCTCCTCGCAGCACCGACTGTCACTTCCCTCACTCTCCTCACAGCTCCAACTGTCACTTCCCTTACTCTCCTCACAGCTCCAAATGTCTCTTCCCTCACTCTCCTCACAGCACCACCAACTGCCACTTCTCTCACTCTCCTCACAGCTCCAACTGTCTCTTCCCTCACTCTCCTCACAGCTCCAACTGTCTCTTCCCTCACTCTCCTTACAGCACCACCAACTGTCAATTCTCTCACTCTCCTCACAGCTCCAACTGTCTCTTCCCTCACTCTCCTCACAGCGCCAACTGTCTCTTCCCTTACTCTCCTCACAGCGCCAACTGTCTCTTCCCTCACTCTTCTCACAGCGCCAACTGTCACTTCCCTTACTCTCCTCACAGCTCCAACTGTCACTTCCCTCACTCTCCTCACAGCTCCAAATGTCTCTTCCCTCACTCTCCTCACAGCACCACCAACTGCCACTTCTCTCACTCTCCTCACAGCTCCAACTGTCTCTTCCCTCACTCTCCTCACAGCTCCAACTGTCTCTTCCCTCACTCTCCTTACAGCACCACCAACTGTCAATTCTCTCACTCTCCTCACAGCTCCAACTGTCTCTTCCCTCACTCTCCTCACAGCTCCAACTGTCTCTTACCTCACTCTCCTCACAGCGCCAACTGTCTCTTCCCTTACTCTCCTCACAGCGCCAACTGTCTCTTCCCTCACTCTTCTCACAGCGCCAACTGTCTCTTCCCTCACTCTCCTCACAGCACCGAGTGTCACTTCCCTCACAGCACCGAGTGTCACTTCCCTCACAGCACCAACTGTCACTTCCCTCACTCTCCTCACAGCACCAACTGTCACTTCCCTCACTCTCCTCACAGCTCCGAGTGTCACTTCCCTCACAGCACCAACTGTCACTTCCCTCACAGCACCAACTGTCACTTCCCTCACTCTCCTCACAGCTCCAACTGTCACTTCTCTCACTCTCCCCACAGCTCCAACTGTCTCTTCCCTCACTCTCCTCACAGCACCCCCAACTGTCACTTCCCTCACTCTCCTCACAGCACCACCAACTGTCACTTCCCTCACAGCTCCAACTGTCACTTCCCTCACTCTCCTCACAGCACCAACTGTCACTTCCCTCACAGCACCAACTGTCACTTCCCTCACAGCACCAACTGTCACTTCCCTCACACTCCTCACAGCACCGACTGTCACTTCCCTCACTCTCCTCACAGCACTGACTGTCTCTTCCATCACTCTCCTCACAGCTCCAACTGTCTCTTCCCTCACTCTCCTCACAGCTCCAACTGTCTCTTCCTTCACCCTCCTCACAGCACCGACTGTCACTTCCCTCACAGCACCAACTGTCACTTCCCTCACAGCACAAACTGTCACTTCCCTAACTCTCCTCACAGCACCGACTGTCCCTTCCCTCACTCTCCTCGCAACACTGACTGTCTCTTCCCTCACTCTCCTCACAGCTCCAACTGTCTCTTCCCTCACTCTCCTCACAGCACCGACTGTCACTTCCCTCACTCTCCTCACAGCTCCAACTGTCTCTTCCCTCACTCTCCTCACAACTCCAACTGTCTCTTCCCTCACTCTCCTTACAGCACCACCAACAGTCAATTCCCTCACTCTCCTCACAGCTCCAACTGTCTCTTCCCTAACTCTCCTCACAGCTCCAACAGTCTCTTCCCTCACTCTCCTCACAGCGCCAACTGTCTCTTCCCTCACTCTCCTCACAGCGCCAACTGTCTCTTCCCTCACTCTCCTCACAGCACCGACTGTCACTTCCCTCACTCTCCTCACAGCTCCAACTGTCTCTTCCCTCACTCTCCTCACAACTCCAACTGTCTCTTCCCTCACTCTCCTTACAGCACCACCAACTGTCACTTCCCTCACTCTCCTCACAGCTCTAACTGTCTCTTCCCTAACTCTCCTCACAGCTCCAACAGTCTCTTCCCTCACTCTCCTCACAGCGCCAACTGTCTCTTCCCTCACTCTCCTCACAGCGCCAACTGTCTCTTCCCTCACTCTCCTCACAGTGCCAACTGTCTCTTCCCTCACTCTCCTCACAGCATCGAGTGTCACTTCCCTCACAGCACCGAGTGTCACGTCCCTCACAGCACCAACTGTCACTTCCCTCACAGCACCAACTGTCACTTCCCTCACTCTCCTCACAGCACCGACTGTCACTTCCCTCACTCTCCTCACAGCACTGACTGTCTCTTCCATCACTCTCCTCACAGCTCCAACTGTCTCTTCCCTCACAGCTCCAACTGTCTCTTCCCTCACTCTCCTCCCAGCACCGACTGTCACTTCCCTCACAGCACCAACTGTCACTTCCCTCACTCTCCTCACAGCACCGACTCTCACTTCCCTCACTCTCCTCACAGCACTGACTGTCTGTTCCCTCACTCTCCTCCCAGCTCCAACTGTCTCTTCCCTCACTCTCCTCACAGCACTGACTGTCTCTTCCCTCACTCTCCTCACAGCTCCAACTGTCACTTCCCTCACTCTCCTCACAGCTCCAACTGTCTCTTCCCTCACTCTCCTCACAGCTCCAACTGTCTCTTCCCTCACAGCTCCAACTGTCTCTTCCCTCACTCTCCTCACAGCACCGACTGTCACTTCCCTCACAGCACCAACTGTCACTTCCCTCACAGCACCAACTGTCACTTACCTCACTCTCCTCACAGCACCGACTGTCACTTCCCTCACTCTCCTCACAGCACTGACTGTCTCTTCCCTCACTCTCCTCACAGCTCCAACTGTCTCTTCCCTCACTCTCCTCACAGCTCCAACTGTCTCTTCCCTCACTCTCCACGCAAAACTGACTGTCTCTTCCCTCACTCTCCTCACAGCTCCAACTGTCTCTTCCCTCACTCTCCACGCAGCACTGACTGTCTCTTCCCTCACTCTCCTCACAGCTCCAACTGTCTCTTCCCTCACTCTCTTTACAGCTCCAACTGTCTCTTCCCTCACTCTCCTCGCAGCACTGACTGTCTCTTCCCTCACTCTCCTCACAGCTCCAACTGTCTCTTCCCTCACTCTCCTCACAGCTCCAACTGTCTCTTCCCTCACTCTCCTCGCAGCACTGACTGTCTCTTCCCTCACTCTCCTCACAGCTCCAACTGTCTCTTCCCTCACTCTCTTTACAGCTCCAACTGTCTCTTCCCTCACTCTCTTTACAGCTCCAACTGTCTCTTCTCTCACTCTCCTCGCAGCACTGACTGTCTCTTCCCTCACTCTCCTCACAGCTCCTACTGTCTCTTCCCTCAGTCTCCTCGCAGCACTGACTGTCTCTTCCCTCACTCTCCTCACAGCTCCAACTGTCTCTTCCCTCACTCTCCTCACAGCTCCAACTGTCTCTTTCCTCACTCTCCTCGCAGCACTTACTGTCTCTTCCCTCACTCTCCTCACAGCTCCAACTGTCTCTTCCCTCACTCTCCTCACAGCTCCAACTGTCTCTTCCCTCACTCTCCTCACAGCACTGACTGTCTCTTCCCTCACTCTCCTCACAGCTCCAACTGTCTCTTCCCTCACTCTCCTCACAGCTCCAACTGTCTCTTCCCTCACTCTCCTCGCAGCACTGACTGTCTCTTCCCTCACTCTCCTCACAGCTCCAACTGTCTCTTCCCTCACTCTCTTTACAGCTCCAACTGTCTCTTCCCTCACTCTCTTTACAGCTCCAACTGTCTCTTCTCTCACTCTCCTCGCAGCACTGACTGTCTCTTCCCTCACTCTCCTCACAGCTCCTACTGTCTCTTCCCTCACTCTCCTCACAGCTCCATCTGTCTCTTCCCTCAGTCTCCTCGCAGCACTGACTGTCTCTTCCCTCACTCTCCTCACAGCTCCAACTGTCTCTTCCCTCACTCTCCTCACAGCTCCAACTGTCTCTTTCCTCACTCTCCTCGCAGCACTTACTGTCTCTTCCCTCACTCTCCTCACAGCTCCAACTGTCTCTTCCCTCACTCTCCTCACAGCTCCAACTGTCTCTTCCCTCACTCTCCTCACAGCACTGACTGTCTCTTCCCTCACTCTCCTCACAGCTCCAACTGTCTCTTCCCTCACTCTCCTCACAGCTCCAACTGTCTCTTCCCTCACTCTCTACGCAGCACTGACTGTCTCTTCCCTCACTCTCCTCACAGCTCCAACTGTCACTTCCCTCAGTTCCCTCACAGCACCGACTGTCACTTCCCTCACTCTCCTCGCAGCACCGACTGTCACTTCCCTCACTCTCCTCACAGCTCCAACTGTCACTTCCCTCACTCTCCTCACAGCTCCAAATGTCTCTTCCCTCACTCTCCTCACAGCACCACCAACTGCCACTTCTCTCACTCTCCTCACAGCTCCAACTGTCTCTTCCCTCACTCTCCTCACAGCTCCAACTGTCTCTTCCCTCACTCTCCTTACAGCACCACCAACTGTCAATTCTCTCACTCTCCTCACAGCTCCAACTGTCTCTTCCCTCACTCTCCTCACAGCTCCAACTGTCTCTTACCTCACTCTCCTCACAGCGCCAACTGTCTCTTCCCTTACTCTCCTCACAGCGCCAACTGTCTCTTCCCTCACTCTTCTCACAGCGCCAACTGTCACTTCCCTTACTCTCCTCACAGCTCCAACTGTCACTTCCCTCACTCTCCTCACAGCTCCAAATGTCTCTTCCCTCACTCTCCTCACAGCACCACCAACTGCCACTTCTCTCACTCTCCTCACAGCTCCAACTGTCTCTTCCCTCACTCTCCTCACAGCTCCAACTGTCTCTTCCCTCACTCTCCTTACAGCACCACCAACTGTCAATTCTCTCACTCTCCTCACAGCTCCAACTGTCTCTTCCCTCACTCTCCTCACAGCTCCAACTGTCTCTTACCTCACTCTCCTCACAGCGCCAACTGTCTCTTCCCTTACTCTCCTCATAGCGCCAACTGTCTCTTCCCTCACTCTTCTCACAGCGCCAACTGTCTCTTCCCTCACTCTCCTCACAGCACCGAGTGTCACTTCCCTCACAGCACCGAGTGTCACTTCCCTCACAGCACCAACTGTCACTTCCCTCACTCTCCTCACAGCACTGACTGTCTCTTCCATCACTCTCCTCACAGCTCCAACTGTCTCTTCCCTCACTCTCCTCACAGCTCCAACTGTCTCTTCCCTCACTCTCCTCACAGCACCGACTGTCACTTCCCTCACAGCACCAACTGTCACTTCCCTCACAGCCCCAACTGTCACTTCCCTCACTCTCCTCACAGCACCGACTGTCACTTCCCTCACTCTCCTCACAGCTCCGAGTGTCACTTCCCTCACAGCACCAACTGTCACTTCCCTCACAGCACCAACTGTCACTTCCCTCACTCTCCTCACAGCTCCAACTGTCACTTCTCTCACTCTCCCCGCAGCTCCAACTGTCTCTTCCCTCACTCTCCTCACAGCACCCCCAACTGTCACTTCCCTCACTCTCCTCACAGCACCACCAACTGTCACTTCCCTCACAGCACCGACTGTCACTTCCATCACTCTCCTCACAGCTCCAACTGTCTCTTCCCTCACTCTCCTCACAGCTCCAACTGTCTCTTCCTTCACCCTCCTCACAGCACCGACTGTCACTTCCCTCACAGCACCAACTGTCACTTCCCTCACAGCACAAACTGTCACTTCCCTAACTCTCCTCACAGCACCGACTGTCCCTTCCCTCACTCTCCTCGCAACACTGACTGTCTCTTCCCTCACTCTCCTCACAGCTCCAACTGTCTCTTCCCTCATTCTCCTCACAGCACCGACTGTCACTTCCCTCACTCTCCTCACAGCTCCAACTGTCTCTTCCCTCACTCTCCTCACAACTCCAACTGTCTCTTCCCTCACTCTCCTTACAGCACCACCAACAGTCAATTCCCTCACTCTCCTCACAGCTCCAACTGTCTCTTCCCTAACTCTCCTCACAGCTCCAACAGTCTCTTCCCTCACTCTCCTCACAGCGCCAACTGTCTCTTCCCTCACTCTCCTCACAGCGCCAACTGTTTCTTCCCTCACTCTCCTCACAGCTCCAACTGTCTCTTCCCTCACTCTCCTCACAGCACCGACTGTCACTTCCCTCACTCTCCTCACAGCTCCAACTGTCTCTTCCCTCACTCTCCTCACAACTCCAACTGTCTCTTCCCTCACTCTCCTTACAGCACCACCAACTGTCACTTCCCTCACTCTCCTCACAGCTCTAACTGTCTCTTCCCTAACTCTCCTCACAGCTCCAACAGTCTCTTCCCTCACTCTCCTCACAGCGCCAACTGTCTCTTCCCTAACTCTCCTCACAGCGCCAACTGTCTCTTCCCTCACTCTCCTCACAGTGCCAACTGTCTCTTCCCTCACTCTCCTCACAGCATCGAGTGTCACTTCCCTCACAGCACCGAGTGTCACGTCCCTCACAGCACCAACTGTCACTTCCCTCACAGCACCAACTGTCACTTCCCTCACTCTCCTCACAGCACCGACTGTCACTTCCCTCACTCTCCTCACAGCACTGACTGTCTCTTCCATCACTCTCCTCACAGCTCCAACTGTCTCTTCCCTCACAGCTCCAACTGTCTCTTCCCTCACTCTCCTCCCAGCACCGACTGTCACTTCCCTCACAGCACCAACTGTCACTTCCCTCACTCTCCTCACAGCACCGACTCACTTCCCTCACTCTCCTCACAGCACTGACTGTCTGTTCCTTCACTCTCCTCCCAGCTCCAACTGTCTCTTCCCTCACTCTCCTCACAGCACTGACTGTCTCTTCCCTCACTCTCCTCACAGCTCCAACTGTCACTTCCCTCACAGCTCCAACTGTCTCTTCCCTCACTCTCCTCACAGCTCCAACTGTCTCTTCCCTCACAGCTCCAACTGTCTCTTCCCTCACTCTCCTCACAGCACCGACTGTCACTTCCCTCACAGCACCAACTGTCACTTCCCTCACAGCACCAACTGTCACTTACCTCACTCTCCTCACAGCACCGACTGTCACTTCCCTCACTCTCCTCACAGCACTGACTGTCTCTTCCCTCACTCTCCTCACAGCTCCAACTGTCTCTTCCCTCACTCTCCTCACAGCTCCAACTGTCTCTTCCCTCACTCTCCACGCAGCACTGACTGTCTCTTCCCTCACTCTCCTCACAGCTCCAACTGTCTCTTCCCTCACTCTCCACGCAGCACTGACTGTCTCTTCCCTCACTCTCCTCACAGCTCCAACTGTCTCTTCCCTCACTCTCTTTACAGCTCCAACTGTCTCTTCCCTCACTCTCCTCGCAGCACTGACTGTCTCTTCCCTCACTCTCCTCACAGCTCCAACTGTCTCTTCCCTCACTCTCCTCACAGCTCCAACTGTCTCTTCCCTCACTCTCCTCGCAGCACTGACTGTCTCTTCCCTCACTCTCCTCACAGCTCCAACTGTCTCTTCCCTCACTCTCTTTACAGCTCCAACTGTCTCTTCCCTCACTCTCTTTACAGCTCCAACTGTCTCTTCTCTCACTCTCCTCGCAGCACTGACTGTCTCTTCCCTCACTCTCCTCACAGCTCCTACTGTCTCTTCCCTCACTCTCCTCACAGCTCCATCTGTCTCTTCCCTCAGTCTCCTCGCAGCACTGACTGTCTCTTCCCTCACTCTCCTCACAGCTCCAACTGTCTCTTCCCTCACTCTCCTCACAGCTCCAACTGTCTCTTTCCTCACTCTCCTCGCAGCACTTACTGTTTCTTCCCTCACTCTCCTCCCAGCTCCAACTGTCTCTTCCCTCACTCTCCTCACAGCTCCAACTGTCTCTTCCCTCACTCTCCTCACAGCACTGACTGTCTCTTCCCTCACTCTCCTCACAGCTCCAACTGTCTCTTCCCTCACTCTCCTCACAGCTCCAACTGTCTCTTCCCTCACTCTCTACGCAGCACTGACTGTCTCTTCCCTCACTCTCCTCACAGCTCCAACTGTCTCTTCCCTCACTCTCCTCACAGCTCCAACTGTCTCTTCCCTCACTCTCCTCGCAGCACTGACTGTCTCTTCCCTCACTCTCCTCACAGCTCCAACTGTCTCTTCCCTCACTCTCTTTACAGCTCCAACTGTCTCTTCCCTCACTCTCTTTACAGCTCCAACTGTCTCTTCCCTCACTCTCCTCACAGCTCCAACTGTCTCTTCCCTCACTCTCCTCACAGCTCCAACTGTCTCTTCCCTCACTCTCTTTACAGCTCCAACTGTCTCTTCCCTCACTCTCCTCACAGCTCCAACTGTCTCTTCCCTTACTCTCCTCACAGCTCCAACTGTCTCTTCCCTCACTCTCCTCACAGCTCCAACTGTCTCTTCCCTCACTCTCCTCACAGCTCCAACTGTCTCTTCCCTCACTCTCCTCACAGCACCGACTGTCACTTCCCTCACAGCACCAACTGTCACTTCCCTCACAGCACCAACTGTCACTTACCTCACTCTCCTCACAGCACCGACTGTCACTTCCCTCACTCTCCTCACAGCACTGACATTCTCTTCCCTCACTCTCCTCACAGCTCCAACTGTCTCTTCCCTCACTCTCCTCACAGCTCCAACTGTCTCTTCCCTCACTCTCCACGCAGCACTGACTGTCTCTTCCCTCACTCTCCTCACAGCTCCAACTGTCTCTTCTCTCACTCTCTTTACAGCTCCAACTGTCTCTTCCCTCACTCTCTTTAAAGCTCCAACTGTCTCTTCCCTCACTCTCCACGCAGCACTGACTGTCTCTTCCCTCACTCTCCTCACAGCACTGACATTCTCTTCCCTCACTCTCCTCACAGCTCCAACTGTCTCTTCCCTCACTCTCCTCACAGCTCCAACTGTCTCTTCCCTCACTCTCCACGCAGCACTGACTGTCTCTTCCCTCACTCTCCTCACAGCTCCAACTGTCTCTTCTCTCACTCTCTTTACAGCTCCAACTGTCTCTTCCCTCACTCTCTTTACAGCTCCAACTGTCTCTTCCCTCACTCTCCTCACAGCACCGACTGTCACTTCCCTCACAGCACCAACTGTCACTTCCCTCACAGCACCAACTGTCACTTACCTCACTCTCCTCACAGCTCCAACTGTCTCTTCCCTCACTCTCCTCACAGTACCGACTGTCACTTCCCTCACAGCACCAACTGTCACTTACCTCACTCTCCTCAGAGCACCGACTGTCACTTCCCTCACTCTCCTCACAGCACTGACTGTCTCTTCCCTCACTCTCCTCACAGCTCCAACTGTCTCTTCCCTCACTCTCCTCACAGCTCCAACTGTCTCTTCCCTCACTCTCCACGCAGCACTGACTGTCTCTTCCCTAACTCTCCTCACAGCTCCAACTGTCTCTTCTCTCACTCTCTTTACAGCTCCAACTGTCTCTTCCCTCACTCTCTTTACAGCTCCAACTGTCTTTTCCCTCACTCTCCTCGCAGCACTGACTGTCTCTTCCCTCACTCTCCTCACAGCTCCAACTGTCTCTTCCCTCACTCTCCTCACAGCTCCAACTGTCTCTTCCCTCACTCTCCTCACAGCACCGACTGTCACTTCCCTCACAGCACCAACTGTCACTTCCCTCACAGCACCAACTGTCACTTACCTCACTCTCCTCAGAGCACTGACTGTCACTTCCCTCACTCTCCTCACAGCACTGACTGTCTCTTCCCTCACTCTACTCACAGCTCCAACTGTCTCTTCCCTCACTCTCCTCACAGCTCCAACTGTCTCTTCCCTCACTCTCCACGCAGCACTGACTGTCTCTTCCCTCACTCTCCTCACAGCTCCAACTGTCTCTTCTCTCACTCTCTTTACAGCTCCAACTGTCTCTTCCCTCACTCTCTTTACAGCTCCAACTGTCTTTTCCCTCACTCTCCTCGCAGCACTGACTGTCTCTTCCCTCACTCTCCTCACAGCTCCAACTGTCTCTTCCCTTACTCTCCTCACAGCTCCAACTGTCTCTTCCCTCACTCTCTTTACAGCTCCAACTGTCTTTTCCCTCACTCTCCTCGCAGCACTGACTGTCTCTTCCCTCACTCTCCTCACAGCTCCAACTGTCTCTTCCCTCACTCTCCTCACAGCTCCAACTGTCTCTTCCCTCACTCTCCTCACAGCACCAACTGTCACTTACCTCACTCTCCTCAGAGCACCGACTGTCACTTCCCTCACTCTCCTCACAGCACTGACTGTCTCTTCCCTCACTCTCCTCACAGCTCCAACTGTCTCTTCCCTCACTCTCTTTACAGCTCCAACTGTCTCTTCCCTCACTCTCTTTACAGCTCCAACTGTCTCTTCTCTCACTCTCCTCGCAGCACTGACTGTCTCTTCCCTCACTCTCCTCACAGCTCCTACTGTCTCTTCCCTCACTCTCCTCACAGCTCCATCTGTCTCTTCCCTCAGTCTCCTCGCAGCACTGACTGTCTCTTCCCTCACTCTCCTCACAGCTCCAACTGTCTCTTCCCTCACTCTCCTCACAGCTCCAACTGTCTCTTTCCTCACTCTCCTCGCAGCACTTACTGTTTCTTCCCTCACTCTCCTCCCAGCTCCAACTGTCTCTTCCCTCACTCTCCTCACAGCTCCAACTGTCTCTTCCCTCACTCTCCTCACAGCACTGACTGTCTCTTCCCTCACTCTCCTCACAGCTCCAACTGTCTCTTCCCTCACTCTCCTCACAGCTCCAACTGTCTCTTCCCTCACTCTCTACGCAGCACTGACTGTCTCTTCCCTCACTCTCCTCACAGCTCCAACTGTCTCTTCCCTCACTCTCCTCACAGCTCCAACTGTCTCTTCCCTCACTCTCCTCGCAGCACTGACTGTCTCTTCCCTCACTCTCCTCACAGCTCCAACTGTCTCTTCCCTCACTCTCTTTACAGCTCCAACTGTCTCTTCCCTCACTCTCTTTACAGCTCCAACTGTCTCTTCCCTCACTCTCCTCACAGCTCCAACTGTCTCTTCCCTCACTCTCCTCACAGCTCCAACTGTCTCTTCCCTCACTCTCTTTACAGCTCCAACTGTCTCTTCCCTCACTCTCCTCACAGCTCCAACTGTCTCTTCCCTTACTCTCCTCACAGCTCCAACTGTCTCTTCCCTCACTCTCCTCACAGCTCCAACTGTCTCTTCCCTCACTCTCCTCACAGCTCCAACTGTCTCTTCCCTCACTCTCCTCACAGCACCGACTGTCACTTCCCTCACAGCACCAACTGTCACTTCCCTCACAGCACCAACTGTCACTTACCTCACTCTCCTCACAGCACCGACTGTCACTTCCCTCACTCTCCTCACAGCACTGACATTCTCTTCCCTCACTCTCCTCACAGCTCCAACTGTCTCTTCCCTCACTCTCCTCACAGCTCCAACTGTCTCTTCCCTCACTCTCCACGCAGCACTGACTGTCTCTTCCCTCACTCTCCTCACAGCTCCAACTGTCTCTTCTCTCACTCTCTTTACAGCTCCAACTGTCTCTTCCCTCACTCTCTTTAAAGCTCCAACTGTCTCTTCCCTCACTCTCCACGCAGCACTGACTGTCTCTTCCCTCACTCTCCTCACAGCACTGACATTCTCTTCCCTCACTCTCCTCACAGCTCCAACTGTCTCTTCCCTCACTCTCCTCACAGCTCCAACTGTCTCTTCCCTCACTCTCCACGCAGCACTGACTGTCTCTTCCCTCACTCTCCTCACAGCTCCAACTGTCTCTTCTCTCACTCTCTTTACAGCTCCAACTGTCTCTTCCCTCACTCTCTTTACAGCTCCAACTGTCTCTTCCCTCACTCTCCTCACAGCACCGACTGTCACTTCCCTCACAGCACCAACTGTCACTTCCCTCACAGCACCAACTGTCACTTACCTCACTCTCCTCACAGCTCCAACTGTCTCTTCCCTCACTCTCCTCACAGTACCGACTGTCACTTCCCTCACAGCACCAACTGTCACTTACCTCACTCTCCTCAGAGCACCGACTGTCACTTCCCTCACTCTCCTCACAGCACTGACTGTCTCTTCCCTCACTCTCCTCACAGCTCCAACTGTCTCTTCCCTCACTCTCCTCACAGCTCCAACTGTCTCTTCCCTCACTCTCCACGCAGCACTGACTGTCTCTTCCCTAACTCTCCTCACAGCTCCAACTGTCTCTTCTCTCACTCTCTTTACAGCTCCAACTGTCTCTTCCCTCACTCTCTTTACAGCTCCAACTGTCTTTTCCCTCACTCTCCTCGCAGCACTGACTGTCTCTTCCCTCACTCTCCTCACAGCTCCAACTGTCTCTTCCCTCACTCTCCTCACAGCTCCAACTGTCTCTTCCCTCACTCTCCTCACAGCACCGACTGTCACTTCCCTCACAGCACCAACTGTTACTTCCCTCACAGCACCAACTGTCACTTACCTCACTCTCCTCAGAGCACTGACTGTCACTTCCCTCACTCTCCTCACAGCACTGACTGTCTCTTCCCTCACTCTACTCACAGCTCCAACTGTCTCTTCCCTCACTCTCCTCACAGCTCCAACTGTCTCTTCCCTCACTCTCCACGCAGCACTGACTGTCTCTTCCCTCACTCTCCTCACAGCTCCAACTGTCTCTTCTCTCACTCTCTTTACAGCTCCAACTGTCTCTTCCCTCACTCTCTTTACAGCTCCAACTGTCTTTTCCCTCACTCTCCTCGCAGCACTGACTGTCTCTTCCCTCACTCTCCTCACAGCTCCAACTGTCTCTTCCCTTACTCTCCTCACAGCTCCAACTGTCTCTTCCCTCACTCTCTTTACAGCTCCAACTGTCTTTTCCCTCACTCTCCTCGCAGCACTGACTGTCTCTTCCCTCACTCTCCTCACAGCTCCAACTGTCTCTTCCCTCACTCTCCTCACAGCTCCAACTGTCTCTTCCCTCACTCTCCTCACAGCACCAACTGTCACTTACCTCACTCTCCTCAGAGCACCGACTGTCACTTCCCTCACTCTCCTCACAGCACTGACTGTCTCTTCCCTCACTCTTCTCACAGCTCCAACTGTCTCTTCTCTCACTCTCTTTACAGCTCCAACTGTCTCTTCCCTCACTCTCTTTACAGCTCCAACTGTCTTTTCCCTCACTCTCCTCGCAGCACTGACTGTCTCTTCCCTCACTCTCCTCACAGCTCCAACTGTCTCTTCCCTTACTCTCCTCACAGCTCCAACTGTCTCTTCCCTCACTCTCTTTACAGCTCCAACTGTCTTTTCCCTCACTCTCCTCGCAGCACTGACTGTCTCTTCCCTCACTCTCCTCACAGCTCCAACTGTCTTTTCCCTCACTCTCCACGCAGCACTGACTGTCTCTTCCCTCACTCTCCTCACAGCTCCAACTGTCTCTTCTCTCACTCTCTTTACAGCTCCAACTGTCTCTTCCCTCACTCTCTTTACAGCTCCAACTGTCTCTTCCCTCACTCTCCTCACAGCTCCAACTGTCTCTTCCCTTACTCTCCTCACAGCTCCAACTGTCTTTTCCCTCACTCTCCACGCAGCACTGACTGTCTCTTCCCTCACTCTCCTCACAGCTCCAACTGTCTCTTCTCTCACTCTCTTTACAGCTCCAACTGTCTCTTCCCTCACTCTCTTTACAGCTCCAACTGTCTCTTCCCTCACTCTCCTCACAGCACCGACTGTCACTTCCCTCACAGCACCAACTGTCACTTCCCTCACAGCACCAACTGTCACTTACCTCACTCTCCTCACAGCTCCAACTGTCTCTTCCCTCACTCTCCTCACAGTACCGACTGTCACTTCCCTCACAGCACCAACTGTCACTTACCTCACTCTCCTCAGAGCACCGACTGTCACTTCCCTCACTCTCCTCACAGCACTGACTGTCTCTTCCCTCACTCTCCTCACAGCTCCAACTGTCTCTTCCCTCACTCTCCTCACAGCTCCAACTGTCTCTTCCCTCACTCTCCACGCAGCACTGACTGTCTCTTCCCTAACTCTCCTCACAGCTCCAACTGTCTCTTCTCTCACTCTCTTTACAGCTCCAACTGTCTCTTCCCTCACTCTCTTTACAGCTCCAACTGTCTTTTCCCTCACTCTCCTCGCAGCACTGACTGTCTCTTCCCTCACTCTCCTCACAGCTCCAACTGTCTCTTCCCTCACTCTCCTCACAGCTCCAACTGTCTCTTCCCTCACTCTCCTCACAGCACCGACTGTCACTTCCCTCACAGCACCAACTGTCACTTCCCTCACAGCACCAACTGTCACTTACCTCACTCTCCTCAGAGCACTGACTGTCACTTCCCTCACTCTCCTCACAGCACTGACTGTCTCTTCCCTCACTCTACTCACAGCTCCAACTGTCTCTTCCCTCACTCTCCTCACAGCTCCAACTGTCTCTTCCCTCACTCTCCACGCAGCACTGACTGTCTCTTCCCTCACTCTCCTCACAGCTCCAACTGTCTCTTCTCTCACTCTCTTTACAGCTCCAACTGTCTCTTCCCTCACTCTCTTTACAGCTCCAACTGTCTTTTCCCTCACTCTCCTCGCAGCACTGACTGTCTCTTCCCTCACTCTCCTCACAGCTCCAACTGTCTCTTCCCTTACTCTCCTCACAGCTCCAACTGTCTCTTCCCTCACTCTCTTTACAGCTCCAACTGTCTTTTCCCTCACTCTCCTCGCAGCACTGACTGTCTCTTCCCTCACTCTCCTCACAGCTCCAACTGTCTCTTCCCTCACTCTCCTCACAGCTCCAACTGTCTCTTCCCTCACTCTCCTCACAGCACCAACTGTCACTTACCTCACTCTCCTCAGAGCACCGACTGTCACTTCCCTCACTCTCCTCACAGCACTGACTGTCTCTTCCCTCACTCTCCTCACAGCTCCAACTGTCTCTTCTCTCACTCTCTTTACAGCTCCAACTGTCTCTTCCCTCACTCTCTTTACAGCTCCAACTGTCTTTTCCCTCACTCTCCTCGCAGCACTGACTGTCTCTTCCCTCACTCTCCTCACAGCTCCAACTGTCTCTTCCCTTACTCTCCTCACAGCTCCAACTGTCTCTTCCCTCACTCTCTTTACAGCTCCAACTGTCTTTTCCCTCACTCTCCTCGCAGCACTGACTGTCTCTTCCCTCACTCTCCTCACAGCTCCAACTGTCTTTTCCCTCACTCTCCACGCAGCACTGACTGTCTCTTCCCTCACTCTCCTCACAGCTCCAACTGTCTCTTCTCTCACTCTCTTTACAGCTCCAACTGTCTCTTCCCTCACTCTCTTTACAGCTCCAACTGTCTCTTCCCTCACTCTCCTCACAGCTCCAACTGTCTCTTCCCTTACTCTCCTCACAGCTCCAACTGTCTCTTCCCTCACTCTCTTTTCAGCTCCAACTGTCTTTTCCCTCACTCTCCACGCAGCACTGACTGTCTCTTCCCTCACTCTCCTCACAGCTCCAACTGTCTCTTCCCTCACTCTCCTCACAGCTCCAACTGTCTCTTCCCTCACTCTCCTCACAGCACCAACTGTCACTTACCTCACTCTCCTCAGAGCACCGACTGTCACTTCCCTCACTCTCCTCACAGCACTGACTGTCTCTTCCCTCACTCTCCTCACAGCTCCAACTGTCTCTTCCCTCACTCTCCTCACAGCTCCAACTGTCTCTTCCCTCACTCTCCTCACAGCTCCAACTGTCTCTTCCCTCACTCTCCTCACAGCACCAACTGTCACTTACCTCACTCTCCCCAGAGCACCGACTGTCACTTCCCTCACTCTCCTCACAGCACTGACTGTCTCTTCCCTCACTCTACTCACAGCTCCAACTGTCTCTTCCCTCACTCTCCTCACAGCTCCAACTGTCTCTTCCCTCACTCTCCACGCAGCACTGACTGTCTCTTCCCTCACTCTCCTCACAGCTCCAACTGTCTCTTCTCTCACTCTCTTTACAGCTCCAACTGTCTCTTCCCTCACTCTCTTTACAGCTCCAACTGTCTTTTCCCTCACTCTCCTCGCAGCACTGACTGTCTCTTCCCTCACTCTCCTCACAGCTCCAACTGTCTCTTCCCTTACTCTCCTCACAGCTCCAACTGTCTCTTCCCTCACTCTCTTTACAGCTCCAACTGTCTTTTCCCTCACTCTCTTCGCAGCACTGACTGTCTCTTCCCTCACTCTCCTCACAGCTCCAACTGTCTTTTCCCTCACTCTCCTCGCAGCACTGACTGTCTCTTCCCTCACTCTCCTCACAGCTCCAACTGTCTCTTCCCTCACTCTCTTTACAGCTCCAACTGTCTCTTCCCTCACTCTCCTCACAGCTCCAACTGTCTCTTCCCTTACTCTCCTCACAGCTCCAACTGTCTCTTCCCTCACTCTCCTCACAGCTCCAACTGTCTCTTCCCTCACTCTCCTCACAGCTCCAACTGTCTCTTCCCTCACTCTCCTCACAGCACCAACTGTCACTTACCTCACTCTCCCCAGAGCACCGACTGTCACTTCCCTCACTCTCCTCACAGCACTGACTGTCTCTTCCCTCACTCTACTCACAGCTCCAACTGTCTCTTCCCTCACTCTCCTCACAGCTCCAACTGTCTCTTCCCTCACTCTCCACGCAGCACTGACTGTCTCTTCCCTCACTCTCCTCACAGCTCCAACTGTCTCTTCTCTCACTCTCTTTACAGCTCCAACTGTCTCTTCCCTCACTCTCTTTACAGCTCCAACTGTCTTTTCCCTCACTCTCCTCGCAGCACTGACTGTCTCTTCCCTCACTCTCCTCACAGCTCCAACTGTCTCTTCCCTTACTCTCCTCACAGCTCCAACTGTCTCTTCCCTCACTCTCTTTACAGCTCCAACTGTCTTTTCCCTCACTCTCTTCGCAGCACTGACTGTCTCTTCCCTCACTCTCCTCACAGCTCCAACTGTCTCTTCCCTCACTCTCCACGCAGCACTGACTGTCTCTTCCCTCACTCTCCTCACAGCTCCAACTGTCTCTTCTCTCACTCTCTTTACAGCTCCAACTGTCTCTTCCCTCACTCTCTTTACAGCTCCAACTGTCTTTTCCCTCACTCTCCTCGCAGCACTGACTGTCTCTTCCCTCACTCTCCTCACAGCTCCAACTGTCTCTTCCCTTACTCTCCTCACAGCTCCAACTGTCTCTTCCCTCACTCTCTTTACAGCTCCAACTGTCTTTTCCCTCACTCTCTTCGCAGCACTGACTGTCTCTTCCCTCACTCTCCTCACAGCTCCAACTGTCTTTTCCCTCACTCTCCTCGCAGCACTGACTGTCTCTTCCCTCACTCTCCTCACAGCTCCAACTGTCTCTTCCCTCACTCTCTTTACAGCTCCAACTGTAATTTTAACTAACTGCAGCAATCAAACTTTTTTTTTTTTTTAAAAATCTTTATAAACATAACAACTAACAAATGTAACCACATCTAACTAGGCAGGTAAATAAACCTAGCCATGTCTGCACACACATATTTACAGATGTTTATATATAGATACACCCCGAGGTACTCAGGCTTTGGGGTATCACGCTAATAACACATAACTAAACTGAATATTAATAAGATCCAAGATTTGTGACTCAATGTGATGTTTTGTGATATTGTCATGCATATGTACATTATATGCATACTTGCCAACATGGGCAAGATGATTCCTGGGAGGTTCGGGTGCAGGTGGGTGTGTGGGGGCAAGGCTCGAAGAATCGCGTAATTAGCCCCGCCCCCAAAATGGACATTATTACTCTGAACCTATAAAAACAGGGGGCAGGGCCACGATGCTGTGTCCATGATGTCACTAGGCCCCACCCCCTCCATTTAGTTTACATAGCAGGTCAGGATCACGGAAAATTGCCTGCTCTCCAGGGAGTCCGGGAGAACTCCCAGAAATTCGGGAGTCTCCTGGACATAGTTGCCAATTCCGCTTATAACAAGCGGAATTGGGCTTGTTTTATTTTGAAGTTGCAGGTTTTTTCTGCTTGCCGCAGGTTGCGGGTTTTTGGGCTTTACAAGCTTGGGTTGTTTGCTATCAAAACACTTTTCTTTCTTTTCTTTTTTTTTTTTTTTAAAAAAAAGCTTTATTGCCTAGTTGTGTGTAAGAACGCTTCAGTGTTGGACACTGCTGGCCTCTTCTTAAGGGGGCGTGACCTCAGCTGTTGGCCCATTAGTGTTAGCAGGAGCTCTCAGCTGAAGGAAACAGTAGAACTAGGAAGAGGTGAGAGAAGCCCAGAGATTTAAGAACATGTGAAATTCAGATCTCCATGTGTGGTTTAGTGGGAACCTGTGCAGGAATGCACGGGGTGGGTATAGCTGAGGGCCCCAGTAACTAGGGGGATGTAGAATGGAGAAAGGAGTCACTTGTGTGAGTACGTCTGTCTATAGTATGTATCTTTTACCGAATATTCTCTCTGTACACTGTATATTATATTTATATGTGCTGTGTCTGTATGTAGAATATTAGTATCAATGAGCCTGGCAGATGTAGGGCACAGCTAGGACCATTCCAGGATTTAAGGTGTGATCTCATTTAAGGGTTAACATATTAACACATTAATTGCCTAAGGTGAAACTGCATGTCCTCTGACTGCAAGGAAACAGAGTATTATTAGTATTATTAATTACATTCACTATTAATCTTGTATTTGTCCCTGACTGGTCACCATTCATAGTAGATGAATAAAGTATTGGAATTATTAACTCTCTTTCAATGCATTTTAATAGCAATGAGAACACAATTGGTCAATGTTTTACTGTACCAGATGCTGTATGAAACATGGTATAGTATTTTATTTATCCAATGTTCTATTGAGGAAACACTGAATATAGATTGTAGAAATCTTTATATGTATTTATTTAATAATAAACAATAAACATGGTTTTCAGTACACTAACACCCCTAACCCTGAAAGTTGGCCCTTTTGGGGGCTTTTTAGGATTGTTTGGGCTTGTTTTTCACTTAGTGGTTGCTTGTTTTTCATTTCAGAGTTGGCAACCCTGCTCCCGGACATTCTGGGAGAGTAGGCAATTAGGATTATATGGTAACATGTAGAGTTAAGAAAATGGGGCATGTCATGCTTTAATACATTTAACGAAAAAAAATGTAAAAATGTGACTAGTGACCAATAACAGCAATACATCACTTTCCTAACTGGCAGCGAAACTCACACTGCTTCCTGTTTATTCATGAACGTCCTCCAAAACTAAATATTCAAGTTAGTCTTCTAAATGTGCAGTTCTTTCTGTCATTTCTCAAGCTGTTTCCAATGCAGAAATATGAAAAGTATTTCTTAGTCACCACATGGGCCTCATGCAATAAAATATAGACTATGTTTGCACATATTTAGATTTAAAGTGGAAGTAACTCCACAATTCTTCATCCACAGTGTATAATACCAAACCCACCAAACCATAATACTAACAAATTGTATTATTTTAATGGTATCTTTCCAGTACAGAGCTTATTTTTCCTGCAGCTAGTTAATAATGGTTAGCAGTTCATTATTGAGCTGCAGGCAGAAATTCAAGCTATAGACTGCAAACAGAGTTTATGTCTTACATGTAAAATATGTGCATTTCTATAGCTGCAGTTATATTTTATATAGTTAACAGTAACATAATAAACAACAACGTTAAAGAACCCCGTGGAGTAAAAGAAACATACACATTAATTTTTCAGCCTTCAAAGAGCTTTACTGTCTTATTATAATTATTATTTTTACTATTATTATTATTATTGTACATTTGTAAGATGCCACAGTTCTCTGTAGCTGTGAATAGTGGGTAAAACAGGACATGGATAAAACAGGGACATGCAAAGTAGACAAAATAAATGCACAATAAATAAAAAATATAGAGATACTCTAAAATACCGTACCTGTGGAGGCAGACTACACACAGACTACACACACACACACACACACACACACACACACACACACACACACACACACACACACACACACACACACACACACACACACACACACACACACACACACACACACACACACACACACACACACACACACACACACACACACACACACACACGTGTCTAACAAACCAATCCCTATAAATAAATAATGGAATGTAAAGGTAGGGCTGGTGCTTCCACTGCACAGATGATAAATATGAGCTCAAATAAGTAATTCAAAATTAGAATGTCAATAGCAATTATTCAAAATAGATTACTTTTCCAACATTCTCCTCTTTGTGCTTGTACTCGCAAGACATCAGTGGATAAAATGCAGTTACTTGCTCTAATGAATATACATTTTGACCACTGTAATGTCCTTCAAAGACAGATCCAATTTACTTTTTGTAGGCTTTATAGAAGACTTTTTGTAGACTTTAAGATTCATCATTCAAGCCAAATAGTTTTTGCTGAACATTCACTGCAGCTTCTTACTTGCAAGATTTCTGCATTGTCCACACATAACATGAGAAATAAACAAATCTAGCGTAATAGCGTTTTATATTTCCACATATAAAAGTCATAAAATTGCACTTACACAGAAATGCATAAATAAACACATAAAGCTGTAAAAAAACTGATTTTTGTGATATCTGTTATCTGTAAGATATAATCTGTAACATGTAAAAAAGCCTATATAACACTGATAGCGAGACCCAGGATACGCTCACCCCTCAAGGCTCCAAATGGAACAACACTGATCTTTAAAAGTACTATATTCACCATAACGAGGAGAGCTGTTTTCAGTATTCACAAAAAACATCACACTATCCTACAGAATAGACAATTGTGTTTTATGTTTTCTTCCATAAAACTCAATCGCCAATAGATGAAGAAAACATTTAATTTCTTAAAATTGCTTGTGGAACATCTTTATTGGTTGAGTCCCCTGAACACAGGACATTCCAGTATATGATCAAAGTTAAACAATGAGCTACTCCTGTTTTTATTTCTTTATGGTGGTCCATCTGTGCTGGACTTCTTCCAAATTTCTGATGCATCTGGAAGCAACATTTGAAATCTCTTTTTGATCCTGGCAGCAAGCACAACGAGCTCAAATAATTTCAATCGTTATTTACTTAACACATTTAATCAAAATACACTTGAACTATATCCATAGTCTGGTGCTGGTCTGGCTCTATAATTATGTATCATTCATAGGTGTATGTGTATTTTGTAATACCGTTAAAGGTGTACTCTGTTCACCCCGTATGTACGACACTGTAGACAATATGTGGTTGTACAAGATGAATTGTAGTACTTTACTTTATTATATTTTGAGCAATGCAATATGCCCTTGAAGAGGGCGAAGATGAACCTCGCTGCTGTGTCCGTGAAAAGGGTGAAGAAAGAACAAAAGGAAATCAACTTACTGTTCCTGCGATCCAGCGCTGGTGAGTATTTCTCTTCTTCCTCAGGTCCCGTCAGCAGAGGGAGGATGAGCCAATCAGGATTAGCCAATCCGGCCGCCGATTGGCCCTGCTGGCCAATCGGCGGCCGGATGAGTGAGCCAATCCTGGCTCACTTTCGGGCGTTTAAATTATTGGCTCTGCGGCGAGCCAATCGGCGCTCTCAGCGGCGCCGAGTAATAACGTCGTGCTGGCGGTTATTTAAGCCAACATAAGTCTATCGGCGGAGAAAGAAGAGGACAACATGGGATGTCCGGAGTGCCGGATCAAGAAGAAAACGTCGGCGGAGGGGGCAGGGTGCCCTTGTCAGGGCAAGGAGCTACCCTGCCACAAGAGGAAAATGCCGGCAACATTGGCGGGAAGCCTTTGTAAGGGCTAAGAGAGCCCCCGCCCAGAAGACAGCAGCGCCAAACAGGAGAAAAGGCGCCGCCGGCTGGAGGGTCTGAAAGACCCGGAAAAGAAGACGGAGAGTTCAAGCAGAGCAGGTAAGTTTACTCTCAGCAGTTAGGTCGGGCACAAGGCACGTGGACACTGTCGGGCACTAGGCCCGTGGCTACAATTAGGGGCACAAGGCTCAGGGTTAATTGGGCACAAGGCCCATATAGGTAGTTAGGCGGCTTTAAGCTCATTGACAGTAAAGGGCACAAGGCCCTAGTTAGTGGGCTCAGAGCTCAAGGTAGAGGGGGTATAAGGCCCATAGTCAGGGCACAAGCCCTGTAGGTAAGGCCACAAGGCTCTTAGTAGCTGGTCAGAGAGCACATGGTGTTAGGCACAAGGCCCCCTGGTAAAGAGGGCACCAGGCCCTGTAGTCAGTGGGCGTCAGAGCCCTGATCTAGAGTAGGGTGCAGTCCCAGTGTGTTGTGAGTAAGCTAGGTGATAGTCCTAGGTAACAGAGCAGAAGGCTCCTGTCAGTGCTATACTAAACCGTCTGGTTAGATAGCAGAGGTGTGTATTCAGTGGTCAGCCTTCCAGATACAGCAGCAGAGTCTTATTCCGCCTGTGTGGTGAATGCTGTATTGTGCATTGTATTTGGTTGTGCTGTGTGTGTTTATTTATAGGTGCAAGACGTCAGGCCCCCATTAAAGGTAGGCTCTTGTTTCCTTACTGTTTTCCTGAAATAACCTGTGTCCGTGGGGACAAGGGGTAGATAGGAGCACACACACAGTTAGGGAAGAACACATGGTAGTCTTCCCGTCCCGTAGGTCCGGTAGTTACGCTGGTTTCCAGAGGCAGTGATTGGGCATCTCACTGGCAGTGCAGCACAGCTCATTTTAGTTCCAGCGGTGCGTCCCATGGTTCCATTTGGGTGTCCAGTCTGAGTTCCGGCAGGGTCCCTGATGGTTCCGGATTGGGCGGTGTTCCACTTGGGTGAAGGCGGCCGTTTCGAGTTCCGTGCGAAAGCTGACACTCCAGTGGTGTGCTGCTCCAGTGGGCCTCAATCATGCAGAAAGCGACTGGTCCTTGGGATTCTGTGAGTGACCCCATAGTGAGAAGATAGTCTTCTCGGTACGACCTGGGTGAGGGTTTAGGATCAGTCCTCCGCGGTAGAGCGTGAACACAGGCTGGTGTTCCCCGTAGGTAGAGGGAGGAGACTTAGGAAGTACACTACACCCAGTTTATAGTAAAGTTGCGTTCCTGACCATTAGTTAGTTGTTTGTTTTAGGGTCGGGCCGCCTGTTGTTAGTTAGTGACAGTTGTGTGGGTTGTACATACTAGCCTCACTTGTAGAGTAGAGGGAGTCTGTGTTGTGTCTGTCTTCCACAGGTGACGGAGAGGAGCAGGAGAGCAGGGACTGGAAGTTGGAGTGCCCGGTGAGTACTTGAGACCAGGAACAGTCCCGCCCCCAAATACTCCACGAGAGGTGAGTGGAGTATTTGGGGCGGGACTGTTTCTGGTCCCAAGTACTCGTAGCCCCACGCCCTTGGCAAGAACAAATCGAGGTGGCGGCAAGCGAGATTGACTTGAGGGTCTCTGCTCATTGCCATGGTATCAGACAGTCCTTCCCTGGTAGGCACGGCCTTAATTTCTGTTTCTTCCCTAGAGGGAGGTGGAGTGAGGTGACAGAGTTTCGGTTTCTGGTCTGCTGGAATAGGACAGCGGCTGGGGTGGCTCAGAAGCGGACGGGAGGTGATCATCGTTTTAAAGGTAAGTTATCTGTGTGCGTCTGTCCTGTTCCCAGCAAGCGTTACACCTTCATGACATGCTTAGCTCTGGCACAGATTTTGTCTTTAGGGTAACACCATCATATGCATGTCATATGAATACCTCATATTGAACCACAAAACATCCTCTTTGACCAGAAACGTCCTCCGCTTCAGTTAATATAATCCCCATAAAGTATCATGTGGATTATATAACAAGGACAGCTGTGATTGCTTGAAAGTGTGTGTGTGTGTGTGTGTGTGTGTGTTGTGAAAGTCAAATAGGTAGATGAAGTAAACTAAATTGATTATTATTGTTTAACCTGCAATTAGTACGCCACGTGTAATGACGCAATTGCACAGATTAATAACACACACATTTACATTCGCACTTACACTTGTAAATAGTAGACAATTATTAATTTTCCAATACACTTTTATTTAATAGTAAAATGTATTAGAGATTATTTATACATACATGATATTGTATTAAAAGGTATCTAAGGCTCAGTATATAGGAAATGTATGATGTTTAGTTAAATTTTGATCGATCCATTACCATTGGGAATCCGCTACTATCGGCAAAGCAACCGCTTCCTGCGATTCCTAGTTATGGAAGATAAAGTATTAATGATCAAAATTATATTGTGTTTGGAATTGTCAGAGTTACACCCCAATAATGTAACTTATCAGCGCTGGTACCTGTGAAACAAATGGGTTATCAATCGATAGAGAAGAGACACACTCAGTTTTTTAGGGCTGAATGAGAATCAATTCTGACTGCCCCCTAGTCAGAAGGCTTTATTTATACATGAAAAGTGTGCTCGCAGGCACATTCGTTATCTAGAAATTATTGCATTTTCTCAAGAGAAAATTAGACATAGTCTCAACAGAAAGAGTCTATACATCTATTATTTCACTTCTCAGGGATGCTGCTGTAAATGTCAAGGCCTGTAACTCCTGTAACTCCTTATCTTCAAGGACAGTCCATAGCCTTAGTCTCCACCACGGCCTCTGGGCTTATTGCCAAGCTCAGCATATTCACATGAGAAAGAAACAGAAAAGCTGGTGTCAATATCATATTCAGAAAAACAAAGAAAAGCATCTTTTATTTTACAAGTTTGATCAATATATGTACTTTTTACCATATTAACTCTCACAGATCCTCCTTTTTATCATACTTTTAAAATGCTACCTGTCTCTTTTTATGTCTGTGGATTACACCTGCACTTTGCCTACTTCAATGAATGGAATCCCTTCTGGACCCTAGACACTGGTAAAGATACATTCAGTCAAAGTCTTATAATCCACATACATTCATCTTATTATGGTATGACAATAGGAGGTATCCGGGGGGGCTTAGTAATATAAATCAGGGGTAGATTAGGTATAAAAATATGCAGTGCGCTCGGCAAGTGTCTTAGTCACTTATTTCACAAAAAGAGGGATCACCTTCTGTGCTGCATAGTTTGAATAGGAAGGTGAGGGTAAGGTATCAGTATAGCTGAAAAGGTCTGGGGGCGCAAAACATTTTGTAGGCAATAAAGCAGTTCCATAAGCTGAGTAGTAAAATGATTATACATAGTATCAATACTGGGTGTATCGGCATATTTAACATTGCAGATACTGTGGGGGATGCCCCTGTGAATACATCCCACCAATGCTTTTCCAAATCCTCCTTCAATTTGGTAGCCATGCCTCTTAGCTCATTTCCTTCAATAATAGTTACCATTTTAGCATGATTATTGGTATAATTTACCTGTTTAAAATGTTCATTTAGTAACTTGGTTTCATTAATTACCCTCACTATCATCCCTATATCTAAGGTCAGTTGAGGTAAGGTTAAATCATTATACATGAACATTTTGTCCACCTGTGTCATTTTATCTTTATAGAACATTAGCAACTTTCCTTGCCATCGTAAGTGTGTTACATTTATTAAGCACCCTGAGAACGGGTAAGCTAGTCCATAAGTTTGTGTTATTGCTTCATCATATGTGATGAGGCAAACCATCTGAGGAGCCACCTCTATTAATGTCTCATATTCTTTTTCTTTTGGATGCAATGTCCATATACAAATGGTGGTATTATGCTGCAGTAAACATGGTTCAAAGATAACAGTCTGTTGTGGGCATACTGGTCCCATGTCCGTGTTATCACAGAGGTCTAAATTATGTGACCTGTTTTTGTTATCAATATAATGTCCCTTAAATTCAGGTGTCCATAGGTTACCATCCTGCAAAATCATGGGCATAACAATAAATTTACATACTTGAACTTTTGTTTTTATTGTATATGTTGTTCCTTCACATCTTATTTTTCTTCCATCTAACTTGAACCTTTCTTGGTTTGTCAGATTAAACATTTTTCTATAGAATAATATGTTTCCAGTCATAAGCTTTGTTTGTGCAGTATCCTTCTGCTGCTTTTGATACAAATATTGCAACGTACACTGGGTCCAATTTACAAATTTCGTAATGTTTACTTGTGTACTCCAGCTATTAAGTATGGTTCTGTTGTATATCTGCAAAAACTCTTTATCCCACTGTATGTTTTTAGTCAAAGGGTTGAAGACTGTGGGCATCCAATCAGCTTGCATATGAACTATTTTACTGAGATCTGCTCCTGTTTTGCTAAGTTTCGTGTCTATGACCTCAGTGTCTATTGTATTCATTATGCCTAATCCCGTCCCTGTAGCTCCTAACAAGGTGTCGTACCACTCCCGCTTGCACTTTTCTTGACTATGTGTCGGGAAAGTAATGTTCCACCTTATTTTTGTTCTTTGTTTTCTTGTTCCCATCATTAGACAGGTAGATGGGACCCTTACAACTGTGTTGGTTACCACCTTAGGCTGTAATTGCAAAATATAAAATCTAAGCCTTAACCCTAAGGTGGAATTTTGCATCTGTGTATTATTGGCACAAACTATTACTTTATCTTGATAGTTTGTAGCATTATTGGTTTGGTTATACTTTATAGTATCAGTTCTAATTCCACACTGATCTATTTGATTCTTTGCCTCATCACTTTCTAGCCATTTTAGAAAAGGCTGCTCACAACATTGAGTTTCATTGGTACCTTTTAGCTCAAAAGTACTATTCAATTCTGCTGCCCAGATTATATGAGTGTGTGTATCTCCTAGAATTTTGTACACCTTTCCACCTTTTATTTTTACACTTAATTTGTCACATGGCCAGACAAATTCCTGAGCTCCAGTTTTATTTTGTATTGTGTCTTCCATGTCCCAAGTGCCATCTCTCAAATAGCTTTTAAAACATATATCTGCAGTTACATTTCTCCCTATGCTTGAGAAATCTGTAATATTCCATTCGCATATAGTCATATTGTTTTTTGGTAGTTCCTGGTGTATGTAACCTCTACCTGTGCAAACTGTCACATTTTCTTGCAATAGCCGTGGAGCGGCAGACGGTATTATAGTCATGCGATGGAAAAACAAAACACATGTGTAGACTTTGTGTTGCATTTTGCACATATCAGGTGTCATTCCTGTATATTACCTCAGCTAGTGGTCAGGATTGGGATCTGGTGCTGTAGCTTTCTTGCAATGACTAGCATGTATCCAAGACCCTTTTCCTTCCAGTTTCACTGAAGTGGAGGTAATTAGTAGGACTTGGTATGGTCCTTCAAATCTGGGTTCCAAGGTCCTTCTGACGTGCCTTTTTACGAAGACGTAATCTCCTGGCTAAAAACAATGGGTACCAGACAAGTTATCTGGATCTGGAATGGAAGAGAACACTAGACCATGCACTTTAGTTAATTGTCTTTGTAACTCTCCCATATAAGTCACCATATTGCCATAGTTATGTTCCATCTGTTGTGGAAAATAGCACCCTGTTTTGGGTGGCCCACCAAACGATATTTCATAAGGACTCAACTTAGTTTTTTTAATTGGGGTTATTCTTACAGAATAGAGAGCTAAGGGCAGACATTCTACCCAGGATTTACCAGTTTCTCTCATAGCTTTCTGTATTTTTTAATTTTAGTGTCCCATTCATTCTGTGCTGTTGCTCCCCTTTTTTCCCACTCTCCCTTTTCCGTGGGCATTGTTTGTTTCTGTAATTGTTTCAACACCTGCAAGTCTATTGGTTTTCCTCGGCCTAGGGTGACCTCATAGTATATGGCTACTGCTTTTAAAGCTGCATCCTTGGCTGCTTTATCTGCTAATCTATTACCTTTTACTTCAAACGTTTGCTCCTTAAGTGTGTGCTTTTACCTTTAAAATAGCCACTTCTGTAGGGGCTGCTAAGGCCTCAAATAATGCTTTTATGAGGCTTGCATGCTTTATTGGCTTACCATTTGCCCCCAGTATGTTCCGGCTACGCCATATGGGGCCAAAATCATGTGCTACCCCAAAAGCATACCTGGAGTCTGTGTATATATTAACTCTCTGCCCTTCAGCAATAATACAGGCATCTATTAAGGCTTGCAGTTCCACCTCCTGTGCTGATTGCCCTGGGTCTAAGGCCTCTTGGACGAGTATTTGCTGTTCAGTAGTTACAGCATACCCTGTTTTGGATTGCCCCTGTGGTAGTATCTGGAACCATCTACGAATAAGATCATATCAGGATTTGTTAGTGGCTCTTCGAACACATTGGGAAGCCCTTGATGCTCAGAATCCATCAAAGCTAAACAGTCATGAGAAAAATTTGTAGTGTGATCTGAGCCCTGCGCATTAAACTCCTCACTGAAGTCATCATGCTTATGGCTACTTTCCAGACTACTACTCCCCTCTTTTAAATCCTCTTCCTCATCCTGTGGTAACAGGGTGGCTGGATTTAAAACTGTACACCTTTTAATGGTTAGGTTACTCGGACTTAATAATGCAACCTCATATTTAGTAAGTCTGGCAGTTGACAGATGTTTGGTTTTAGCTTGATTTAAAATTTCTGTTACTGCATGCGGTACTTGTAATGTGAGGGAATGGTCTAACACTGTATCCCCCACTTTGTCTTTTAGCAGAGCGGCCGCAGCTACTGCTCTTATGCATGAAGCTGAACCTCTGATTACAGGGTCTAGTTTTCCTGAGTAATACCCCAAAGGTCGTTGTTTACCACCATGCTCTTGAGTTAATACACTGTGTGCAAAGCCCTTCTGCTCATGACAGAATATACAAAGGGTTTATCATAATTTGGTAACCCCAAGGCTGGTGCTTGTAAAATGATTGCCTTTATTTGGAGAAAAACATCAACCTGTTTATCTGTAAGTTGCAATGGGCCCTTGTCATTACCCTTGGTGGTTTCATACAGAGGGTCTAATAATGCAGAGATGTTGGGTATCCATTCTCTGCAATAACCTACCAAGCCTAAAAAGGCTCTTAATTTTCGCACTGTAGTGGGCACAGGAACATCTTTTATAGCATTTATTTTGTCTGCTGTAAGGTATTTTATTCCTTTTCCTATACAGTGTCCCAAAAAGATTACTTGGGATTGTGCCACATGCAATTTATCCTTGCTTATTTTGCATCCTACCTTATGTAAAAACATAAGTAGTTTTATTGTTTCTGTTTTACATTGTTGTTTATTTGTTGCACACAATAACAAATCATCCACATATTGTAACAACCTTGTCTCTGGGTACTGTGGCTGCCATTGCTGCATTACTGTCTTTCAAACCATCTGATATAAAATTTGGTTTAAAAACAAAACAAAAATAAACTTAAACACTATTTCATATTCAACTTCAATGTTAATCCATTTCTCCTTTTCCCTTTAAAAACATCTTCTCACCTTCTTCGACATACAGAAAAACCACCTAGTTCATGCATTTGCTATGCGAATAGCCCATAAACTTTAATATCTCTTTCCAAAACAAGGTAATCATTACTCAGCAGAATCTACGTTCTTTAAATCCTTCATTAGTTTATACTTATGTTTGTTGTGGCTGTTGACCAGAATATATTGCAAACTTCTATTTATTGGAAGTTGGATTAATGCAATCTGCATTGCCTAAATGGTCTTTTATGCTGGAGATCTGTGAAGAAAAACTTTTGCATAGAGATTAACATTTATTCACTAGGAATTACAGTAACTGTTATTAATTCACATTGAACAGCTGCTAATACGACACTTGCTTAAAAGTTTCTCTTTGTAGCTTAACTGTGACGCTATGCGTTCCATGCAATGAAAAACTGATTTCCTCAAAGAGACAGTCCCTAATCTCACAAACAGGGAATGTCAAAGTGACGAGACCTGGGCGAGTGTTCAAAGCCACTCCTTTCTCATCATCTCTTTGTAAACCAAATATTCACACATATTTCCAGATTCTGTGATTTCCATGTTTAAAATACAAATATATATTCACAATTCTCGCTCACAGACGACATTTTATCTCGTAACATTTCATTATGGGCATAACAAACCCTCCTGATTTCTGAGAACATTTATCAGCGCCATTTTACACAGATAAAAAAACAGCTTCTAATATCTCTCCATGTAAAGCTCACTCCCACAATTCTTAACTTCATTAAAGAGAAAGCTATTTTTCTCAAAAAAACAAAACAAAATTACTTTGTTCAAATACAGAAACGGCTTGTTGGACCCCAGCCAACTTTGTTCTGAAACCAGTAATAGTGATAATGTACATTATTTACAGTCTTGTGACAAACCAAAGATTTTAAAACTTCTTTGCATCTCTTCAAAAGCATTACATTTGCAACTGTACAGCTTTTTCAACCTTGAAACATGTCTCTTAAAACGGTCAAGACAGACAAACACGGATCTCCCTCACACGCAGTAAGACGGAGATAAAACTCACATACAGAGAAAGAAAACTTAACTGCTATCCTACAGCCTACTGCTGTGGAAGTACAAGTCCCAGCATTAGACTAAATACACATTAGCTTCAACATGTTACTATCAATCAGCACTCCGGACATATTTTTTCTCTTGAAATATTGAAACAATGTTACATACATTGTCAGATAACAAAAAAAAAACCAAAAAACAAACAGCGTGCTTCTTATCTCAACACACTGAAATCTTTTACACAGGATAAGGGAGGGGCACATCTCCCTCTTTAAGCTGCGCAACATCAAACATACATTTTTAGTACACAACCTACTTGATTCATTGTTTTAGTCATTATATCATTTAGCTTGTGATGCATTGTTCAAGATAACCTTCTTTTAATGACTGCTTGTGATGTCCTTTAATTAATTTTATCCATTTGTCTGCTTTTAATGTCCCTTGCTTAGGAAATCCTGCCGCCTTAAAAACTTTTTCCATGCCTGTAGTGAGGGAGCTACCCCCATGCTTGTATGCATATTCCCAGGGGGTATATCCCCAATAATTTTCTGAATCCTTATCGGTCCTAGACTATTTATTACCCACGTCTGGGTACACCTTATGTCTTTACTCTTAGCGGACCGTCAGATAATTATATCTTTATCTTTATTGTTTATATTAAGGCAGAATTACCAGGGGGACAACAAATCTGTAGGGTTTAATCCCCTTCTTATGTTGCAGACTATCTTTATGCAAAGTATAAGAAATAATATTGCTATTACACAGCTAAGTATTATTATTCCTTCTGGGCAATCTAGAAATATCCACTTTATAATTTCTGTACATATTCTTGCAATAGTTGCCTTTAGTTGTTTTAACAACTTTTGCCACTTGTCTAACTTTAGCGTGCCTGTTTCTGGAAAACCTGCTGCTTTAAAAACTTTATCCATGCCCTTTATGAGGGGTGAACCCTCTCTCTTTTTGGCATATTCCAGGGGAGTGTAACCCCAGTAAGACTCTTCCTTATGCCCGGTTCTAGACCCTTTATGCCCACAATGAGCAACTGGATGGTCTTTTTACAGAACCGTCTGCTTTTGAGTCTTACAACTGTATGTTTTTAAACTGCTTTATCTACCAAGGAGATAACAGGTCAGTGGCACTTTGTCCTCTCTTTATACTTAGAACTACTTTAATCAACAGGGCAATGAATAATATTGCAAGTATACAACAAAGTACTGTTATCCCTTCTGTACATTCAATTTTCATTTGACATGACTCTTACATTTCTTGACAAGTACTTTAAACATGCAATTTCAACAGTTCAACACAATTTCAACTTTATATAACCTCTAAAGGGGTTATTCTGGTCCAGAGCTTGGGATCTTCGTCAATCCAGACGAGTTACCCCCGGACTTGTTACCTACCCCACTTCCACAAGGACAGAACTCTAAGAGTAAAAATAAAGCTTTTTACTCACCATATGGATTTTGTCCTCTGTCCTTGGGGATGAGGTGGTCCCGTGTGCCGGAGGGTCTGGATATATTGAAGATCCCGGACGAGCCCCCACTGAAACTGTCAGAGTTACACCCCAATAATGTAACTTATCAGCTCTGGTACCTGTGAAACAAATGGGTTATCGATTGATAGAGAAGAGACACACTCAGTTTTTTAGGGCTGAATGAGAATCAATTCTGACTGCCCCCTAGTCAGAAGGCTTTATTTATACATGAAAAGTGTGCTCGCAGGCACATTCGTTATCTAGAAATTATTGCATTTTCTCAAGAGAAAATTAGACATAGTCTCAACAGAAAGAGTCTATACATCTATTATTTCACTTCTCAGGGATGCTGCTGTAAATGTCAAGGCCTGTAACTCCTTATCTTCAAAGACAGTCCATAGCCTTAGTCTCCACCACGGCCTCTGGGCGTATTGCCAAGCTCAGCATATTCACATGAGAAAGAAACAGAAAAGCTGGTGTCAATATCATATTCAGAAAAACAAAGAAAAGCATCTTTTATTTTACAAGTTTGATCAATATATGTACTTTTTACCATATTAACTCTCACAGAATGCAAATAGGTTGTTTTAAATTGGATTAGGTCAGTTCCCTTAGTCACAACATGTGCTCAGCTGTTGGAGTGAGCTGGCCTCACCTTATGAGAGGAATCCTTTGAACTGACCCATGATTTGCATTATACTGGACTAACCTGACCCCTGGACCAATGAAGAAAGACCTTAGTTTATCTTTGTGTACATTGTGACATCATCAGTGTTTTTTGTAACTGAAACTGCATATAAGTTCCCTGGGCCAGTTAGTTTTTCCTCTCTTCCTGACAACAGACAACATGACTATATCTGAACCTGGACCCAGGGGAAGCACTGGCTTAATGTAATGTATTCAGTTTATACTTTCCTGTCTATTGTTATACCTTTTATGCGTCATAATGGGTTGCTGTAAATCCTGATATATTTTGCAATTAAATCTCTATGTGCGTTGAAACCACAATAACCACATGGACAATGTTTATTGGTAAGCGACAAAACGAACATAACAGTGTGTATGTGTGTATATAACCAGACAACTAGGGCCATATTAAATAACTTTGCCTTTTATCCTCACTAGAACAATGGCCAACAGAGCTATCATGTATTTGGTATTTTCCAGAAGTCCCTTCTCCTTATGGAAAAGCGTATTTTACTTTTTAATATTTAATCAGTTCATACTTTTGAAACTGTGAGTCCCAGGCCCTAGAGTTAGTTGTATTGACTTTTCTAGTACATTTTAAATTAACCTTAAAAAAATAATTGAAAAAGGTTGTACAGTTTATTTTATATATAACATAATTTAATATAGCTTATTTTAATAGTGGTTGCTACTTTAAATAAAGCGTATAGCCCTGCATCACAACATTAAATAAGAATGAGCAAATATAGGCCATAAAACAGCACAGAGTCTATGACTTGGAAATTAGATCTCACTTCTATAGATTACTTGTCGTTTACATACATTTTCACAAGTCTATTTTGAAAATCCTATTTTAAGTGTGCTATTTATGTCTCCATTGAGCTAAATAGATCAGAGATGGAACTTGGGGGTAAGCTAGATAGTGTATTCTGTTCCTTGTCTTATAACATCAGATAGCCTTAAATGGAAGCTATTGCTTACATATAAAGCTGTGATAATTATTTTGTCTAGAATGACTAAACATGAGCTGCTGTTTAAAGGCAATATGACTAACTTGGCCCCTAGCTTTTTGCCTCAGAAAGCAACCTATATTTGACATTACTTGTAACCACACACAAGTAATGTTGCCTCTGCTATTTCTTCCAGTTTGTAACTAGAGGTCAGGCTGTATGTATAATATATGTTGTTCTTATTATTAATCATCATCCATTATTTAAAAAAAGTAGCACATATCCTGTAATGTTGGTCCTTATACAGTTCTGGTCAACATTATTATTTTTTTTTATATAACCTGTACAATATCTCCATAAATATGGAAATGTACCGACTTTGTATCATCAGAATATTTTAATATCGTGCCCAAAGCTATAAACCACAAAAACATTCCTTTTCAAATTATATGTAGTGATGTCAAAGACAAAATATAAACTATGACCTGGACAGTAGGCACCCTTCCTTAATATTTAGTTGAACACCTTTTGGCAACAATGACTGCCTCCAAATGTTTCTTCTAGCTATCTATAAGCTTCTTGCTCCTGTCTGTTGATATTTTCTCTCACTCTTCCATTGCAATTTGTTGAAGCTCTTGAATGTTTGCAGGTTTCATTTCCCAATGGCAGATATCAGCCCTCCAAAGACTGTCATTTGGATTAAGATCAGAACTCATTGCTGGCCAGTTTAAACAATCCATTTTTTTCTTTTCAACATTTTGTTGTGCTTTTGAATGTGTGTTTTGGGTCTTTATTGTGCCGCTATTTGACCAAAACCTAGTTTTCTTACACTGGGTAGCACATTTCGCTCCAAGCGGGGTATTCAATTGTTTCTTTTAATGCGCTAAAACAAAAAAAACTGAGCGCTCTAAAAATATTACCGTTAATACGGTAATTACTCGCTAAATTTCATCTCGCAGCTCCCTGAGCAGCGAGCTGAAATTCAGCCCGCTGGCAACGAGTAAGTACCGTATTAACTGTTTACGCGCGCAAAATTACCGTATAATATGAAGTTTTTTTCGAGCGCTCGTTTTTTTTTGTTTTAGCGCGTTAAAAGAAACAATTGAATACCCCCCCAAAAGACTCTCCCCTGGTTTCATGATTCTTTGAATATGGTCAAGAACTCCAGTACAAGAGGCAGCCCCACAACATTATGGACGTTTAACCGTAGGTAAGGTTTTCTTCTCATTAAAACCTTAACCATTTTACCTATAAACAAATCGCTGGTCTAGATTGCCAAAGAGCACTATTTTGGTTTTCGTCTGTCCACAGAACATTTGCCTAGAAGAATTGTGGTTTGTTTAGATGCGTTTTGAAAAAGATCAGCCATTTTTTTTAAAGTTTTTTTTTCAGCAGTAGGGTCCTTTTTGTTCTTTTCCCATAAAGTTCTTCTTGCTTTAGTGTCCGGCGTATGGTACGTATTGAAATCATCAATTCAGTTTGTTCCAGGTCAGTCTTCAGCTCTTTGCATGTCTTACGTGGTGTTTTTTTCCACAGTTCGTACCAACCTTTGAAGAGTTCTCTCATCAATTCTCCTCTTTCCCCCACGTCCAGGCAGGTTCTTCACAGTTCAATGAGTACAAAACTTTTTAATAACATTGCACACTGTTGAAACTGGGATGCCAAGTTCTTTGGAGATAGCCCTTTATGCTTTAGCGGTCTTGTGTTTGGTGAGAATAGCACTTATGATGCTCTCAGACAGCTCGCTTGTCTTCACCATTGTGAAAAATTAACAGGGAATAAAAAGGGGCCTTTTTAAACATTAAAGCTATCATTCATTGGTTTGTAGTCATGTTAACACTGACTAACCCCGAGAACCGAACCCACCCGAACTTTGCCTATCCGAGTACCGAGCCGTACTCCCCCGCCCGCTCAGATTCCAAATCGAGGCCGAACGTCATCGTGACGTCGTCGGATATCGGGGCTCGGTTCTCGCGTTATTTGAAAATTATAGAAACCCGCCTCCACAGCAATCCATCGCCATTTGACAGAGGGAGAGAGCAGGGTGTAGTCACAGGCTGATTAGAGCAGGGACAGAGAATACAATTCTGATTACAATTCTGATAACAATTGATAGAGAAGAGAGGAGGATAGAGGAGTCTTTTTTTCAATATTTGGCACTCCCAAGTGCTTTGGGGTGTCCCCCATTCTTTTGCATTAATATTTCTGGCTGTCAAAAGTACTATTTTTCAGCAGACTAAAAATATAATATTTAGCACTCCCAAGTGCTTTGGGGTGTCCCCCATTCTTTTGCATTAATATTTCTGGCTGTCAAAAGTACTATTTTTCAGCAGACTAAAAATATAACATTTAGCACTCCCAAGGGATTTGGGGTGTCCCCCATTCTTTTGCATTAATATTTCTGGCTGTCAAAAGTCCTGTTTGTCAGCAATCTGAATTATTTTTTTTAGCACTCTCAAGTGCTTTTGGGGTGTCCCCCATTCTTTTGCATTAATATGTCTGACTGTCAAAAGTCCTGTTTGTCAGCAGTCTAAAAAAATTATATTTAGCACTCCCATTTGCTTTTGGGGTGTCCCCCATTCTTCTGCAGAAATTTATCTGGCTGTCAAAAAAGTCCTATTTTGCAGCAGTGTCAAAATAATATATTTAGCACTCCCAATTGCTATTGGGGTGTCTCCCATTCTTTTGCAGAAATTTTTCTGCCTGTCAAAAAAGTCCTATTTGGCAGCAGTGTCAAAAACAATTTGTAGCACTACAAGTGCTTTGGGCTCAGAATGGATTCAAAGCAGTCCACATATGAGCAAAATGAGCAACCAGGTTCTGTCACCAGTCCTGATGGTAGTGTTCCCAGTACGTCATCAGGGAAAGGCGATGTCAAACTACACTGTCTTTTGAAATCTGGCAAAAAAACACACACCCCCAAAAAATTTACCGCGTTGAAGCGAAAAAGAAGTGTAATTGAGGAAAAGTTAACTGCCGATAAAAAAAAAATTGCCAACATGCCATTCTACACACGCAGTGGCAAAGAGAGAATGAGGCCTTCGCCTTTCTCTATTAGTGGCAGATCCAAAAATGTTACCGAGCCTACAAGTGGTGCACAACTACTGTTACGCGTCAAAGCCGAGCTGCAAGATAACAGTAAGGTATTAAAGGATAATGTTTGCTCTGAATCATAAATGACACCAATCCCTGTGGAGAGTCCATCCAACAGTGGGATGTCTAATTGTGAGCATTCTGTTAGTGTACCCATAAAGAGGGGCCCTTTCAGCAGTTCTGCTGATGTGTGCCTGAACAGCCTGAGTGTAGCCGGTGATACACAAATTGAGGATGCCACTTTGGAATTAGAAGAGGATGAGGGGGAGATTTGTGTAGGCGACGAGGGCGCTAATGAGGATGTTGATGATTATGATGCAGACAGATACCAAATTGCCTTTCTCAATTTCTATTTATATTCTAGATTATATAACGGCTGAATAGTTTTCTATTTTACTCCTAGTGGAGAGGGGATCTGGTGCAGACAGATACCAAACTGCCTTTGTCCATTTCTTTGTATATTCTAGTTCTACAGTCTATGCAGGCTGCTTTTTTTCTATTTTACTACAAGTGGATGGGGAGGGGGGGGGGGCTGATGCAGACAAATACCAAACTGCCTTTGTCCTTTACTTTGTATATTAAAATTTCTAGTTCTGTGGATTGTGCATTTTGATGGTTTACACAGTATAGTTATTTTCATGCAATTAGTTTAGTACTAGATATTTGTTGGGAGGAAACTGGCAATACTTTTTTAAGCATATTGTTTAATTTTTTAATTACATTAATTTACTTATAGGTCTAGTTTCCTCTGCACCAATAGTTTCAGTGGCAGCAGAAGGAAAACCCATCACCTGTTAACATTTTAGATAACAGCTCTGTCTTTATAAAACTCATGCCTACTATTTATATATGATGGGTGGTGAAGAAGAAAGTAAGACATGAATGAGTCTCCAACAAGCAGTATTTCTGAAGAAAACATTTAAAAGTTGTACTTGAAGGTTTCACTATGTTTAGGGTTAAGTGTGCAAATATAATCCCTGCTCTATCTATAAGCATTTGCTACCATACAACCTAGTAGCATGTATATAGCACCTACCTCTCCTGTGGGTCCTGCCATCTTCAAGCAGATGGACACAGTGAGGGCTCTGTCTATGGCTGGCCCTCTATGTCTTTGCAAGTCACTAAATTGGAACAGAGAAGTGCAAAAAGGAATTCATACTATTCATTTCATAAATAGAGAACTCACACTAGCCGCAACTAGAACATCACAGGAACCGCAAGACTATAAGACCATATAAGTTCTATATACACTATATACACTTGAGATTTATGTAGTAAATATTTACAAATAGGATATGGGTTACATTGTGCAAATATAACTTTGTATATGCATGGTGCCTTAAATCACCAACTATTCAGAGCCAGGAACTAGTGCGGCAATAGTATTTTCTGTCCTATCTTTAATTTGCTTATTTGCTTCAAAAACCTTTGAGTTTTCCTTTAATTAAAACCTCTGCACAGATAACCCTCCAAACTGTCAGCCACCTGTGTTCAATAGAGACTTTCTGCCCCTGCAACATACTTGTCCTCTTCTGAATCTCCCGACACCTCCACTTCGCACTATTTATTTTAAGAGGCCAATGAGCGTCCGCATCAGTTTTGAATGACCCTTAAACATATAGAGAATGACATGAAGGTGTCAAGGGGGGATGTAGTCGAAATATTGACAATCAGTATGTCGACAGTCAAAAATGTTGACACCATAATGTTGACAGACATAATGTCTAGTCTACATGTTTAAAATGTCAACACATTCAAAAAGTCGACCTGTTAAATGTGGACAGGGTTTTAAAGTCGACATTCAAAATGTTGACATAAATAAACAGATGTAAACAAAAAAAATGTCAATACACGTAATAAATAAGCGGCAATAAATGTATACAAAAAAGGCGTGCCCCCCTCCCAAACAGCTTAACCTATCCTAGTGCTGCTAGGCTAGGCTGGTACTAGCAAAATCAAGGGGACAAAAAAGCGTGGGGTCTCCCTGATTTTACTATTACCAGCACTTATGAGAGTATCCCCATGAACATAATGGGCTTGATTCATCAAGGCACTCATACAAGGCACTCATAGTGAGCACAACATGCGTTTGTTTTGAAGCAAACATAAATCGGCTGTGTGTACTCTGGAATTCAACAAGGAATGGATCTGAAGACATGTGCACTGATGAATTTGGGTGTAGTTCTGATCTGTTCTAATACACAAGACACTGCAGGATACATCCAATGCCTATGTGTACTGTATATTAGCAAAAAAACAAAACAAAACCTATTCAATTAATGTCACCTGTTAATAATATAAGCATTAATGACAAAACAGTTAAAAAAAGCTTTTATTTATATTTTAGTTTTTCAATTAAATACAGAGTGGTCCATAAGTGTGGAAACGCCCTTTTAAAATGGAAATGAGTAAGGAAATATTAATCCAGTGTCTAAACATATGAGCTGGGTGTGGTGGAAAACTTTTAGGGTATGTGGCCAGTATGGTGGCCATCTTGAAGTTGGTCTTCTTGGATGCAATTGTAATTTTTTTAATGGGAATGTAGTGTGACATATAAAACAGATACCAGAATTTCATAAGAAAAACAATAGTTTTCTTTGTTTTAACATGACTTTATTCATTCTGGAGTTCTGAGTAACAGTAGTGACATTAATGACAATGGCACTTACACAAACAGAACGTATTGAGATTGTCTTGCTATCTGGAGAAAGAAGCACACTATAGCAAATGATTTAAAAAAAACAACCAACCAACCCTAAAAAATATTCCACCACACCCAGATGTATGTGTAGACACTGGATTGATATTTCCTTACTCATTTCTGTATACATTTATTAGGATGATTTTAATGTCTACTGAACATAAAATACATTTTTACAGTTGTACCTGATTGCAAACACATGTTATAGCATACATCATTAGTTATCAGGACTTAGCTGGAGCAAGAGATACGTCAGAAAAACAAATAACTTTGAGATGCCCAAAGCTTGAATTGGAAATGGCTGTGTGTGGTCGAGTTTGGCCTTTACTGTACATTAACTATGGGCAAACGCCCCTTCCACATCCTGTTCCCTCACAGAAACAGTAGGGTGTAGTAAGTGTTCTTTGCGTACAAAGATGAATTGAACGTTACTGTGTTTAGTTGCGCATGGTCCGGTTCTGGGCATGTACAAATAAAATTTGCGTATTATATGCTCAAAATCTGCATTTATGTTCCTTGATGAATCAGGCACAATGCCTCTTTCCATAGGGGTATTAGCTACCATTGTTCATTTATTTTCTCATTCTCCCTCCATCACTACACAAAAACAATATCAGAGTATGCTTTTAGCTTGTTGGGCAAAGCATTATTGCTAAACCTTGGGTCAGAGGGATTAGGGGCTTTGTAGTTAGCACTTCTGCCTCACAGCACTGGGATCATGAGTTTGATTCCCGACCATATCCTTAACTGTGTGGAGTTTGTATGTTCTCCCTGTGTTTGTGTGGGTTTCCTCCGGGTTCACCGGTTTCCTCCCACACTACAAAAACATACTGGTAGGTTAATTGGCTAATATTAATTTGCCCTTAGTCTCTCTCAGTCTGTGTATGTGTATGTTAGGGGATTTAGATTGTAAGCTCCAATGGGGCAGGGACTGATATGAATGAGTTCTCTGTACAGCTCTGCGGAATTAGTGGCGCTATATGAATAAACAGATGATGATGATGATGATTAGTGCAAGCAGTGGTTTCTGCATCTGTATCTGACACTGCACCTCTTAGCAGCATCTCTTTCTGATATGTAATTTACACCACCACCTTTGTCTCTCTGCAACCAGAGATGCCATCTTGGGATACAACATAATATCTTTGGACTTTAATGGGAATCCAATAAAGAGTGAATTGTAGAAATAGTGGTAAAAAACATCCTCAACACCAAGGGGTAAATGTATCAAGCTTTACGTTTTCTGGCGGGTTTGAAAAACCAATCAGATTCTAGTTATCATTTATTTAGTACATTCTGCAAAATGATAGCTAGAATCTGATAGGTTGCTATAGGCAACATCTTCACTTTTCAAACCCGCCGGAAAACTCTCAGCTTGGTAAATTTACCCCCAAGTCTTTTAAAACCAAATCTATATAAAGCAAATAGACCAGTTTTCCCTACAAAATCGTCAGATATTGCAGAACCACTGAAATCATAGATTTCTCAACGGTAGGTATATATAACTGGTGAATCTATACAAAATCTATTCAGAAATCACTAAAATTAAACACACTGATTTCAGACACTCGAGAAGCAGTAAGAAGGAAAAGACAAAAACTTTTTATGCATGGAAAGCAATGGGCTCATTCATGCCAATGTTGTTTCCACAGGTGCAATAATAACTCCATTGAAATGTGTTTTGAAATTAAGTGCTTTGAAATGAAGACTAGTTATACAGTAATGTGATATTTGGAAACCCGTCTGGAGTTGTCAAGTAAATTCAGAATGATCCTATTTTTTCATGTCCCCAGAACAACCGAGCAAATTATAATCAGATCAATACAGATTAAGAAGTCTTTATGTAACCCCCTGTCACTGTGTGTAGTATCAGGTGCAAATGGTACACAGTGCATCTCCTTCTCAAGCCCTGGCTAGCTGATGGGCATGGGTGTAGATGATCAGGGGGTCCCTGCACATGCAGGTGTTTCTTTGTAGTTAGTGGGACACAGGGGATGTCACTTTGGTGCAGTGTAATAGAAGTCACAATAATTTGGGCGCCAGACCATCTCTATAAGAAACTCAACTCTTTATTTACACTCCTCTTCCTCCAGCACGATAATCATAGTGGTTGCAGCAATAAAGAAATATATGTACAGCTCCTTACTCTCTCCAGCACAGTTCTTAATGTTATCCAGATGTTATATAACATAAATCATAGGTCTCTCTTACACTCCATACTCACTGCAGATCACCCTTTCTGCAGGGGCACTCACTTGGATGCTAATAGGCAGGCAGCTTCTCCTCCATGCAGCTCTGACACACTCTGTGTACCTCTCAACTGCAGCTCATCCCTCCTCTGCGGGGATGATGTCTCCTGTGCTCTGACACGTCACTCTGTGTTCTCTCAGCCTCAGGATCTGACACTACAGCTACCATGCCTCTTGTAGCAGCCCTCACTCCAGGGCCTCTTCCATGCGAAGTGTCCCCCTCTCTCTTGGGTTATCTATAGTGGCATGGAGTTCTCCCCCCTCATCCAGGGCACACATTCCTTGCCCTGGCTCAGTCACCACGCTCAGACTTCCAGGCAATGCTGGGGGATCCTGGGAGCTTTCACCCCAGGTCCCCAGCTACCATCTCTCCTCTCCTGTGTCTTCTCTCTCTCTCCCCCCCTTACTGACAGCCCCTCCTTCTTCTCCCTCAGTCTCACAGGCTGGGCTGGGTTATCACCATGGTAACCTGTCTATGTAACTTTTCATAAACTATTAGCTTACGCTCTAGGTGACCCCGCCTGAATTCACTGAGGTGCAGGGTTTTACTAACACGCCACTAGGGGGTGTTACATTTAATTAAAAAGTAAATTAATTTGTTAACATTTTGATTGTGCTCAATAATGAAAGCATAGTAATATTTAATTAATAGAATTGCAGTGGAAGCTTTAATTATTATTCATAATCAAAGTGTTAATAAATTAATTAGCATCTTATTTAAATACTGCTGTGGTGCTCAGCGGACATAAAAAAAGCATAATTTGGAATTCACCCAACTCCAGAAGGGGTTGCAAATGTCAGACTATTCTGTAACTAGCCCATTTGACTTTTCCTGTTAATTTCAAAGGACCCTACCATTTCAATGGGGTGAAAACATCATCAACATGAATTGGTCAATAAGAAAAGCATGGCTGGTGACTTCAACTGTTTTAAACTTTGCTGCTGCATGTAAAACAAAACACAAAAGCACCAAATATAGTGTAGTATGTATAATATTTGTGATCCATCAAATTAGTGTATTGAATAGTTGCGTACCAAAGATACAATATGTCGAAGTCAGCAAATTGGATAAAGTCATTTCACTAATATCGAGCAAACTTGATTGTCTTTGTCTGAAATTATGCGCAGAGCACGCTACGGCATGGATGGGCGTATCCAGCCGCAACATGTGGCAATAACAGTTTTTACACTTTTGTATACATTCGCACAAACACACACAGTTGTAAATAGTACACATTAATCGTAGTTGCAACACATAGTTATTTATGTCGAAATATAGTAGTGTTTATGTGTAATATTATAAGTTATATGCATATTAGTGATACCTATAGTTCAGGTTAAAGGAAATGTGTCATGTCTGATATCATATTAATCCTCTTTACATCAGCAGCTGTCCGGTGCATTCAGCGAAGAGATCGCATATTGCATACTCTAGTTATTGATGTTAGGGAATAAACCTTTAATATGATACTGACTATAAAATGCTAATAGACTAGTTGTAATTGGAGTCTGAGCGGGAAGAAAGGAGCACATCCCCTGGAGAGATGACCCCCACCTTTGGATTCTTTAGTTTGAAGTAGCCTATGATCTGCAACCCCCTGGACCTTCCTGAAGCCTGGACCAATAGAAGCAAGCCATACCATCTGCATTGTTTCACTGTATTTCTGTTTGCATATAAGCAGTAGCTCTCATCTAATGTTCAGTCACATTGACCACAGACTTCAGACCTGAATGACTGTTCACTGGATCCAGAGCGCCTGTGATAAGTAACGGCTGTACTTATTATTATTTCACTTGAATTATTCTGCTACTTTTTGAGAATAAATATTTGTGCGTTGGAAACACAAATCGAGATTCCACAATTGTTATTGGATAGCGACAAAACGTGCATAACAAATAAAAAAAGCTTATCTATTGCAGAAGCAAATGCTGAAGTAGGTACTCCTTTTCACCTTTATGGTATTAGGGAACATGATTCCACGCTGGAGGCTGAAACTCCTCAGAATAAAGAGAATAGTGTAATACGTTGTTTAAAGGTGCACAACTTGAAGTATTCTACATAAGTAATCTTTGCTCAAACATGTAGAACCAAAACAGAAGAAACTACCAGTAAAAATTCCAATACACTTTTAATAATCAATATCAAAAGACATAAAACATTAAAATGCCTGTACATTAAAACAATAGTTTCTGAGGCTTACGTTTTAGCAGTGACAAAGTACAGATCATACTAGAAGCTCATAACTTAGACTGTATAACACGACTCAGGGAACGGCTGCTGCACACTCCTGAATCGAGCTTCCAGAGGTTGAGGGTACACTTGGCACTCACACTGCCTCACACCACTGGCTGCCGGTGGTGTGAGGCAGTGTGACTGCCACTAAAACTATTAGATCCAGTGTTACTTGTCTCTAATACCAGTTTATATATAAGCAGGAAGCTTGTTCGTCCATTGGTTATACATTCATCAGATGCCTATAAAATGGGGTACAACACTAGCCATGCACAGACTGAAGATCTGGCAATTCAACTCTAGTGCTCCTTCAGTTTATGGAATCCATTAGGGAGCTAAATATTGTTAACCTGCTGTCCAATGCTGTAATCCAAGCCTGCTAAATGCTAAATCACTGGTACATCGGTTCCTCAAAGATATACAGTAGAATCACACTTTCCCCAACTGAGATGACTCATAAATGAGGTATAGTCTGGATTGAATGCTGCATGATATATCTAACCACAGCTGGTGCTTTCTAGGTGACAGAAGTTGGGTAAGCTGTCCTGAGATATCCAAATGATGTATAGCACGGTCGAACAGAGAGGGCAACAGCAATGACAGTTGAGCTAAATGGGTTCAGCAGCTGAACATGATGGCAGTCCAGAAGAGATGGCTGTCCAGAAGATCCTTGAAACAACCTTGCTCTCACTGTAGTGACACTCATCTGTGCTACTTTTCTGTTCCTTACCTTTAATTTCCTTTCCTTAAAGAAGATTAAGGAAAGGAAGGGCATAGGGCTGATTTAAAATGCAGCCATCACTGACTGCTGTCCACCTGCGATAATATATTGAAAAACTCCTAGTGCATTTTTTATGCTATAGAGCTACTTTGTAATACAGTTTTTATTATTCAAATAGAGAATGTTAGTTATATATATATATATTGCAATACATGTTAGGAAAGAGAAGCCCCACCAAAGTTTACCTCATAGGGAAGGTGAATACAGAGGATTGTTTTTTTTTGCAATATATATTCACACACCTAATTGTACAGCAGATTTATTTTAATGGTTGTGGTGAGCACAATATATCCCTATATTTTTTTTAAAATAAAAATACAATTTTAACACACAAAAGTGAAAATGTAATACAGACAATCCTAATGTTCCCAACTCTCATGATTAATTTAAGACAAAAATGAGGCTATTATTGGGGAAAAAACATACAATTTGAAACTAATAAAGAGAGTGTTGCTAAAATACTTTAATGTGACATTATTGTTTCCTCCATACACAAGTTCAGGTTTAGATGCAAAGGCTCATATTGATTTTACTTGCCTGTTTCCAAAGATTGTGAACTGAGCATACACCCTGAAATGTGCTTCGAGGTCAAGTAGGCTCATATTGCGCTTCACTGTTTTCGAAAGTCGTAAAAGAAACCTAGTGAGGGTAATTTGCTAAAATTGCTCAAATCTATACTAAAGCCATCAAAATCTTTCAGACATTTGCTTTCACTTTATAACTTGTACAAAACAGATAGATGTTAACGTCTGATTGGTTGCTATGGTTTTAGTGCATATTTGCATGCTTGAGCAATGCTAGAAAATAACCCTCAATTTCTAAATAATTGAACTACATTATTTAAGTGTATTCAATTCTGTATGTTCTATACATTATTTTTGAAAATATGTTTGATAATTTTCTGTTAATTTGCAATTTGCTGGTAAACAAAAGTCTTGACAACAAATGCTTTAAATATAAAAATAGCCAAACGGCAAGCAGTGTGGGAGGAAAGTGTTTGCAAAGTGTTAACACACATCCAGTTCATTTGTTTATGCATTCAGTCAGGTATGTGCGTATTTTGGCTCAGTTTTCATTTTAAAGATAAATCTACAACTTCTATAGCACTTAAAGACTATATACACGAAAATCACCCATTCATTGTAATTTACCATTAAAATATAATTTTAAGTGTACATTGCGACCAACTCTAGATAAGGCCCACGGTGCGGAATGGAATTCCACAGAATGACAAAACAAAAGTTTATTGACAGAACCTTGCACCTCTGCAAAGCAACTTGTTGGACCGGAAAACTTGGCTTGCACTAAAATTTGCGCAATTTCTATAACCTCAAGTACATTAACAAACATACTGTTAAAGTCAAATTATTAAAACTGTATAAAATATAAATCAGAATCAATGAATATTTATGATTATGTCATGTGCGATGCAATCGCAATTAAATGTACACATTTGCGGTTAGTTGCTATCGTATCATACACTGTCACGATCACATCGAATTTATTGTTTAATTTATTATTATTATTATTATTATTATTATTATTGGTTCATTGTGTATAAAATCCGACTTTATTTAACATTATATTAAATACACTTATGTAACTCTTAATTGCAGGAGCCTGAGGAGAAATACTTGTGTAACTAATATCTGGTGGGTGGCTGGGGGCATTAGCATTTTGTCACATACACAGTTACTATGGAGAAAGAACCAAGTCTCAAAAACAAAGAACTGAAGAGCTGACGTACAGTGAACTGTGTTATTTGACTGCCCCTGGACTTTGACCTAATAGAAAGTGACCAGTGTAACTGTGACTGAAACTCCTGTTATAAAATTTACCCCCCCTGTATCCTCTTGTCCATAAATAACTCAACTCTGCCTGTTGGACAGCAGAGTGTTCATTATTGAAGCTTGTTGCTGGTACTAGCACGTGTGCATTTTACCACTATTTTGTTCTTCTTTTTCCAACTTGAAGTTGGTAAATCGAATATCCTGCTTTGAGATGCTGAAAGGAATCTGGGACTTCCAATTGCATTGTTGTTGTTGTTTAGAAACACATGCTGGCAACTGTAAACTTTTGTTTGTATTGGCATATTGTGTTCCATTATGGTCAAATTGCCATAGATCTAAACCTTTAATGATAGTATAATGAATTGATTGCTTATTATATATAAGTTGAAAATATCAGCAAGGAAAAGGGAACAAACAAATTGTGAGACTGTTGTGAATTGAGTATTCATTGTATAGTCATTTTGATGTTGAATTGCGTACTGAATTGTGAATTGGTGAGACAGACTTGGTTAGATGAGCATATTGTGAGTGAGCACATATATATTGACAGCATGCCAGGACGAATTGCAGAGGTCTTCAAAAAGAAGGGTCAACACTGCAATTATTGACTCTTTGCATAAACCTAATGTAAGTGTCAATAAAAGCCTTTGACACTTATGAAATGCTTGTAATTTTACTTCAGTATACTATAGCATTTGACAAAAAGGTCTAAAAACACTGAAGCACCAGACTTTGTGAAAAACAATTTTTGTGTCATTCTCAAAACTTTTGGCCATGACTGTAGAATTTAGATGGTTGTAATATCTAAATATGTAAATTGTCACAACTCCGTTATGTGAATAAAAACAGTTTATTATCAAATATCTTAAAAATATTTAAAATTATCAAAACATCAATTAAATAATAAAATATCAATATGACTGCACTTTACTCATTGTGATGATATTGAAATTCCCAATCTAAAGAAGGGATACTGTTGCATTTGATGGAATGTAATATATTTTATTGTATCCAAAAGTTACCACACATGTGGCTTAAATGTATTATAAATCCAAGGGTGCTGTTTTTGCAATCATTTAAGACAATTGTGTCTCTAGTAGAGATGCTCAGGCTTGGTTCCCGAGAACCGCGCACACCCGAACTTCGCCAATCTGAGTACTGAGCTGAGTCGGCTCGGTACTATCGCTCGCTCTCGGAATTGAAAATGAGGCAAAACGTCATTGTGGCGTCATTGGATCTCGCGAGTTTTGGATTCTATAAATACTGCGCTCCACGGCGATCCATCTGTCATGTGCTCAGCCTGTGACAGATCACATGATCGCAGGGGGAATGATTCCTCCACCCCTGCGTTCGATCCTGGTGCCTGGCTGTCACGGTGACAGCCAGGCTGAAGACAGAATAGCGGAGACCAGCGGCGGGCCCCCAGGTAAGTATGTGTTGCTCATGGGGGGAGGGCTCATGGGGGGAGGGCCCACTCATGGGGGGGGGGGGGGGCCCAGGTGGCACGGGGGGTCTGTACTGGGCCTGATTTTTTCTGAAGGCGGCCCTGTATAGCTCACACACAAACAGGAGAACTCCATTGCTCCATTGCTAATTGTCATTGCTGAAATAGAAATAATAGGGCTGTCAGTCTTGGTCTAAATCTGCAGTCACATTGTTTTGTGTTATAAAAATTGATTCACTGCAGTACACAGAAGACCAGGAGCATGATGATTGTAATCCCTCTACGTCGTCTACTAAAGCCTATGTTAAAGTGCATTGTGTTTTTGAGTCAGGGAAACAAAAATGTAGAAAAGTACTTTTTACCTTGGTAAAGAAAAAAAGACCTGTAATCCAGGCTAAGTTATCTGCAGAAAAAAATAAAATTACCATCATGACATTCTACACACACAGTGGCAAGGAAAGAATGAGGCCTTCTCCTTTCTCTATGAGTGCTAGTTCTGCAACTGTCATTGAGGCATCGTATTGTAAGGTCAGTTATGACCAAGCAAGACCTTGTCATTCTGACTCCAAAATTGGTGTCCAAATACTTTTATGTGTAAAAGCTGAGCTGGAAGAAAACAGTAAGTCATTAGCGGAAAATATATGTTCAGATTCAGAAATGACACAAATCACTGAGGAGAGTCTGTCCACGAGTGCTATGTGTAATCCTGACCTGTCTGATAGTGTACCCATAAAGAAGGCCCCTTTTAGCATTTCTGCAGATGTGTGCATGAACAGCTCAAGTGTAGCCGGTGATACACAAGTTGAGCATGCCACTTTGGAATTGCAACAGGATGAGGGGGATACGTGTGTAGCTAACGAGGGCGCTAAGGAGGATGTTGATGAGGATGATGTTGTTTGTGTAATACCTGCACCACTGGAAGCAGTTCTTGCACGTGATAAGAAAAAGGCCATTGTCATGCCTGGGCATAAGACCATAAAATCCACCTCTTATGTGTGGAATTATTTTTACCCAAATCCTGACAACAGTTGCCTAGCCATTCTTAGCGTTTATAAAGCAACAGTCAGTAGAGGTAGGGACCTTAACCATCTAGGAACCTCATCCATTTGAAGCGAGTTCATGGCAAGCTGTTGGGAAAATCAGAAACTTTTGCTAAAAAAATAACAATAAGCAGTCCAGTATCGGCTAGGTCCCTTCTCTTAGCTAGATCCCAACACCTGCAATCTACACCTACAACACCTTCCTCATCAATATCCTCAGTAGTGATCGGAGTTAGTTCTGCATCCAAGTTGCTAAGGCTAGATGACTTCTTCCTCAGAAGAATTCTTGAGCATTAGTCCCACTACTGCTGCTGCTGGGGGTGGATCTTCATCCCAGAAGCAGACCAAGAAGAAGACTACTAGTAGTTTACAACAATTGACTGTTAAACAGTCCTTTGCAAGAGGAAGCAAGTATGAAAACTGTCACCCAGTCGTTATGCGGATCACAGACGCCATGGCGACTATGCTAGTATTAGATCTGCATCCAATATCCACTATTAATGCATCTGGTTTTAGACAGTTACTTGAGTTCTTGTGTCCCCGTTACCAAATTCCATCATGACACCATTTTTCTAGAGAAGCTATTCCTTACCTCTATCAGAAGGTTCGTAAAAATGTAATTATTGGGCTACAAAATGCCATGCTGCCCACTGTACACATAACCACAGATAGGTGCATAAGCGGAACTGGGCAAACTAGAGATTATTTGACTGTAGCAGCCCAATGGGTTGGTGATTCGCCTTTACCAGCAGTAACAGCAGCAGCATGTACCCAAGTACTTCACATTTTTAGAGGCAGGCTACTCTGTGTATCCTCGGCTTCTCTAAGAGGCATACAGCTGACAATCTGATACAAAAACTAAGGGATATCATTGTAACATGACTTATCCCACTTGGACTCTCCTCAGGATATGTAATTTCTGATAATGCCACCAATATTGTGAGAGCATTACAGCTGGGTGAATTCCATCACATTCCCTGTTTTGCTCACACATTAAACTTGGTGGTGCAGCGCTTTTTAAAAAATGACAGGGATGTGCAGGAGATGCTGTCTGTGGCCCGTAAAATATCTGAACATTTGGCAAAAGAATGTAGGAGATTGATTGCAGCAGCTACAAAAGCATCAAAATACTGAGATTTCTGTAATGGTGTATTCGAACGGTGATAAATTAATAATGCGTGAGGATGATGTACAAACTGATGAGGGTGAGGATGAGGCTGAGGATGGTGACAACAACATCTTTGCACAGTAGAGTTCATTAACAGCACTGTTACCTTAGGTGCCTTAAGCCCATTGTTAGCTTGTTTTGTGGGGGCCCAAACAAACCAAGCACATCAGCCTCAAAAGTGGCACTCCTTGTCGCTCAAGTGCTTGGTTTGTTAAAGTGTGCCTTTTTAAGATCCAACATAAGGGAGGGTGGGAGGGCCCAAGGACAATTCCATTTTGCACCACTTTTTCTTTCAGCTACCACTGTGTGCCAATGTTACCTACATTCACTATATACTGTAGTGTGCTTTGCAAAAATCTTAGACACCCATTGATGATGCAGATGACTCAGCACAACATTTTGACATCTGGTCTTGTCTACTGTAAAAGAATTGACCAAAATTAGTGACACCTCTGCTGTAAATACACCTTATCCTACTATCAACTATCAACATCCAAAGAAGGGTAGAGGATTATTTTTAATTTTTGAATGGTATAAAGACAACAGTTTTATTAACAAAGAATAACATTGCTTGCCGAAATAATGTAAAACATGGATGTCTAAATAGACGTGTATATGTATTACTCAAACTCTCCACTTTGCTGCTCCTTTATAAGTATTGCACAAAGTGTTTGTAATCTGCACTTTACGTCAAAAGTACTCAAGGGTGACGGCAATCTCCTTGTCTTCATCTTCCAAAGGTTAGTCTGCATGGGCCAGTGACACACCCATTTGTTTTCTCAGGTCTCTTAGCTGTTCTTTAGACTGGACATATTTATCGTCCTGCCTCAGGACCTCCTCTGTATTATTCTTCTGAAGCGCAGTGTATCTCTCGTGTACAAACTCTCTTAAATCCGGGATCTCATCCGGTGGGTCACGTTTTAACTTAGGTACGGCCTTCTCCACTGCGTCTATATATTGGTTTAAATCTTTGTTCAATGCAGCATATTCCAACATGACAGATTCCATGCTGCCCACATGTTCCGTGTCACAGTCTGTCTGAAGCAGATCTAATCCCACTCCAGTTGTAATATCCATCCCTGTGTCTACATAAGTTTGGCAGTTCTTCAGGGATGAGACGGAGGTATCCACAGAGGAGAAGGAGATTAAAGATGTAGCATGAGCAGACATGGTTTAATAATGTAGAGTTCACTGATAGCATTGTTAGGCGTAATTCAACTAAGCTATTGGTAGCTTATTTTGTGGGGGCCCAAACAAACCAAGCACTTCAGCCACAAAGTGGCACTGCTTGTCGCTGGAGTTCTTACTTTGTTAAGCTGTACATGTCCTTTTCAATATCTTACATAAGGGCGGCTGGGAGGGCCCAAGGACAATTCCATCTTGCACTACTTTTCTTTTCTGCCACTGTTGTGTGGCAATGTTTCCTAGATGTGCTATGAACTGCCATGTGTTTGTGTGATTACTCTGTCGCTTAGCATCCAGTCACGTCGCTGCAGTCTTTGTTTGAAAGTGTATGAAAATAATATTGTGACCTGTGAGGTGGTCAAAATTGACTGCAAATGACTTGAAATTAGTGTTATTGAAGTTAATAATAATGTAGGGGGAAAAAAGAGCAACATTGTAGCAAAAAAAAATATAGGGATTTTAGAAAAAAAAATAGGGATCCAAAACCAAAACCAAAACACGCAAGGGCGGCTTTCGAAAACCAAAACACGAAGTTAATACAGATCCAAAACCAAAACCAGAACACGGGGGTCAGTGAACATCTCTAGTCTCTACCTAGATATAAGAATCTTCCTGTTCTCTATCCAAACAATATGTGACCAGAACAGTTTTTGCAGCACAATGCCTTATTTGTGTGTGAGTCACTGATACCCACTGCATAAATCCAGCCCGTTATAAGCATTGGCGTCTGTGGCTCAATGGCTGTACGCTATGCAAATTTAGTCCATCATAGGCTTCAGTGTCTGCAGCTTGTTGGCCCTTTCGAGGGGGTACAATACACTTGGACTAGAATTCCTCAGGGGTTCTTTCACAGTTCTAGTATCTTCTATTAAGTCTTGCATGACTGTTTACATTTTTTCAACCTACTTGTGGATCTGTTCTGACACAATACTTTGATGATTTGCTGTTGTGCTTTGACTCATTTGTGTCTTCTCTAACTGACACTAAACAATTGTTGTTTCATCTCTCAGGAACAAAACACAAGGATGCTGAGGCCAAACTACAGCCATGTCGGATGAAGGTGAGGTACTAGGAACATTGGGACCCAGGGGTTGCGACACTTGACACTGGGCACAGTACAGGTCATATTAGATATAACACTGCCTCAAAGTCAAAAGCAAGTACACACATTCATTGGAATGTATGGGTACTGTATGCATTGGATACCAGGCTTACCTGTTCTGGCATTACCTCTACAGATATTAGTGTTGGGCACCAAACAAGATAGAGTGTAACATACTAAGCAAATAAAGCAAGCTTTTCTAGCACTCAGGATAGTTTGGCACAATCATCTGAATTGGGCATCCCAGACCATGATAAATTGTTTGGTTTATTTTGTAAAGAGAGTGTCACAGAGCCTGAGTTTGGAGTAGACCTCGAAGCCCCACCGCTCTAAATCAACTTACCCCTAGAGAGGTGCGGAGTCGGTAGAGATGTATTCACCAGGGATTCCCGCAAGGGAATATGGACTGAATCTGGTCTCTAGCCACAGGTCGTGGTCCTCTAAGCGGGATTTGAGCAGGGTAAGTTGGAACCGTAGAGTGGAGCAGGACTGTTGGATGATAAATGCAGAGATTCAGGTGAACAGCAGTGAACTGAAGCGTTGAGGTTTTTAGAAAGTGTATAGCTGAGAACAGGACTTATTATGAGGCAAAAGGTTCCTGCAACAATACCTAAGGTCTTGATCATGGACCAGGTAACACAGGATACCAACTGACAAGTGATGAACTGCAGAGAACTGATGCACTGAGATCTCTGGAAAGCGAATAGCTTGAGGATGGGACCAATAATGAGGCACGAAGTTCTTGCAATTATACCACAGGTCTTGATCGTGGAACAGGAAAGACAGCGTTCTAACCGGTATGGAGACCTGAAGATCTTGCAACTTAATAGAGAAGCAGGTGCTTTAAAAATACTGACAGGCAATTAGCCAATCAAGAGAATGCAGGAAGTTTTGAAAGACCAGTTGTACACATGCTCAGTTCAGACCAGCAAATGAATGCAGGGAGTGAGAAACAAGAGAAACAGGTAAGAGCAGTGTCCAAAATGCAGGTTAGCTGGTGAAATGTGTGACTGAGAATGTTAGTTGTGCGACAAGAGCCTTTACACAAAAATATGGTGACGTTAACTGACCTATAGCTTATTATAGTGCACAATTGGATGCTGTAGCCAGATGATACCTCCCTACATAGGTCAGTAGCAGCAGCTGTGTCACGAGATGATTAGAGCTGAAGGCCTCTTGATGATATTTGCACTGCTAAGTTAGGAGGCCCGGAGTCTAAACACGCCCTCAGTGATTCACTACTTGCTGTTCAGTGCCACTCTGTGGCATCTCTCTGCAGAGTTTCTCCCATTCCTGTGTTCTTCATATGGGTCTCGTCAAATGCTCTTTCTGAGGGCCGCGACCTGCTGGGCAGTGGCTGCAAAGCCCATACCTTCTTGCGGGGTTCCTGGTGAAGATAACCTGTCCTGATAGACTCCGCATGGGTAGAGTATTTCCAAGTCAGGCAGATCCGGAGATCCGGGGATCCTATATTTCTGCTTCTGACCGTGAAAGTACTGGATGTGCTGTAGTAGGGCTACCAAATTTGGCACAAGTCACTGAACTTATAGCACTAGGGGAGGGCATGTAAATTGGCCAAAGGGAAGTCATTTAACATATAAATTGAATCAAGGTATGCCTTTGGGGTAGTTCATAATTTACTGCCACGGACAGTGGCAGTAATCAGTGCCAAGCCCTTACTCATGACACTAAGAGAGCTGCAGTTTTGCCTGTTATTCTTTTTATTTCCCCCGGCGGTGCCAACCCACTGCTACTCACTTAGCAGCCACGGCCCGGCCGTCATCATGGCAACCGGGTTGTCACTTCCAGATACGTAGTCATGACCATCTCCTGGGTAACGGTCGGGAGGCCAGTATAATTTTAGCTCCGCGTTCTGGCATGGTACAGTGCCGGGTGCGTGCACAGGTTGGTTAACTATTTCATTAGCCCTTAGGAGATTTTCTCATTGGTTAGGCTGCCGCTGGTGGATATCAGGGCTCGCCCCAAGGCTGCCATTGTTTCATTCCTCTATATAAGGCACTTTGCCTCCCTGCCGGTTATAGAGTTCAGTTCCTGATAGGTGACTTGCTCCTGCTAATTCTGCTGAAACTTTGGATTTATTTACTGTGCATGACCTTGGCTTGTATATTGAACTTTCATTGTATGCTGATTGCCCTGACGTCTGCCTTGTTCTCGGATACACAAACTTGCCGCTAGCCCTGACCACGCTAACTGCTTCAGAACCTAGACCTCGGCTTGTCTCTGACCATAGCGATCTTCTATCTCCGCCTCCTAATTCCATGCTGCGGTGGTATTCATAAACTTACACTACGCTAGAGTTTAAGACTTGGGGGCATCTGAGTACCTGTGAGTGCAACTAGCTCTACGGGAAAGGCGGCTGCTGTAGGTGAACACCTCTTCTCCTAGTTCTGCAAGCTTATGATAATAGCCACTAGCCATAACAATTTTAAACTCAGATATAGTCATAGAAAATTAAAATGTAATGGTTTTCTAAGCTCTCAGCACTCAAAAGTTAATTGACATCCAACAGATGTGTTCCCAAGAGGAAAAGGCCCTCTGGAAGTTGAAAGGATGTGGACAAGAAGCGTCGGGACTATGCAAGGAATGATAGGCTAGTAACTCTGAAAGCATACTTTCAGGCTAAGCGGAAGTGGCGCATATATTAACGCATTTTGAAAGAGAAGGTATGTGTAGATTACTAAGTGTGTACTGGTGTGTTACTGTCTTCTCCCCTCATGCTAGTAAGAATGCTGCTTCATGCCTAACTTGCCTGAGAAAAAATACTCCCTGTATTCTCCCTGCATTCAGGCAATACCAACTGAACCAGTCCACATTCCTCCAACAGATGGCTCTTTCCAGGTAATTCAGATTGATTTCATACAATTACCACTTTGTAGAAATCTTTAGTATGTGTTGGCTTGCATTGAACAACACCCATTGGATAGATACCATTATTTTGTCGGAAATTACTGAACCAAAGTAATTGTTGCCCATGCCTCAGGATTATGTAGGATTAGTCCCCATGCCATTAAAAGTCTCTGAGGTCCTTCAGTTGTTGGAGGGAAGACCTACTGATTGGAAATTCAATTCAACCAAGTCCCCAAATTTAAACTTCTCCAATATCCAGTGGACAAATCTTTGATATACTTCAATGTTACAAATACAAAGAAATCTGGGAATAATCTGGAGATTATATAACTCAATCAAACTTAAACCGACTGTAAGGGCAAACAACAAGCCTATCGAATCAAGGGTAACAACAGTTTCAATAGTATGGGGTATATGTGTAAGACCAGAAGGATGTTATTGGGTACGGTACTGTCACACGCCAGGCGATCGGGTTGCACACTCAATCCCAGGCACTCTAACCTGCCTCGCTCCATCCTGGGCATCACCATCTTCGCGCAGACCCGCTCAATTCATTTGCTCTGCTCCTCTCCTATTGGCTAGGGATTTAGGCTCCAAAGTTTAAAAGGTACCTTCTCTGAATACTCAGTGCCTGTTCTTTTAGTTACCTTCCTGGTACTAGACATGGCTCCTGTCCAGTGTAACCTGCTTGTCCGCAGAGCTGACACTCTATGCTACTCTCATCTCCATTCCAGTGTGGTAACCTGCTGACTTCAGTATCTACACTTCTCAGTGTACCTGCCGCTATCCTAGTGGTAACCTGCTAACCGCAGAGCTGACACTCTACTCGCTTCACCTCCGTTTCAGTAGTAACCTGCTGATTTCAGGACTAACAATTCCTAGTGTATCCGCCGCCATGCCAGTGGTAACCTGCTTGTCTGCAGAGCTGACTATCTACCCAAGGCTTCATTTCCATTCCGGTGTTAACCTGATAACTTCAGGACTGACACTTCCTAGTGTATCTGCCGCTATCCCAGAGGTAACCGTTTGTCCGCAGAGCTAACACTTCACGCTACACTTCTTCGCTGACCATCCCTGTTGATTCCCCGCTAAAGGGTTTCGCCCTGAACTCCTAGTAGGGGCCGGGACCTGCGAGACAGAGGCAGCTAAGGCCAAACCACCTTGCGGCGGTCCCTGGTGAATACCGTCTTCTCAATAGACTCTGCGCCCTACCGGAATAGTGCTAATCTGGGCAAACCTTAGAATCTGATCTTCGTAACCGTGACAAGCACAGCCTGTGTACTGCAGGGTAACCACCCAGACTAATACATGTCGTCAACGGATGGGAAGCACACTATTACTGTACTATTATTTTAGAATACTCAATCCCATATATCCTCCCTAATGACATTTGCTATATCTGGCAATTCTTAGGGAGTTTATTTTATTTGAATGATAATACCGGAAATAACATACACATATCTGCACTGCCTCCCTACATACACACAGCATATGAACACCGATCCAAGAGAAGTATGTCACCTGGTGAAGAACTCCTAGCCACAAATCTAATCACTGAGTCCCAAACCTATCAGCTTTTGGTAGGTTTGGACATAACCAGGGTTGCCAGTGGAATTTTTAACTACAATTACATACAGGCCTTAGCTAAATTAATTGATAATATTACAGAAATGGATGATAATACTTTATGTACACAGGTAAAAAGCAACAAAAATACATGAAAGAACTAGTGCAGCACTGGATGTAATCAGTTATTTGACAGCTAATCGGAGTTGGGAGAAAGCAGTGGGATGGGATGGATCTCATGGTTGAATCCAGTAAATTGGTTCTCAGGATTTGGTGAATAGGTAAAAGAACTGGTTTATGCATTAGGAAAGCTCTGGATTTTAATCTTAGGTATTTTACTAATCATCTACATGGTCTGTCAATGTGTTTGTCTGGTAATTAAGTGTGGTAAAGGGGTAAAACAAAATGAGTCTGAAATGATAAATGCTGAAATGGTTTTAAAAGAGGCATACAACACAGAACTGGACAATCTGCAATATGATCCCAATTGGGAAAGGATATTATGAAAGTGTAATGCATCATCAAAGGGTGGACTGTCAAAGTCAAATTATTAAAATTGTATGAAAGATCAATCTGAAGCATGTTCTTATGATTATATCATGTAAGATGCGATCACACTTAAACATACACATTTGCAGTTAGTTGCTATCATATTATACACTGTTGCAATCACATCTGGTCTATTAATATTATTGTTTAACTGTGTATAAAGTCAGACTTTATATAACATTATTATAAGTACACTTTTGTAACTCTTTAATGACGGGAATATGAGGGGAAATACTTGTGTAACCAGTCTCTGGTGGGTGGCTGCTGGGATGAGGAGGTGGTCACATACACAGTTACTATGGATAAAGACCCAAGCCTCAAGAACAAAGAACTGAAGAGCTGACTTATAGTGATCCATGTTATTGAACAGTCCCTGGCCTTTGACCTATAGAATAGTGTTCAGTGAAACTGTGACTGAAACTCCTGTTATACAATCGACCCTCCTGCATCCTCTTGGGTATAAATAACTCAACTCTGCCTGTTGGACAGCAATTGTTCATTATTGTAGCTTCATTCTGGTACTAGTTGCACATACGCTTTATCCTTAGGCTTTTGGTGGTATTTTTGAATGTTATTTCTGTATTTAATTTCTGAACTCAACTCTATTTTTAAAAAATCACTTTTTATTGTTTGGAACCACAACTTGTTTGGACATCCACCTATTCACCTTTAATAATGTAATATTGGTGTTTGCGATGTGGTCATTGAATAAACATATCTATAGCATTATACATTTATATGTACATAGGATGTCATTCAACCACACATGGCACCTTTTCTCCAGAATGTTTTGTACTTTTTGTAATTTTCTGGAGTGCTGTAGCAGGTAGCAATACTAAACTAATTGGGGGACAAGGGGTGTCACTGCCCGTGGCAGAGTGGCCACTATTAAGGGTCTTCCCAATGAGAGAATGAGCCTGACTGATGAGGAACTGGTGAGATTGGGCTAAGAGTCACAGAGAGAACCTGCTGCATAGAGCAAAGGGAAGTTTAGTTGCAGATGTTGTGTGGGACTACTGATTCCAGCTAAGAGAGCTGTGAAACATCTGGGAAACATAGTGAGATAACCCTGACTGAAATGTGAACTGCCTATTACATTATTATTGTGTAGCTCATTTATTCATTTTGGTAATTTTTGTTTTGTGTAAATGAGACTGTATTGATATCAAACATATGAAACATTTGGGTAAAGTTATAAAAATCGGGAGCATGGGAAAATGTTTTTCATTGCCTGACTGGTAAAGCGTAGTCCCGTTTACTCCTGTCTATACTTTTATAGTACAATTTTATACACATTTTGTTGGTCAGACATAGTGTGTGGATGGGTTGTTTTCTTATGGGAATATTTTTATTTGGATAACGACGGATCAAGAAGAATAAAAAAGAGAAGATATTCTTGATTTAAAAAAGTAGTGAATGAGGGTTTTGGGGAGCCTTTTATTTAAAGAAAGTTTATTTTAAGATAACCCCCTGTCACCTCTCTGGAGTGGGTATAAATGACCAGAGGATCACTGCTCATGCAGGTTTTCAGCAATGTCTCTTTAAGGTGTTGGGACATAGGTGTGGTAACTTAGGGTGCAGTGTAAACAGATGTCTCAATGATCTAGGCTCCAGACCATCTCTATTAAAGTTAATTATTTATTTATACTTCTTTTCACTCCAACATAATACTTGAGTTGAAAATAACACTAAAATAAATATTTACATCTCGCTTCTCACTGCAGCAAAGTTAATATCTCCTCTGCGGGAGTTTTTTCCCTTGTGCTATAGCACATGCTCGCTGTCCTCTCTTTGTTCCTCTTGACCCAAATGCTTCTCACACTTACTTGACAATGAAACTTGCACAGACTCTGACACCCTCTCTGTCAAGTGCACTCTTAGCCTTGGTTGGTAGATCTGATACTCTCACTAGTGTCCTCTTGCAGCCTATTTACTCACCCCTTTTTATATGTAGCCATGCGCTAAGGTAATTTCTCCCTCAAATTTGTCCCATTTCACTTATATTCTTTCAGTTATGATGTACTTTGGCTGGATGGCCCTTCATGGCAGCAGGCCACTGATCCACTCCCAAATTTGACTGTGGATCCCAGGACCTCCTCCCCCCTGTCCTGGGTCCCTGGCTCTCACAATGTCACCAAACACTTCTGATCAGCTCATATCAGCCTTATTTTACTAAACGAATGTTCCTGGTGTGTCTCCTTTGGGTCCTAGTGCTGGGGCTACACATTCAGCCACTGGGAGGTGTGAATAGCAATGTCAGAGGGGGTGTTGCATTAAAATTGGGTACTCCACCTTGTAGTCTTCTTTTTACAGAGGAAATCATCCCAGGTGGTATGAGACAGATCAAGGATTTTCACAGAGGGGAGCAAATTTTCATTTTTTATTATTTTCTTTGTAGTTTAAACAATGCAGTGTATGGCAGGGGTCCTCAAACTACGGCCCGCGGGCCACATGCGGCCCGCTGAGGACATTTATATGGCACGCCGGCATGGCCGGATTAAGGGGGGGCACGTGCCCCGGGCCCCCCTCTCTCCAAGGGCCCCCTGCCGCCCGCATCATCTCATCTGTCAGCAGCGCCAGATTTTTTTTTTAAATACACTCGGCGTGTGTGCCGGCAGTCGGCGCAGAGGGGAGGGAGGGGTACCCTGCAGCGCCGCCAAGAGGCAGTCTCAGGCATTTTTTTTCCCCAAGTACACGCAGCGCGCACATCAGCGCTTGGTGCGGGTGTACTACGCGGGAGGATGGGGCGCGGAGTCTGCCTAAGTAATGAATGAATGAATGTGCAGCGCGCCCTAGTCTCTTCTTGCTTCCTTTTAAAAGAGGGGACTGTGCAGTCTATTGATACAGTGCACAGCCCCTACCTCACGTCTGATGGCCACTCCTTTCAAACTCCACGGTGAGGCCCACTTCTTCTGACCTGTGGCTGCGCCCTGCCATCCTGTACAACAGCTAGGAATCTTAAGGTGAGTAATTTTCAAGAAATACAGGGACACACATACACTGATATATACATTAGGCGCACACACACTGGGCACACTTACACTGGGCACACATATACTGGTACACATATACTGGTACATACACTGGGACAGGCATCCTGGGCACGCATACACTTGCACAGACACACTGGGCACGCATACACTTGTACAGACACACTGGGCACACTTACACTGGTACACACACTGGGCACACATACACATGTACAGACACTTGGCACACTGACACTGGGCACAGATACACTGGTACAGACACTTGGCACGATGACACTGGGCACACATACAAAAGTACAGACACTTGGCACGCAGACAGTGGGCACACATACACTGGTAAACACACTAGGCATGCATACACCTGTACAGACACACTGGGCACACTTACACTGGTACACACACTGGGCACACATACACAGGTACAGACACTTGGCACACTGACACTGGGCACAGATACACAGGTATGGACACTTGGCACGCTGACACTGGGCACAGATACACTGGTACACACACTAGGCACACATACACTGGTACACACACTAGGCACACATATAAAGTGACAGATACTTGGCACGCTGACACTGGGCACAGATACACTGGTACACACACTAGGCACACATACACTGGTACAGACACCCTGGGCACACATACATTGGAACCAGACATTGACCATCTCATTAGCCAAAAGCAGGCCCATAGTTCCCATTGAAATACTGGAAATTTGTTGATTTAACTTTACTTCATTTTAAATATTGTATTTGTTCCCGTTTTGTTTCTTAACTTCAAAATAAGATATATGCAGTGTGCATAGGAATTTGTTCATAGTTTTTGTTTTTACTATAGTCCGGCCCTCCAATGGTCTGAGGGACAGTGAACTGGCCCCCTGTTTAAAAAGTTTGAGGACCCCTGGTGTATAGGAACTGTTTTGCCTCATTAGAATGAGAGACAATCTTAAATATCTGGTGCAAAATCCAAATCCTTTTTAAAAGGGTTAATGTGTACCTGCTTGACAACTGTCACTAATTTCCAGGAACAATGGAACAGTCTCAGGTTTTAATATTTTTCCTGAAAATGTGCCAATGTTAAATGTCCCTATTTGTAAGTAATACACAATACAATTTATCTTATCCTGCATACTGGATGCAGTTCTTAATACTCATTTATTGGCTTTATAAGTCAATATTAATTTAAGACATGTATTTAAAATGGAAATTGTGGTTCCCCAAAATGCTCACCTAGACAATATGACATACTAAGATGCTCCTGCTCAGCAATTGTCTGTGAAAATTAATTAAAATGTTGGTAACTGTGAGAGTATATACAGTGTATCAATCTTTAGGATTTGCATTTGTTTATGTCAGGACCACTTCAATTTCCTCTCGTTCCTGTCCCAAATAATGGTATAAGTTACCGTGCTTCTAATTATTGCAGAGCTTGGTGTCTGAATGTACTAGGAAGCAACAGGAATCAAAGAGAGCACCAAGGGACGTCGTTGGTTTAGAGGCAGCGTTAACAGTGCACTGGAAGCATCTGTTGGGAAGGCAAGTGTAAATGCATATAAACACATAAATAAATAGACATTTTTGTGAATAAAATAAAGAAACACTAAAATAACAGTGTCAACAATCAGCGTTATCTAAAACATTGCAACTACTGCAGGGTTTTGGACCCAAGCCTAGAATGTTTTCCTATTGTTATGTCAGATATTCTAAACATTAAAGTAATTAGCCTTCAAAAACTAGTAATTGGATCTATTTCCAATCACCAGATATCAGCTCAGCTGGAACAATCTATTCTGAGACACACATGCCCAACTAGAGACCTGTCTATCAATGCTTGCTATTTATTATTTATTATTGTCACTTTTCAAAAGACGGAATAGTGGAGAAAATCTTTTAACATACAGATTGGCTTGTGGCGACACAGCTGGGTTAGGATGAATCATTCATGCTAAAACACATGGCTTAGCCAATTGCTAGCTAATTATAGATCAAGATTGCAATCTTGTTATTCTATTAATTAATTGTGATGAGGTGCAGTCCTGACATGTAACACATATTCATGGTATTCTTGCACACTTTGCCTGTTAATGTAGCTCAAGGAACCTTTTATTGTGGAATCGCTACACTGACTCCACAGTAGTCAAACAAATAGAAATATGGCAGCTGTTTTATAAACCATAATATATGTACGTTAACACCTCAAAGAGCAGTCTCATCGTCCAGCTACATTGATTATTTTTATTCTGGCTCAAATGCACATGATTTGCACACCCAACAATCAGTCTTGTTGAATGTCTTCGCATAGGTGGTCAGGGTGATAATAAAGGAGTTAGTGGTTCATCTAGGGCCATTAGACACAGAATAAGTGCAACTTTCATTGTAGGTGTGAATCCTAATTGCACAACGTTGTAAATCCTCTTCAGGCAGAGGTCTAATTCCTACCACTTAGAAGCAAACAAAAAGGTTTTTGGGGCTCATTGATTTTACAAGAGTATTGGATCCACTGGTCATTTTGCAATGTGATGTGGTGACCAAATATATTTAGGCCTTGACTTGACAGTTGTATGTACTCGATATGTACCTTTTCAGTGGGCTTCCAATAAAGATTTTAACCCTTTTATGGCTTTCATAACAATCATTTTTGTGACTCTCTGTCTAAAGTGGAGATCACAAGCATTTGGCTAGTTATGTACTGTCATATAGAGCTCACTTAACTCCCTGCCTGCTATCCTCTTTAGTCGTTGAGTCACATATTTACACATTTACTACTTAATAATTACAGCTACAAAAATGTTCAGTTACTCCAAAACTCACTTAACCCTCAAAACCACTGCCCTGCCTATATCCTACTCAGACAACCACTGAAAGCAGGCTTGGGGGTAAATGTAAGAAAAAGTGCGAGTTTGCCAGCGTGTTTAAATCGCGGCAAATCGCAGGTGTTTACCCGTGAGTTTTGAAAAAAAACCTGAAATGTATCAAGCTGCGATTTTGACACTTATGTTCAAAATCATTGGTCATCTCTGGCGATTTTGTGCGATGTAAACACTCCCGAGTTTAACTAACTCTCCTGTGTTTGGCAAACTCTCCTGTGTTGTAACAGTGTGTTGTCAAACACATCACTGTATTTACTGTATTACAGCTTATGCAAGTAGCGTAGCGCATGCACAATGAGCTACGTTACTTGCGTAAGCTCTATTCACTGTATTAGGTGATTTCCCCACTAGTGTGGGAAAATCACATAATACAGTAGTTAGAGCTTGCGCAATGAATGTAAGTTCATTCCGTACCGGACCTCCTACTAGGTAGGAGGTGTTAGCAGCGGGTCCACAGTTTTTTTTATTTTTCTGCAATCAAGATTAAAGACTCTTTGGAATTACAAATATGGGGCCCTCCTGGCCGAAGCAAAGAAGATATTGGACAAGCCATCACTTTTGAAAGGTATAATTTTGCTGGGACTGGGGCAAGCACAACTATTGGAAGGTATAATTATTAAGGGACTGGGGCAAGCACGGACCTTTTGGAGAAGAAAGAAGATATCTTTGGTGAGTATTTGGGGTGTTTTTATTTTTATTAAATAAATTTGGTGAAAATGAGGATGGTTAGTGTGTTTATTGTGGGGTTTTTATTTTTAATAAAAAAAAAAATGTATGTGGTGTTTACTAGGGTGCTGTTGTTTATTTAACATTTTTTTTGTGGAACTACAGGTCCCAGCAAGCCAGGGATGTCAGGGCATGTTGGCACGTGGTTCTCCAAGTGCCAACATGACCTAGCTGCCGTGGGTATGCTGGTGCTTGTAGTTATACAAGCAGCAGCATGGCCACACTGTTTTTGGCAACCTGGCTGGCTGGGACTTGTAGTTCCACAAAACAAAATGGCATCTGTTTATTATTTTTACTCACTTTCGCCGTTATTACCCTACTACCCACAGCCCAGGGGTAGTAAGAAAAGCCCTAGTGCTATCAGCACTGGGCTGGTTCTTTCTAGGGGGGGGGGGCGCTCATTTTTTTGGGCTGACCCCACTCCCTAGGGAATCCAGCCAAGGGCTGAACAGTCTAGGGTTGGTTAGTCATTATGGCAGGGGGACCCCTGCCGTGTGTCCCACTGCTATAGTGCCGCCAACCCTGGCTGGTTTGCCTAGTGCTGGTAAAGTGAAAATCGGGGGGGGACCCCACGCAAAATTTCCCCCCGATTTTCACGGGACCAGCACTAGTCAGGCAGCACTTGGGTTAAGCATGAATAGCGGGGGGACCTCATGGTTTTTTTTTTTCAATTTTTATCTATTCTTTACCATTTTAACACTGCCAGGGCAGTGTAACAGTGATGTGTTTGGACAACACGCTGCTATCAAGCAGCGTGTTGTATCTGGCATGTTTTGAAGCAAACTCTCCTGAGTTTGCTTACTCGCAGCTTCATACATTGGAGACTTGTATAGCTGCAGTGGGAAACAGTCGGGAGTTTGATCTCTGGCGGTTTTGCAAATAGCGATTTTGACAGAAGCAGAACTCTGGCGATTTTGCATGAAATCTCAGCTTCATACATCTGCGAGTTTCAACTCTCCCGAGAAAATCGCTGGAGTTGCAAAATCGCACTTTGATACATTTACCCCTTGGGCTCCCTTTAACTTTTCCAGCTTTTCTGCCAGGACTGCTCTAGGAGGTGGACCCACTTGCTCTTGTTTTGTGGTCCGCCTCAGTTTCTTCAGCCCTATACTGAGCAGGATGTAGCTGGAGCATATTATGACTGGGGGACCCCATGCTGCAGTTATCCCTGTTATAGTGTGACAAGCCCAGACTGGAAAAGCTTGGAACCCACACTCATTGTTACCTTGCTTTACTGGTGATCAGCCCTAGATTATAGAGTGGTAGATCTAGTGGTAGGTTTTTAATTTATGAAGATCATTCAGTTTTCTGTTGCACCAGTCTTAGGGACAGATAAAGAGATGTGTCCGACTGAACTTGTGTATGTATGCACCCATCAGTCTCTTCAGGGGCAGGGAGCTGCAAATGTAAATTATGTCCCTTTTTATGTGGTGTAAATGGACTTATGTTTAACTCAGGCTCTTAGTGAAAATTTCCCACATCAGATGATTTATTTTCTCTTTGGATAAATACCAGTACCAGAAACAGAGAAGCACGGTTCAACACATTGCGAGGCCAGTGCAGGTATTCACAACTTTCCTATATTCTCCCTCAGTAAACCATTTGGAGTAATTCAATTCAGTGTATGGTCCCATAGGCAGTGTCAGATTGGTGCATTAAGAGCCCAACAGTGGAATGCAATGGCAGGGGCCCACCAGATGTTTTTGTGGTCAGCCACCAGAGAGGCATGACAAGATGACAAGCCACTAAAAGGGTGTGGTGATCCCACAGAGGATGTGGTTAGTGTCATAGCTTAGTATGCAAAGAATGCAGTAAAGAGTTCACAATCTTGGTCCCACCAGAGTCAATTGGCAAACTTTCTTGCTCTCGTCTGCCTGTTCTTGCAGCTTTCATTACCTGTTGCTGCTTATGTCTTACACTCAGTAACTGCTTGTCTGAATCCTGCAGTGTTGGGGTACTGTTTGGGAAAAGGATAGGTACATGAAATATAGAAAATGTTGCAATCTGTGAACATTTTAATTCAACAGCACCCACCCAGGTTTAATATTAGGCTTTCCTTCTGGCAACCAGCCCCAAGATTACATTAATAGTATTCACATTTATTAATTATACACTTTTCAATAGATATACACACATTTAAGATACACATTACACAGTTTTACACTTCCGGCGCCTAGCTAACCTCGTCAACCATTTCAATGCTGCATGCCAGTTAACTGCCAACGCTGCAGCACCTACACACATACATTTTTACATTTAACACTTGAATATACATTCACACTCTCCCCGATGCCTAGTGCCAGGGTTTAACCCATTCAATGCTGCGGGGCTGGGTATTATTTCCCCAGCGCCGCAGCGCACATTGAAAAATACATTCTTATTTATTAAAAACACTTTTCCCAATCACTTTATTCATGAGTGCCTAGTGCCAGTGTTTTAACTCCTCCGGTATCGGGTATTAACCCTCCTGACGCCAGAGTTCCATGTAAAGGTGGTACACATGCCACGTCTGGACAATATTGGGACCCATCCACAGCATACTATATCTAACAATTCAAAAGAATGATGATAAAAATAAGTGCTCCATTTACTTAATTAGTTCCACTCCCCTAATATATCACATTAAAATATCTTAATGGCCATGTCATCATTTGAATATCTGATTTGTATAACACCAGTTTGATTTGTATAACACCAATTTACTTACAAGTGATACATGGATGTTTAGCTCTATCAGATTTTTTAGATTTTTAAAGATCACCATAGGTCCTTTAGGTAATATGGTTTTCAAGATGGAATCCTGGTTTACCTTTTCTTAATTATATTTCTTATACCATACAAACACATATTATATTTAGAAATGAGGTCCTTTTAATCCATAGTTCTAACTTCATTAAATGCTTTATCATATTTTATCATATTGACTGGATATACTCCTTCTAGAAAACATTTTATCATAGATTCTGCCTGAACTGTATGAAGAATTTCTTAGGAATAATTACATTTAAATCTTATCAGCTATCCCTTTTGATTATTCTGTTTCCAAGAATTTAAGAAAGTAAAGTGTGCACTACTAAAATGCAAATAATTGTTTGTATCCACGCTTATTTTGAATGTCAATTTTACAATAGTGGAGCTGTGGACTAATAGTGTCAGACCCAGAAAGTTTGTGTAATACTTGTGATGAGTGTAAGTCAATTGCAAATTGAAATCATTAGCATTTAAATAAGATACAAACTGATGTAATGATAACTCATCTCCATCTCCAATAATAAATAAATCATCAATATAATGGTCATAGAAATCTAGACTCACCTCCCAGTCATCACTTCACACTTGGCAGGGCTCACAATCCCCATGTAGAGGTTGGCATAATTGGGGATGAAACTGGTTCCAATGGCCGTCCCCATCACCTGAAGGATAAACATGCTGTCAAACAAAAAATGGGGAATGTTGGTGTAAAGAACACTGCATGTCTAATGTATGGAAAACATAAATGTCCCACCAGATAAGCTTGCTGACCAAATTCAATAGATGTGTGGAGTCATGTAGGTAGGATCTCTTAGAGACAACCTAAGGTTGTAAAACATAATCCACATAAAAGGAAAGATTGGATGTGAGGGAATCAATACCCAAAATAATAGGCTGCCCATGGGGTGTGCAAAGTGCTTTGTGAATTTGGGTAAATAATAAAATGTGGGTGTGACTGGAAAGCAAAGATACAGAACCTTCTTCTATTCTCTATATGACCCCATTAGCCAGGGAGCTAAAATAGTCTTATGATATCACAAAATACAAATTACATTTGCACTGGAAGTCTGCATTTTGTGGCATTTAGGACAGATTATAGCAAGGATAGATGAGTGAGGGGTAGGCTAGATAAAAATTGGATGCACTAGTAAAGGCTGGAGCAAATGAAAGGATGGATAAGGGTTTTGCTAAAATCCTGCATGAGAAAAGAGTGTATTCTGTCAATTTTTCAAGGGAGGCAACATGGCAGCATGAGGGACTGTACGTCTGATGGAGGAGTCTATGATGACACCAAGGCAGTAGACTTGGGGAACTGGGAAGATCGTGATGTTGCCAACCATGTTTGAGACTAGAGGAGAGCTAGTGATACTGGGGAGAGGGAGCATGATCTCAATTTTGAACTTGAGCTTCATGTAGGAGGTGACTCATAAGATAACAGTGCCGCTAAGACCAAAGGAGTGAAGGTAGTGAAAGGTGTGAAGAACAAGAGAGTGGTCACCTGTATAGAAAGTGGCAGGGTGCAGTCAAGTCATGATTTCACAAAAGATCAGAGCCACCTTAGAAATATCTTACTGTAGGATTTACATGTGAATTATGTGCTTATGATGAACAAAAAAAAATATTGTTATTTTCTATTTTATAGAACACATATTTGAATTCTATGCCAGCCAGAACATAATTTGTGTATACCTGTAAGCAACATTGGTTTAAACCGATGAATGTCCATTTAAAAACATTGTAAATCAGATATAGCAATTCTTGATATTGCCCTGCATCAAAGAAAGAGTACAGTATATCTGGACACGCTAAAATATTACTATGACAAAATGTGTTGATTTTAGACTACAAGCCTGTTTGCCAATGTATGGAATATTGTAGATTAAATTATCTTGTAAACTTATTCTGAACTAAAGTACATTTTATTTAAACAAAATAAAATCAGATCCCAAGATACAATAATCATAAAGGGTGTTATAATAAACTACATATGTATCATATATTCTTGCTTTATTTTATTGTTGCAATTTGTATATGCATGCCTGACATATAGCAGAATAGCTTTGTGAGTATTCAAATGTATATGAATGTAACAGACAAGAATGTACCTGTAACTTTATCCCAGACATACAGCACGCTTTTATACATGAGCTTAAAACACCAATCACTGGACCTACGTACGTTATTATGATGTATTTTTAGATAACTTTGATGATAGAAATTGACACCAGATGGCAGAGTGAGACTTTTTTGGATGCACACAATGTGAACATATAGACAACAGAACATGTTCTACACCTAAGGAAGTCATCTACAGCTTCCAGCCAGTTCATGGACACTTTTAGTGAGTAACTAGGATTGTCATGAATTTAATTTAATCAGGATAATTCTGAAAATAGTATGTTAATGTCATGTTGTATCTTAATTTCTGAATGTAGTTTAGTCAAAATGGTTTCAATTACACTCCCTCAGAGATGTCTTTTTATCACAGAAAGACATGTCACGGAGTATGCAAGTATACAGCTTTATGGTTGATTGTCAGTATACAGAGATGGATCCCAATGGCTGGTTGCCAAGGGATGAAATGAAGTGTCAGGGTCAAAGCTAAAAATTCAGTACATTATGAACAGTCAGAAAACAGTCAGTAGTAGCTGAGGGATGATCTGGAGCTGTGACAAAAGATAAAGTCAGGGTTTTGGTACACAGGCGCAATTATCTGGCAAGGTCTGTGTCAGTGTGTTGGCCTTTTACAGTCATGGCTTGCGCAGGAAAGTAGTTGTGAATAAATGAATTGCCGAGACAATATGAAGTTGCTGTAATTTGTGCTAGTACTAGTGTAGGGAAGGATGCAGCAGAATTCCCTCTCTGTCACTGCAGGCATGCTTTGGAATTTGGGATCAATGTAAGTAATGTTTCTAAAATCTTAGTCTCAATGCCATATGAGCAAAGATCTATCGTAATCATCATCAACATTTATTTATATAGCGCCAGCAGATTCCGTAGCACTTTATAATTGGGAACAAACAGTAATAAAACAATACTAGGTAATACATACATACAGAGAGGTAAGAAGCCCTGCTCGCAAGCTTACAATCTATGGGATCTATGATAAATACTAATGGTGACATAGCCATAATAGGTTTGGACTACAAGAGTGCTTGGTGCTGTGCAATCCAATTTTAACTGTAGTTGAGAGATCCAAGGATCCCAAAAGTTGGCTAAAATTCTCTTGGCCAGACAGAATCGCCGATAAGCATAGCGCATGCGTATGGATGGTAAACAGGAACAAGATAGCCGTTGCTATGCAACGGTGCTAAGCTCAGCGTACGCATGTGACTGGAATGGAAAATGTGCGTCGCTATGCAACAGGACGCGGACCTTGCAACGAGACAGGCGCTCATCTGGAGGCAGAAGCCTCCAGACAAGCGAGGCAGAAGCAGGACGGCGTCTGACACTATTATTCCACTCAACCTTAACATTATTGTGCCTCGTTATCACTCTATCATATTACTGCTTAGTCACTGTCACACCTTACTATGTTTTACTCTACTATGCCTCATCACTACTGTCTTAACTCCTTTACACTTTTTCTACCATTTTCCTCTCCTGCAACCTCTCCTTTCTCTCCCTCCAAATGCCTTATACTTTATTGCCATCACCTCACCTCACCTTATTTATAACTTCTCCCTGCCCTTCTTTCTCAGCCATATTTCACTTTATAATCTGAGGCTTATCTCTAGCCTTATCTTCCTCCTCTCCTCTCTCGTTTCTGTTCTCTCCCTCCTTGCTTCTGCTCCCCCTGTCCAACCTTTCTACTCCCTCCCCCGTCTTTTCTCTTCCTCTCCTCCTCTTCCCCACTTTATCTATCTCTACTTCATTGTCCCCATCGTCATGTCCCCCTTTTTATCCCTTCTCAGCTCCTCCCTGTTCCCCTCACTGCTCTTCTCTCTGCTTCCCTCTGTTCCTCTCTATCATCTCCCTCTTCCTCACCTCCAGAACTCAAACACCTGCACCCCTTTACATTCGCACTGTGGGCCCAGCTCCCATATCTATTTCTTGCCCCAATCTCCTCTCTCCCTCACTCAAATCCTTGCCCACCCTTGCAACCTCATACACATCCCTCTTCTTCACTCCATCCTTCTACCATGTGCTCTCTGAAATGCCAGGTCAGTATGCAACTAAGACATTTTTTTGCATAAAAATAGCAATTATACAAAACATTCTAGGGGCAGCTCTCAGAAAGGTGGTAACTAAGGACCCCCAAATAGCAACTAGAATAGAAAAAATAGGAAGCACAGATAACTTGTGCAAAAAAAGTACCTTTATTGTTTAAAACATAAGAATAAAAATAGAAATGCAATGAATAATCAGCCCTGATAAAACAAACAGCATTATAAAACTGAATATCAGTTTATATAATTTAATAAAATAGTATTGGGGATGCCGTCCACTGTGGTGGACAGTTGCACTTCAGACAGAAAATCACACATATCCAGAGTTTCAGCTTAACAGCCTCTGCCAGTTTTATCCACCAGCTTGCAAAACAAAAACATAAACAAAATCCTAGCTGTCTGGCTACTGATTAGTACAGTAGAATATCCTCTCTAGAGTGAGAGGCCTAGTGTCCCTAACTTAAACCAAGCTGGTTTAAAAAAGTGGCACTCACAGGAAAAATTACAGTTTCTCTCAGGAGACATCTGACCTCCTCCCCAGAAAATAAGAGACTTATTGAGGCAGAGCTGCAACCTTTTACAGACAACCTTCAGGTGCAGCTTCTAATTAGTCTGCTGTGAGCATGTAGACCAGAAGACCAGGACTGGGACTTTTGTATGTAGCCCACCCTACTCTCTCCATATAAAACACTAGGGACCCTTACCAGCCTTTCCTGAAGCTTAGAAACACATCTTGAGTTGCTTTTCCTCAGACACAAACAATCTCCCTGGTGTTTTAAAATACAAATGACAGGAATCTAGGACTTATGTACCTGCTGTTCACTTCTTTCCCAGTGCTTCTGCCCCAAAAAGTATATAAAAATACTAGTGAAGTAGGTCGCCCATATATACAGTAGATAAAAGACAGTCTATATTGTTAAAATGGGACACTTAGTAAACATAGCACGAAAGCTTCCACCTGAAAAGGGAGCAGAATAATTACTCATTAGGAGTGGAATGCAACATAGTCTCCAAATGCTAATAGCTCCATTGTTTCCATAAATGTGTCCAGAATAAACTTTTAAATAACTTACAAAATCCTTGGCTGTTATGTAGCTGGTAGCCAGTTTGAGTCACATATCAAGCAACGACTGGCATATGAGTGTAATTCAGACCGGCATATGAGTGTAATTCAGACAGTCCGACAAACAGTAGAAGACCGAGCAGCAATTCAGTTCTTGGTAATAGACATCCAGGCAAACATCTCTAATGGTTTTGCTGCTTACTGAGGGGCAATTTCACCAGAGAAGAAGCAATAGACGAATGTTTGTGTTCTTAATCTATGTCCACAGTCTATCAATCAGATTACAGATGATGAATGCATAAAAATAATTACTTATTAAGTAATTAAGTAAATTACTGATTAAGTAAATCTTATCAGAGTACTATATACTAAAAAAAACCACTTGATTACAAAGACATAGTGGCATTTCATTAAAAACTGATTTCAATCAATAAAACAAATATCTATGTATTTTCACATTTAAACTTAACAATAGAATTGCTAAATAAGCAGATCTATTTTTATTAGCTCATTATATATCATAGAAATTATTCTCCCAAATAAGAGATTAAAACCCCCACAAATAAGGCAAAGGATGCCTAATATAGTAAAGGATCACCCATAGATGCTCACACATAAAAATGTTTGTTACAGATCACGTCCTAAGGATCCAATAAGCTTCACATATATATATATATATAACAGGAGTAGGATGGAAACCCCAAGAGTAAGACTCAGAATTCATCATGTATTAATAGATCACCCATAAGAACTGAAATATAAAAGGAAAATGTAAAACAATTTTTTTTTAATTATTTTTAAAGATACAGTACCCTAAAATAAATAACCCAAAAATAAAGCTCAAAACACAACAAATAGCTACAAGTCACTCATAACGGCTCTCTCCCCCCTTTCCTTTTCTTATTTCTTTAAAAAGTTAAAATTGCAGTACTCTAAATAAAAGAATCTCATATTATTTAAGTCAATCATATCACTGAGGTTCTTTGGTTCCAATAACTCCATCCTGATGATCCAATAAGCTTTGCATCTGCATAGTGGCGTGAAGCAATCAATTCCTTTCTGTGTACCTTTCACTAATTCAAGACCCTGTGCCAAGACACAAAGGTCGGACTGGGTCACCGGGGGCCCGGGCTATTCCCCGGTAGGGCCCGACCCTGATCGCTCCCCTCTTCGTTGGTGGGGGGAGCCGAAAATGTTCACAATGAATGTCGGGCGTGACGTCATCACGCCCAACGTTCAGTGAGGAGCACCGCAGAGAGGAGTCGGGAAGAAGAGAAGAAAGAAGAGAAGAAAAAAGCCAATAGAAAAGGTAAGTGAAGGAACGGAAGCAAAGGGGGAGCAGAGTGAAGGGAAAGCATGGCGCAGAGTGAAGGGGGAGCATGGCAGAGAGTGAAGGAGGAGCATGGCATAGATTGAAAAGGGGCAAAAGGGGGGCCAGAGCAGCATGGCAGAGGGTGAAGGGGGGCCAGAGCAGCATGGCACAGTGTGAAGGGGGGCCAGAGCAGCATGGCAGAGTGTGAAGGGGGGCTAGAGCAGCATGGCAGAGTGTGAAAGGAGGCCAAAGCAGCATTGCAGAGTGTGAAGGGGGGCCAGAGCAGCATGGCAGAGTGTGAAGGGGGGCCAGAGCAGCATGGCAGAGTGTGAAGGGGGGCTAGAGCAGCATGGCAGAGTGTGAAAGGAGGCCAAAGCAGCATTGCAGAGTGTGAAGGGGGGCCAGAGCAGCATGGCAGAGTGTGAAGGGGAGCCAAAGCAGCATGGTAGAGTGTGAAGGGGAGCCAAAGCAGCATGGCACAAGGTGAAGGGGAGCCAAAGCAGCATGGCACAGGGTGATGGGGAGCAAAAGCAGCATGGCACAGGGTGATAAAGGGGGGCCAGGAGAAGGGGGGGCAAAAGCAGCATGGAGAGCGCAGTGTGATCATAAGGAGGCACAGCATGGTGATGAAGGGGCACAGTAATGTGTGTGTGATGGCACAGCGGGCTTGTGGTAATGTAATGTGTGTGTGGTAGGTGGTGGCTAAATAATGGGTTCTATTTTGTTTATAGGATAAAGGTGGGGCAATTTAATTTTATAGTGGGGACTATTAATTTAAGACAGGGTGGATTGGGGGCTATTAATTGAATGTGGGGCTGAATTTGAGGAGCATGAGGTCTATTTATTAAATGTGAATATGAATTATTTAATGGCAATGACGGTTGCGGGAAATAGGTATATTTATTATACGTAATAATTTATTGCAGGGGCTATCTGGAGGGAGGGAAATAGGTTTATTAAATGGAAATACTATTACTTTAATGCTGGGACTGGAGGAAGGCCTAAGTATTAATTGTGGGGCCTATTGATTTAACGCCGGGGCTGGTTGCAATTTTCTAAATGCATTATTTTTTACAAATGGGGCTCCCAACATTCCAGGATCCAGACAAGTCGCAACTAAAGAAACCAGCAGCCACAGGTGGTAAAAGTAACAAGAACAGGTAGGACAGTCTGTCAAATGTTCTGAGTCTAGTGCAGGCTTGGCTAACCTGTGGCACTCCAGGTGTTGTGAAACTACAATTCCCAGCATACACTTCCAGCAATAAGCTGCTATATATTGGGGCTTGTAGTTTCACAACTTGTGGAGTGCCATAGGTTAGCCAAGCCTGGTCTAGTGGGACAATCTCGATTTTTGGTGACTGTTCTGCCCAATCTAAGGGGCAGGTCAAGACTGTGTACTCTTTATATACACACTACATTCTTTATATACTACACTATGGTCCTAGCTGTCATTGATCCCTCCCCCTCTAGTGTCTGGTCTCTCCTTTATGATGGCTGGCCACACCCTGTCTGGTGGGCCTCTAGCGTTGCAGTCCCCCGCTGGGCCCTTCATGCCCCAGTCCCTAATAAAAGTTTAAGACATGCTGGGATAAGGAATGTGTTTTATTAGCATTTAGGATGTTTTATTAGTAGTTAGGATGTTCCTTCAATATTAAAGAAACCTTGTATTTAGTGTTGTAATCATCTGTCCAATATACTGGACTCCAGACTTAAAAATAGCATATATAACATATGTTGGATTGCATTTAACAAAATATTTCATCAAAAATGTCTCTTTCGTCATGAATGATTGAAAATAATTATTCTTATTTCAACAAAATGTACAGGTAATACATCCATTAGTACATAGCAGAAAAACCCCACAGGTTTCTGCAGTAGCCAAAGAAGTTTATAATCTGTTATGCAGTCTTTTCTATCTTTTCTCAGTTAAAAAAACTTGGGGAGATTTTAGATTTTGTGCTTTGATATAAACCTTAATTGAATATTCTAATATTGGTTTTAATTTATAATACAAATGTAGCAAGGAGTAATTATTTTGAATAATTTACCTAATATAATTTGCATACGCATTAAATTGAGATTCAAAAGTGAGAAGTATCTTTTTATCATATTTTCAATTTAGGATTAGGACATAACAACAATTCCTTATCAATTGTGAGGGACTCAGAATAAGCATTCAGCACTAAATGTCTTGGCCAACAAATGATGTAATTAAGCTAGAATCTGGGGCATATTCAATTGTTGGGGAAAACGCTAAAAATCTCGCAGCGCGTGCACTATTACTGTTATTACGGTAATAGTGCACGTAAATACCGTTATTACGGTAGTTTTCTCGCTGGATTTCAGCTCGCAGCTCCCTGAGCCGCGGGCTGAAATCCAGCTTCCTATTACCGTAATAACGGTAATAGTTTTAACGCCATGGGAATTCAAAAGAATTGAATATGCCCCTCTGTGTCTTAAATGACTCAACATCAGAACAATTTCTTATAAAGCTAAGAAACTGTCCTTTCGTTATATCATTTTTCTAACTGCTGAGGTGACAAATATCATAATATAGACACTGGTTAGAATCCACTTATTTTCAGTAACTTTGTGTATGTAATTTTCCCTTTTTGACTTACAGAGCAATATCTAAATAATAAATGAGTGAAGTGTTGTGCATACTAGTGAATATTAATTCATAAATGTTACAATTAAAATAAGTGACACAGGATGAAATAGGAATAGAGTCCCCATTCTAAATGAAGAAAAAATTGTCGCTGTACCATTCATAAAGCACCAGGTTCAATCCAGAAAACTCTTTCAAAATGTGCCATATAAAGGTTGGCATATCTCAAGAAGAACCAGATGCCCATGGCAGTACCAAGAATTTGAAGAAAAAGTTGAGAACCAAACAAAAGTAATTATGTATTAATATGAAACCAATAAAAAAATAGGGTAAATTATCGCTGTGTCTGCAAAACAGTGAAATCCTCATCTTAATGAAATGTTATTACCTCCAGCCCCAGTGTGGAATATTTTTGTACAAAGATTCAACATCCCACATGGATAATGAAAAACTATCTTAAAGTAATAAGAGTCAAAAAATGTACAGCGTCTTTACTATGTGAAACTAGTGAAGTAACATGCAGTTCAAGTAAACAAGCACCATAATGTTAAAGATTTATGGTAAGTAACCTTACACCAGAAAAATTGGCCAACTCAAAAGTGAGGTGAGGGACTTGCATATGTTTTAGGCAAAGAATAGAAAGTGGGTGTGCCAAGATGTGTTACCAAAATAAATTGATAAGAGTCCTTAGATATTGCACAATCTTCTAAACCTGTGTCCAATAAATCCAGAAATTCTCTAAGGCTATAGTAGGGTTATTTGACATTTGATATTTTTGTATAGAATTAATTAAGCTGTCCATATGAACTTTCTTGTAAATATTTTATCTTTTTCCACACCATCAACCAAATCAGCATCAAATAAATGTTAATGTGTCAGTATTTTTCTTGTTGTAAGGAGGCCAAACATTTTTAAATAATTGTCCAACTGAACAGACTCCTTAGTAGAAAACTCTGGGTTCTTCTTTTGAAAAAAATAATAAATTTGTCTATATACATTTAATACAATTTTTTTCAGGTCAACAAAACAGCCCAAACAAATAAGGATTAGCAGTAGGGACATATTTTAGTTATTTGAGCAAGAGGGCTGATTCATGTGGGAGAGTATTCTAAAACAGAGGTTGAAGAGACTAGGGGGTATATTTACTAAACTGCAGGTTTGAAAAAGTGGAGATGTTGCCTATAGCAACCAATCAGGTTCTAGTTATCATTTATTTAGTGCATTCTACAAAATGACAGCTAGAATCTAATTGGTTGCTATAGGCAATATATTCACTTTTTCAAACCCGCAGTTTAGTAAATATACCCCAGATTTCTTTAATTGTGTAATATATTTTGGTGGAATTTTTGGATCCGGTTCTCTCCCTCTTTTGGATAAATTGGTTGCTGACACCTAAATTATTTTCCTGCTCCTTGGTATCTGGTGCTTCTGTCTCTAAAAGAAAGTCTCTTGAGTATCTTGTTTATAGGGAAATTATTATTTTGCACCAGTTCCCATCTCTGGTTCATAAGCATGATTAAGACTTACAAACTGATCTGATTGACCCCTCTTCTTTACCTCTTGTGAATGTTTTCTTCTATAGTGTGAATTATACAAATTAGGAGATGTTTAATTGGAAAGGGGTCTGGTTTGGTCTAGATTTACTAGTAGATCAGTTTCATTTCTGGTATTAATCTTTAACTTAAAAAAAATATCTTGTTATAGGTTCTGATCTAATTACTGTAACAATCCCCTTGGTCTCTCTTGAGTTTATCCTTTTTAGTGTTAGTTAAGCAGTGTTCACATCTCTCAATTTTCCTGTTCCTCTCCTCATCCTTTTTAATAAATTAAGGATGATCCTTAAAGTTCTTTAGCATCTTCTGACTTTTATCTTGTCACGAAACTCAACTCTCCTCACTCCAGGGTTGTTCCTGTCTTCTCTGTCTGTGCCGCGCTTCTGGGTATTGGTGGTCACATGACCACAAACCAGGGTGGGAAATTGGAAACTACAAAGGTATTTATACCTCGCTCTGACACACGTTTAGTGTCAGATCAATTTGTTGGCATCCTGACTCCCATTCCTGAGCGCTTTCCTTGAGCTTTCCTGTGTCCTGATTGTCTTCTGTGTACCAGTTTCTGCTTGGCTGACCATTCCTGCTCTCCTGTGTACTGACCCTGGCTTGTTGACTTCCCACTGCCTCAGTGTTTGCCTGCCTACAGTGTTACCAATCCCAGGTTGCCCTGACCCTGATGCTGCCTGCTGATTCTGCACTTTGCTGTCAGATTGTGTTACCACACCCAACTTGCCCTGACATTGATACCACCGGCTGATTCTGCATTTCACCACCAGATTGTTTTACCAGACCCTGCTTGCACTGACCCTGATACCGCCTGCTGATTCTGCACTTTGCCGCTAGATAGTGTACCTAGAGCCGACTGTCTGACTACTCTGACCACTATCATATACTACATACCAGTGTCCTCGCCATCCACAGTGCTACATCTTGAGGCAGGTCAGTGGACAGCGACCTGCGAGCTCTCGGCAGCTAGGCCCATCTCGCTTTGATGCGGTTCTTGGTGAACTCCGGGGAGCTTGTTAGACTCCGAACCTCTGGTTGGCCGGTGTCAATCTAGATTAGCACTAGGATTCTATTTGTTATATTTCTATCTCTTCTCTAAGAATAGCCATTTATTTCTGTCAATATTTAACAAGAATCTTACTGAGTGCAAAAGAGCAATCATCCACAGCTCTATTCCAATTATCAGTAAACATTGCGTCATCCTTAATTGTCGAGGATTTGAAGACTATTAGGGGCATATTCAATTAGCTTTCGGATTCTTACCGCAAAAAGTGCGCGTTCTTGCGGGTATTACGGTACCGCATTAACGCGGATTTTCGTACGCAACCCTATGGGCTGCGAACGAAAATCCACGTTATTGCGGTAACGTGTATTACGTTTCGCGGCTGTTCCGGCGCGTTACCGCAAATCCGAAAGCTAATTGAATATGCCCCTTAGAGTCAAACCCCACTTCAAATATTTTTTGAGAGTCGCCTGATCATTTCCAATGTTGGATCTCATTACATATCAGTAGAAAAGCAGTCTACTTAGCTAACACAAGAAGCCAACTTAATAAAACACAGTATATAAAAAAATAAATGAATAAATAAAATAACTACATTAATAAAGTATAGCAAACAATTGGTAGCCCAGAAATGAAGGTAACCACCATATAATAAGTAAGAATTATAATAATAAAAAAATATATATATATATATAGATTAAAATAGACCTGTCACAAGATCAAAACAAGCTAGGTACAGAACTCAGAAAAGGGATACCTAAGGTCACCTAAACAGCAACTAAAATATATATATTGTGTCACGAGCACCCTTCCAATGACACCCCCCCAATAACTTCTTGGTTTTTCTTTGCATTTTTATTGTCAGAATGGTAAAGTAGTTTACAGCAAAGTATTCCACACCATTTTCTTGCAACCCTGAAGTTCAACAACTCCCTAATCGCCGGCCAACTTGTTCGACATTGGTCACACTGCATAATGGGCAACTCAGGCTTTACATCCCCCTCTGCTAGCTGGATGGACAGGTGATACTTCCATATATATATACGGCTCTCTCCCCCAGTTAGTACCACCCTATTTGTGTCTCTCCCTTCCCTTTGGGTTGTAAGCTCTCATGAGCAGGGCCCTCTTTCCTTGTGTGCTCCTTCTACTGTTCCTTCACCCTCTGTACCTCTTGGCCTGCTTCGTTAGCCCTATTTTCTTAAGCTTTGGCATTTTTCTCGCTGATTTCTACCATCCCTTTCACTATCTGTCAGATATAATCTGATTTGCTTTACCCTGTCACCTGTGTTTGTATATATTTTTGTATCATGTTGTGTCTTGGTTCTGTTTTCTGTATATGTACTGTACTGTGCTGCGGACCATTTGTGGCGCCTTATAAATCAAAGATAATAATAATAATAATAATAATATATACTGTACATATATCTATATTAATACCCTAAAGTAGGTTTTATGTATATATATTTATCTATATATTAGCAACTCATACAATAAAAATAGTCTGTATAGTTGAAATAGAACACTTGGTAATCACAGCCAGAAAGATTCCACCTTAAAGGGAGCAGAGTAGCGACCCACTAGGGGCTGAATACAAAACAGTCTCCTGATGTTAATAGCAGTCAGTATGTTCCATAAATCTGTCCAGAACAAACTTTTGAATCATTTACAGAATCTTTCACCTGTTATGTAGCAGCAATTTATAAAATATCTTTACATAATGGACATCCAGGCAAACACCTTTAAACGGTTTCTCCAGTATGCAACAAACTGGCCTCCATCCATGATGTCTTTATTGCAAGCTCCTTCAACCTGCTTGGCATCACCATATTTGGCTATCCCCTGATACATCACCTCTCCCTCTGCTCTCTCTTTCAGATGCATGACCTTCTCCCACACATGCAGACCTCTAATGACACCCAAATCTCTCTATCCTCGCCTGACCTCTCCCATTCCCTCATCTCTTGTGTCTCCTGCTGTCTCAGGCATTTCATCTTGAAAGTTCCAGCTATTTCTAAGACTTAATATTTCGAAGACTGAAATCATATTATCTTCCATCCAGGTCTCCCTCACCCCCCCTTTCTCTGTTGTTAACACTACCCTCTCCTTTGTCCCTCACGTCTGCTGTGTATGGTCCTCTTTCATTGTCTACTCCTTCTAATATTGCATTATCTTCTTATCTCTAGACCTGCTTACCTAGCCCGGTTTTCTTAAGCCCAGACCAACTTCATGTTGGACATTGCCATTAATCTTACTCACTGTATCAAAAATAACTTGCTCTGCATTACCAAGCTATCCATGTGTAATCTGTTTATAAGTAGATATCTGGTCTTTGTATAACTATATTTATATTAGTAATATATTTTGTAATGTAATGTATTATGGATCATTGCTGTCTGTGTAGTGCTTACTACTGTAATTTCCATGTACAGCACTGGAGAACTTTTGGGTGCCTTATTAATAAAAGATATAATAAATCACATTTAATGTTCTGTCTTTGTTTTCATAAGAAAACTGAATGTCATATAAGCTTGGTTTTTATATACATTTATTGAGGGAAATGTTTGGTTTACAGTAACTGATTAAATTGGGTTGTGATTGCATTTTGGGAAAAGTCAGAGGGTAACTGAAGATATAGGGCCTGATTCATCAAGGCGCGCATTCTGAGTGCAACCTGCGTTAGTATTAAACGCATGTATTTAGGCTTTGCGTAGTCCCGAATTCATCAAGGCACGGATCTCAAGATACGTGTGCTGTTGAAATCGGGGGCAGGTCTGCTGTGCTCTACTACACAAGATGCTGCAGGATACCTCCAATGCCTATGTGGGTGATAAATTAGCCAGAAAACTTATTGAATTAATGTCACCTGTTAATATCTGTATTAATGAAAAAAACAGTTAAAAATAAAAAGTATTTTTTAAATTTTTCTTTTACATAAAATACATTTATTAGGATGTTGTTATTGTCTACTGAGCATAAAATACATTTTTACAGCTGCTCATGATTGCAAACACATGTTATAGCATGTAAACAAGGCTGTCATCGCTACAGATCAGAACTTTAGCTGGAGCAAGAGATACGGCATAAAAAACAAATAATTTTGAGCTGGATTCAGACATGGCTGCAAGCACTTGAGTTTGGCATGCCCCTACTGTAAATGAACTAAAATGCCCCTTCCCTGTCCCATTCACACCCTGAAATAGTAGGCTGTAGTAAGTGTCCTTCGCGTTTCGACGCAACAGACAGGGCAGGTTCTGGGAATGTGCAGAGTGTGCCTTGACAGTCAGGCTCATAGTGTTAGATAGTTTGTTTCTTTTTTTTTTTTTCGGGGGCAAGGTGAAGTCACTTTTTGGCAGATTAAGTGGTTTTGTGCTCCTTAACCCTTTCCCACATGTCATGCATATCCTTGTGGGTCATGGCATGGGTACATCAACATGCAGTAAATAAAGATGCAACTATATAAAGGTTACAGCTGCAAAGAAATATAAAACTAAATAGGATATTTATGTATTTTATACATGTACTGTAAACAGTTGAATATATAGGTCCTCTTAGATATCAGCACAGTAAAATGGAGTATTCAGTAATACTAAATATTTTAGATGCAGCTTTGATAGAAGGAACAGGGTAACATAATATTTCCTCCATCATCAGCAGCAAAAAATAAAATTGCAGGCCAAAAAACAATGTCAGCCTTTTCAAAAAATGTATATAGTATTAATTATTAAGTTGTGAGTTTGAATTCATCATTGTATACAATATTTTTATTATCTAATCTGCAAAAGATCATTCAGAATTATGAAGCTTTAAATTACTGTGCAGTGTGCGCTACTTCCTCTAATCTTATTTGTACCAGCAGTGCTGTATCTAGAGAATCCTGGTCCTTTGTGCAAAATCTGGGCTAGGTCCCCCAACATGACTGCATCCATTACATTGCCCAGTCTATAATGCAGCACAGACTTTCCTTGATTTGCATACAGAGACATCTGTTTGCACAACTTTGGCACTTTTGATTGGACACCCCCATTTGCACATACAGCCCCTTCCCTTTTCCCATACATCAGTCCCTATTGCACAGAGCTCCCCTCTTTTGCATAGACACAGACACAATCCTTATGCACAAACACTCCCACTAGAACACAGAGATCCCCCAGATTCCCACATACATCGTTCTGGGGATATGATGTCTCCTCTTTCACAGAGAAGCTGATAGAACTATGAGTATCTCTGATCACAGATGTTCACATTGCAATGAACATCTTTATAGCCAGTGAGATGCTCATAGCCTTGGAAGAGCCTAAGACAGGGGTGGCCAACAGGCAGAGACCAAGAGCAAAAAATATCTATAGGTACCGCAAAGAGCCAACTTTACCTTTTATATGTATGTGCATATGCATATACCCAGTATAAACCCCAGTATATATACCATAAACATATAAACAAAGAAATTCCCAGTGCACAGCTTAAAGTCTACTGATGTCAGTTAACCATTCAGTCTTACAAATATGCTCTTGTATGTACACAATCTGTAAAAAAGAAATGTGATTTTATTAATAAAAACTAGCCATATAGGTAATAACCAGATAAAAGTAAATAAATAAAATTGGAACCCCTATGAAAACTGTAGCAGTGACTGAAGTAAAAATATGGCTAAACACAGGACGCGTCCTCTCAGTCTAAAAATGAAACAAATATAAAGAGAAATCAATACCTATGTGCAGACTGTCACTCACCAGACTGTGAGTGCTTCTTCCCGTGTGTTTAGGAACCGTGGCCGTCCACCATCCTGAGGGTCTGCGCATGCGCAGCCCTTTCAAAACTTTCAGTACCTGTTCCTTTAACTTAATTGGCTGATCAGGCAACACTCCCTATTTAAAGCACCTGCTGTCCATACCTCGTTGCCTGATCTTGGAGTCTCATTCCCCATGAGCCTCTGAAGGTGTTCCTGTGTTTCCTCGTGTATTCAGCGCTGCTGATTCCTGTGGTTTCCAGACCACTTCTACTCCTGTGGTTTCCAGACCACTTCAACTCTCCTGTGTTTCATCGTGACTGTTAGCTGATTTCTATCCGCTGCCTCCGTGCACTACAGTCTCCAGACCACTTCAACTCTCCTGTGTTTCATCGTGACTGTTTGGCTGATTCCTATCTGCTGCCTCCGTGTGCTACAGTCTTCAGCTCATCTCAACTCTCCCGTGTTTCCTCGAGACTGCTACAACTGATTCCTATCCGCTGCTCTCCGTGCTCAACAGTTCCAGCTCAGCTCTACTCTCCCGTGTTTCATCGTGGCTGCACCTGCTGGTTGCTATCCGCTACCTCCGTGTACTTACAGAGTCCTGCTGGCTGCTACTCCTCAGTTCTACTCGTGTCGGCAGCAGCTGATCCGCTCTCCGTGCTTCTCAGTGTTCCTGCTGGTCTCTACTCGCCAGTCTGCATCGGATCTGCGCCTCACTGCTTTCCTCTCGTCTAGACCATCGCTACTCTTCAGGGTCCTCCAGGAGTCCAGTTCTACTTACTACTGCTTCCTGAGTATTTGTTCCCTGCTGGTCTACCTACCTGTGCGCTGCACCTACTTGATTACCGCTTCACCCTCCAGGGACTTCGCATCCTGCCGGCCTCCAGCCGTTCAGGTATCTCTGCACTCCTATCTGACAGCCTGCTCCTGAACCACGGTATGCATACTTCTCATTGACTGTGCTGGTGTATTGCATATCTTGCTGGACTGAGTTGTTCTCCTCTGGAGCTTACTATCCGCTGAGACTTTTGCCATCATTGACGGTGTTATCTTTTGCCCGGATAGTTTCTGTGACTTTATATTATTGCAGTGCTGTTCAGTCATTACTATATTGTCTATGTCATTGTGGATCAAGCTCAAGGTGCCCGTGTATTCTCTGTATTGCAGTCTCTCCCCGTGCTCCTCCTCACATATATATTCAGTGGTACAACTTGCTAGAGGCAGACCACTGATTCCTGTTTCCAGTGTCACCTGTTCCAGTGTGCTCTCACATAGCAGTGGTACAACTTGCTAACGCAGACCACTGACTTCCCGGATACCTTCACCTGGATCCCATTCCTTCACCCAGACAGCGGTACAACTTGCTAAACACAGACTGCTGACTCTCATCACCTCCTCGTTTCTGTTGGACATTCTTCCTCACTATAGCAGTGGTACAACTTGCTACCGCAGACCACTGACTACCCTCACGTGTCCTTTGTCCATTCAGTTCCTCGTGTATTACTACATATATATTACAAGTGCTGCTAGTCATAGACTTTCCCGAGCATCTCTATCATCTGCTGTCTCCTGTTCCGTGATCACCCCGCTACCAGAGTACCATATTACCACCTATACTGCTCTGGTAAGCTTATCACCTGGTGATCCCTGGGTAAAGACTCCTAGTGCCCGTGACAGTAAGATCAGGCCATGACAGACCCAGATACGGAACCTACAGCCAAAGAGATGCTGCAGCATCTGGTCACCCGTGTGGAGCAACAGGATGCTCGCCAACAGCTGTTACTTCAATGGTACCAGTCGTTAGCCTCCCAAGGAACATCTGGACAGACCGTTACAGCTAATGTTGAAGCTCCTGTGCTTTCCTCCGTTTCCCCAGTGCCATCCCAGGTGTCTACAGCTCCCACGCTACACCTGCCTACTCCGTCAAAGTACGATGGAGACCCCAAAACTTGTAGGGGTTTTCTCAACCAATGCTCAGTTCATTTTGAGCTCCAACCTCAAAATTTTTCTACCCATCGTTCCAGAGTGGCCTATCTTATCTCATTGTTTTCTGGACAAGCTCTGGCTTGGGCCTCCCCTCTGTGGGAGAGAAACGATCCTGTATTACAAGATAGTGCCAAATTCATTTCTATGTTCCGAAGTGTGTTCGATGAACCAGGTCGTGTGACCTCCGCTGCTTCCAGCATTCTTCGTTTACGTCAGGGTTCTCATACAGTAGGCCAGAACGTCATTCAATTTAGGATATTAGCCTCTGAACTTCAGTGGAACACTGAAGCATTAATTGCCGCCTTCTGGCAGGGGCTCTCCGATAAAATTAAAGATGCACTGACTACCCAAGAGCTTCCTACGTCATTAGAAGATTTGATCTCTCTTTGCCATCGTGTAGACATGAGGTTTCGTGAAAGAGAATCTGAGAAAACAACTTCAGTTAAAGCACCTCTTCGCTCAACCCCTCAATTTCGTCCAGCTTCACCTTCTGTGATTCCCATGGAGATAGGACGTTCCAAATTAACTTTAGAGGAGAGGAACCGAAGAGTAAAGAATAGACTTTGTATCTATTGTGCTGATTCCACACATATGCTCAGTTCTTGCCCTAAGAAATCGGGAAATGCCAGGCCCTAACTAGTTCTGGAGAGGTGAAGTTAGGGTCCCTGGAGTCCTCTCCATCTTCTACGAATTTAAAAGTCTGCGCTTTTGATGTTACGATTTCTTTTGCTACCAAATCCTTTGAGTCTCAAGCACTAATTGATTCTGGAGCAGCAGGAAATTTCATTTCTAAATCCCTAGTGAATCAATGGTCCCTACCAGTGATTACTTTGAAAACACCGATTACTGTGACTGCTATAGATGGATCACGTCTCATCAATGGTCTCATCACCCAGAGTACGTCTCCAGTAACGCTTCAGATTGGTGTGCTACACCATGAAGAGATTTCGTTTTTAATTCTTCCTGTTACAACAAGTCCGATTGTCTTAGGCCTTCCATGGCTTCAATGTCATTCTCCCCAGATTGACTGGCGCACTCCTCAAGTTACGTCTTGGGGAGCTGAATGTCATCATCGTTGTCTTTCTCTTAAAATACAGCAATCTTCCATCTCATCTTCCTCACCGGGACTCCCTCCTCAGTATGCTTCATTTGCCGATGTTTTTGATAAAGCTCAGTCTGAACGTCTTCCTCCTCATCGTTTATGGGATTGTCCGATCGATCTTCTACCTGGCAAGACTCCTCCTAGGGGTCGGGTCTATCCACTTTCGTTACCTGAAACTCAAGCTACATCTGATTACATCCAGGAGAATCTCCAGCGAGGGTTTATTCGACCTTCCACCTCTCCCGCTGGAGCCGGGTTCTTCTTCGTAAAAAAGAAGGATGGATCACTACGCCCCTGCATAGATTTTCGTGGACTCAATGCCATTCTGATTCCTATCCGCTGCCTCCGTGCACTACAGTCTTCAGACCACTTCAACTCTGCTGTGTTTCATCGTGACTGTTAGCTGATTCCTATCCGCTGCCTCCGTGCACTACAGTCTCCAGACCACTTCAACTCTCCTGTGTTTCATCGTGACTGTTTGGCTGATTCCTATCTGCTGCCTCCGTGCGCTACAGTCTTCAGCTCATCTCAACTCTCCCGTGTTTCCTCGAGACTGCTACAACTGATTCCTATCCGCTGCTTTCCGTGCTCAACAGTTCCAGCTCAGCTCTACTCTCCCGTGTTTCATCGTGGCTGCACCTGCTGGTTGCTATCCGCTACCTCCGTGTACCTACAGAGTCCTGCTGGCTGCTACTCCTCAGTTCTACTCGTGTCTGCAGCAGCTGATCCGCTCTCCGTGCTTCTCAGTGTTCCTGCTGGTCTCTACTCGCCAGTCTGCATCGGATCTGCGCCTCACTGCTTTCCTCTCGTCTAGACCATCGCTACTCTTCAGGGTCCTCCAGGAGTCCAGTTCTACTTACTACTGCTTCCTGAGTATTTGTTCCCTGCTGGTCTACCTACCTGTGCGCTGCACCTACTTGATTACCGCTTCACCCTCCAGGGACTTCGCATCCTGCCGGCCTCCAGCCGTTCAGGTATCTCTTCACTCCTGTCTGACAGCCTGCTCCTGAACCACGGTATGCATACTTCTCATTGACTGTGCTGGTGTATTGCATATCTTGCTGGACTGAGTTGTTCTCCTCTGGAGCTTACTATCCGCTGAGACTTTTGCCATCATTGACGGTGTTATCTTTTGCCCGGATAGTTTCTGTGACTTTATATTATTGCAGTGCTGTTCAGTCATTACTATATTGTGTATGTCATTGTGGATCAAGCTCAAGGTGCCCGTGTATCCTCTGTATTGCAGTCTCTCCCCGTGCTCCTCCTCACATATATATTCAGTGGTACAACTTGCTAGAGGCAGACCACTGATTCCTGTTTCCAGTGTCACCTGTTCCAGTGTCCTCTCACATAGCAGTGGTACAACTTGCTAACGCAGACCACTGACTTCCCGGATACCTTCACCTGGATCCCATTCCTTCACCCAGACAGCGGTACAACTTGCTAAACGCAGACCGCTGACTACCCTCACGTGTCCTTTGTCCATTCAGTTCCTCGTGTATTACTACATATATATTACCAGTGCTGCTAGTCATAGACTTTCCCGAGCATCTCTATCATCTGCTGTCTCCTGTTCCGTGATCACCCCGCTACCAGAGTACCATATTACCACCTATACTGCTCTGGTAAGCTTATCACCTGGTGATCCCTGGGTAAAGACTCCTAGTGCCCGTGACACAGACATGCAATAAATAGATCCAATTACTGAACTGTTAATGATAGTATACCTTTTCTGCATAGCGCAGGTCTACACCTCAGTATGCCTCAACGGAGATAATGTCACATGACTGCATTCTGACGATAAGAAAACATATAAGTTTTCCGAGTACTAGAAAATTTAAATATTAAGCTTGCATAACGGCATTTTGATATGGATGGTAAAAGGAAATATATGTATAAAAAGGAAATAGTAGGAATCGTATATTAAAAAGGTTCATTGGTTCATGTTCTCACAAGTCTATGGATCAAGAGGAATTACCACATTCCTATCTTGGTATACCCATGAGCTGCAATCTTGTCTGTGATGATTAGACAATGAGTTGAGGCTGAAGAGTTTCTTAAGCAATCAGGCTGTGATCTATGTTGAAACCCCTGTATAGTTTATGTAATTATCCAAGGTAGAACGAAAAAAATCAGTCCTGCTGTCTTTGTTTATATGAATGTTGTCTAGGGAATAGGGGTTGCTCTAGGTCCCAAGCAGCACGTAAGATTCTTTTTATTCTGCGAAGTGCACTAATAATTATTTTTGTTAATACTATACACATATACATTGAAGATATAACATAATTTACAACAGCTTGCTAATGCAATCAAATCTCCCTACATGCCTCTCATATGCACATCAGCCTTCACCACATGTTATCAGACCTCCCCACATGCCATTGCATATCCCCACATACGATCGGATCTCCCCACATGTTCATTATATGCACATCAGACCTCCCCACATGTCCCTTACATGTCCATCAGACCTCCCCACATGTCATTATAACTCTCCACATGCAAATTAGACATCCCCACATGCAACTAGATTTCAACACATGCCATTTACATGCCATCAAACCTCCCCATATTCCCTTTTCATGCCATTAGACCTCCCCACATCTCCTGTCGCGACTTGCACTCTGCAGCTGCTGTCTGCAATGACTTTATTGGATTCATTATGTATTCTATTTGTAGTACCACTGCCCACTAAAGGGGCCACTGTGCTACTTTGATCATTCTCCTTGATTACTGAGAGTTGTGTCACCTGCATGAGGCCTATATTAACCTGCCTGCTTCATACGGTCTGGGCCAGATCATCAGGTCACTCCTGTGAGCATTTCCATGTGCTTTGTTCCTGTGAGCATTTCCATGTGCTCAGCTCCAGTCTGCATTACCAAGTTGTCAGCTCCAGTCTGCATTACCAAGTTGTCATCTACTGTCTGCATTACCAAGTTGTCATCTACTGTCTGCATTACCAAGTTGTCATCTACTGTCTGCATTACCAAGTTGTCATCTACTGTCTGCATTACCAAGTTGTCAGCTGTTATCTGCTATCTGGACTCCTGCATGTTTCTCCATTGAATTCACTACTGCTGTTGTCTGCTATCTGGACTCCTGCAAATTACTTCATTGTATTCTCTACTGCTGTTACCTGCTACTGGACTCCTGCATCTTCAACCATTATACCTGGTACTTATAGTTCCACACTGTCTGTTGAAATCTACTATTGCAGTTACCTGTTGTTTCTCATCTGCACTTTGAACTGTCTCGTGAGTTACCTTGTCATCTGTGTTTGTTAATAAACTCATTATAACCACTTATCCCCTCTCCGTGGTCATACCTGGGAAATCCTGACCGTATGATCTGGCCATTATACCGAGCCTGCTGCTGCACGGCATTCATCCCTTTTTGAAAAGGATTTCCAGGGGAGTGACCTACTCTGTATTCATTAAGACCATGGCTACTATTTCCTCCGAAAATTCCCTGTTTCAATTGCTCCAAGTGGACATTCTGCAACTTCGCACTCAAATAGTGCAAGTATCTTCTTTGTTGAATCAAGTGCTCAAACAACTTCCAGTTTCCACCCCTGATACATGCTGTAGTAAGGAGTCTAACTGTGCTGCTAACCTTTCATTATCAAATTTGTCTGCCTTTGACTCTCTGCAAGCAGCACCTCCCAATAGTCCTGTAACAAATTCCAGGTTTTCAGGTGCTCCATGTCCCCACCTGACTGAAGAGGAGCGATGGCGCAGGAGGACCTACAAACTGTGTTTTTATTGTGCCAGTGATTTACATTCTTTACAGAATTGCCCGCTCCGTAGACTCCGACCATCTTCAACCTCTATCTCCAGCTCTGAGTTACAAGCTTCTGTCTCCATTCCAGACACGTTATCTGCTCCCATGAGAATCCGGGTTCCCCAGTTTAACCCAGAGAGGGCGCTGCCCTTAAAGGTTGCTCCAGAGGGGGCCCTGCCCTTAAAGGTTGCTCCAGAGGGGGCGCTGCCCTTAAAGACTTCTCCAGAGGGGGCGCTGCCCTTAAAGACTTCTCCAGAGGGGGCGCTGCCCTTGCAGTCCTCTCCAGAGGGGGCGCTGCCCTTGCAGTCCTCTCCAGAGGGGGCGCTGCCCTTGTAGTCCTCTCCAGAGGGGGCACTGCCCTTGCAGTCTTCTCCAGAGGGGGCACTGCCCTTAAAGACTTCTCCAGAGGGGGCGCTGCCCTTAAAGACTTCTCCAGAGGGGGCGCTGCCCTTAAAGACTTCTCCAGAGGGGGCGCTGCCCTTACAGTCCGCTCAAGAGGGGGCGCTGCCCTTACAGTCCGCTCAAGAGGGGGCGCTGCCCTTACAGTCCGCTCAAGAGGGGACGCTGCCCTTACAGTTCGCTCAAGAGGGGGCGCTGCCCTTAAAGTCCGCTCCAGAGGGGATCCTGTCCTTCCAGCCCACTCCAGAGTTGCCTGTCCATGCGGTTCAGCCCGAGTTGCCTGTCCATGCGGTTCAGCCCGAGTTGCCTGTCCATGCGGTTTAGCCCGAGTTGCCTGTCCATGCGGTTCAGCCCGAGTTGCCACTTGGTGCTGTCTGCCCTGAGGCTTCTCACAGCGCTGTCTGCCCTGAGGCTTCTCACAGCGCTGTCTGCCCTGAGGCTTCTCACAGCGCTGTCTGCCCTGAGGCTTCTCACAGCGCTGTCTGCCCTGAGGCTTCTCACAGTGCTGTCCATGCCAAGCCTGCCGCCCAGTCCGAGCCTGCTGAAAAGTCTGAGCTACCACCTACCTTCAATGGGGATATTCAGCAATTTCATGCTCTCATTAAGTTTTGTATATCCTATTTTCCCTTTGTATCTGACCTCCTTGATACTCAACGAAAGCAGGTGTTTTACATGTTGGCCAACTTTACAGGGGAAGCTCTGGAATGGGGAGAGCCCTTAATTGAAGCCCAAGATCCCATCCTGTCTGATTGACAACTTTTTACTGAGGCTATGATCAAAGAATTTACACCAGCACCTGCCAATCCCACTCCCAGTGCTTCATCTATGCCACATGTTCTATCTCCGGTTACTCCAACCTTGAGATTATCATTTTCTTCGCTCCATTTCCAGCAATCTTCTAAAAACCACAAAAAGAAAATGAAGAAGAAGAAAGATTCTCCTGGATCTCAACTCCCCTGTGGTGTGGTTTTTATACCCTTCCCGTACTTGCATGAAGCCTTCTCAACTACATGCCCAATTCTGGATTATGACTCTGACCTTTCCGACCATTCCTAGTATTTGGGCGTCTGGAATCCACCCTTTAAGGAGGGGGTACTGTCACGACTTGCACTCTGCAGCTGCTGTCTGCAGTGACTTTATTGGATTCATTATGTATTCTATTTGTAGTACCACTGCCCACCAAAGGGGCCACTGTGCTACTTTGATCATTCTCCTTGATTACTGAGAGTTGTCACCTGCATGAGGCCTATATTAACCTGCCTGCTTCATACGGTCTGGGCCAGATCATCAGGTCACTCCTGTGAGCAATTCCATGTGCTTTGTTCCTGTGAGCATTTCCATGTGCTCAGCTCCAGTCTGCATTTCCATGTGCTCAGCTACTGTCTGCATTACCAAGTTGTCAGCTACTGTCTGCATTACCAAGTTGTCATCTACTGTCTGCATTACCAAGTTGTCAGCTACTGTCTGCATTACCAAGTTGTCAGCTACTGTCTGCATTACCAAGTTGTCAGCTATTATCTGCTATCTGGACTCCTGCATGTTTCTCCATTGAATTCATTACTGCTGTTACCCTGCTACTGGACTCCTGCATCTTCAACCATTATACCTGGTACTTATAGTTCCACGCTACCTGTTGAAATCTACTATTGCAGTTACCTGTTGTTTCTCATCTGCACATTGAACTGTTTTGTGAGTTACCTTGTCATCTGTGTTTGTTAATAAACTCATTATAACCACTTAGCCCCTCTCCGTGGTCATACCTGGGAAATCCTGACATGTCCCTTACATCAGCTTCCCACATGCTATAAGATCTATCAACATTCCTCATACATTCCATCAGACCTCCACACATGCCCCTTACATGCCATCAGACCTCACCACATGCCCCTTGCAATCCATTATATGTCCCCACATGCCCCTTGCATGTCCATCAGCCTTCCCACATACTACTCGATCTCACCACATGTCCCTTAAATGCCATCAGACCTCACCAGGTGCCGTTTACATGCCCATCAAGATCACCACATGCCATTAGATCTGCCCAAATTCCTTATACATGCCATCAGATCTCCCCAAATGCCCTCATCTACTTACATGCGCATTAGCCTGTTCCCATGCCATCAGATCTCACATGAATAGTCTGCACAGATGAAGAAGGAAGAGCACACTATGCTCTCTCCTCCTCCTTCCTTGATTTGATTGTCTGTGACACTGTGACCTTCCTGCATTTTGCAGAGGATGTCACAAGATGCGGTTGCTCTTGGTCAGTCAAGCAGCTGAATGTTTTCCAATCTACCCCTGCCTGCACCTGGAACATTATACTTCATTGATGCTCCCAGCCAAGAGTCACATTTTAAAGCTCAAAGCGCCGCATGTGGCCCTAGAGCAACAGGTTGGCCACCAGTGGCCTAGCACCTCCACATGGGACAATAGAGCTTCTGACCAGAAGAGAAGGCATTACACTGTTTGGACACTTTTCTCTGGCCCCTGAACACGAGCCTGATTGCAGTAATCAGTAGGGCCCAGGTACTAACAGTTTGTTGTGAAAAATGACCTAGAATCATGTACGGCATCATCTCCACTGTCACAGGTATGCAATTAGTAGAGCACGGAAGTTTGCAGCCCCCTGCCTGGGCCGGTTATTTATAATTACAGTGTGACAAAAGATATAGCTCTAACTCTTTATAGGTTTTTATACTTGTCAGCGTTCTGCAATGGAATTTTAGATATCATGCTGGTCAAATTTAAAAACATTTAGTTAAGTATAAACAATACCAATAATTCAGCTATTTTATTTAACTGACCAATATACAGCCTTTCCTATTCATTAATAGGTATTTGTTAATGTAGTTCTGTTTAATGTATACTTTACCTCAGTGGTTCCCAAACTTTCTCAGTTCGAGGCACCCTTAGGGTCTCCATAATTTTTCAAGGCACCCCTAATCCAAAGTAAAAACTGTTTTATAAGTATTTTAGTCAAAATAACATAATAAGTATTTAAGTCAGGACAGAAATACTTTTTAAGTTGTTTGCAAAAATAATACACGTAAATCCAAGGGAAAATAATATTTTTATAGATTTTTTTCCAATTATATTTCTATCTTTATATATTTTTCAATTTACAGCACTCTTTAACAGGAATAAGATCAAACAAAATAAAACAACATTCTGTACAAAAAGCATCACACCGTGTCCCTTCACTATCACACCGTGTCCCTTCACTATCACACCGTGTCCCTTCACTATCACACCGTGCCCCTTCACCATCACACCGTGCCCCTTCACCATCACACCGTGCCCTGTCACCATCTCACTGTGCCCTGTCACCATCTCACCGTGCCCTTTCATGATCAAACTGTGCCCTTTCATGATCAAACTGTGCCCCGTCATGATCACACTGAACCCTCCATCATACTTTTGTCCCTCCATTGCTGTTTCCCATCACTATTTCTCCTCCATTCCTTAACCAACCTTTTATTTGGCCTTCTTTCTTCTTATTCTCCTGTCTTCTTTCTTCAGGCTCCTCTCTGCGCTACTCCTCACTGAAAATGAGCTTTAACTCTTTAACAGGTTTTTATACTTGTCAACTTTCTGCAGTGGAATTTTAGAAATTGTACTAGTCAAATTTAAAAACATTTAGTTAACTCAACAATATACAGCCTTTCCTATTCATTGATAGGTATTTGTTAATGTAGTTCTGTTTAATGTATACTTTACCTCAGTGGTTCCCAAACTTTCTCAGTTCGAGGCACCCTTAGGGTCTCCATAATTTTTTTCAAGGCACTCCTAATCCAAAATAAAAAATCAAAAAACTGTTTTATTAGTAGTTTGGTCAAAACAATGTAATACGTATTTAGGTCTGGACAGAAATACTTATTAAGTTGTTTGCAAAAATAATACAGGTAAATCCAAGGGAAATTTTTTTTTTTATGGATTTTGTTTCAATTATATTTCTGTCTTCATATATTTTTCAATTTACAGCACTCATTAACAGGAATAATATCAAACAAAATAAAATAATCTGTACACAGTGTACCCCTTCATCATCACTCTGTGCCCCTTCATAACCCCTCCATAACACTGTGCTCCTTCGTGATCACACTGTGCCCCTTCACCATTACATTGTGCCCCTTCATGATCAGACTGTGCCCTTTCATGGTCGCACGGAGCCCTCCATCATACTTTTGCCCCTTCATCGCTATTCCCCCTGCGTTCCTTTAGTTACCTTTTATTTGGCCTTTCTTCTTATTCTCCTGTCTTCTTTCCTCAGGCTCCTCTCTGTGCCGCTCCTCACTGAAAATGTTGGGCGTGATGACGTCATGCCCGACAGTCAGTGAGAAGGGAACAGGAAGGAATGAGAAGGGGAAAAGAATGCTGGGTCCCCGGTGCTGCCATATTGGTATTTTATTGGCGAATGGACAAGAAGCCTTGGACGCGGCACCCCTGTGAGCTGCAGCGCACACTTTGGGACCCATTGTTTTTCCTATAGCCGATGGAGAAATCTATTTTTGCAATGACTTTTTCCTCGAACTGCAGAAATTTATCAACCATTATAGCTTTATTAGACTAGCAACAAATACTCTGTCCCTTTACCTAGTGAATGTAATCCCTGTCACATATAAGCTATTTCCAAAGTCTGTATACTATCTCTAAACTTCCTAGATTGCAATTTTGTTTTATTTCAAATATCCTTACACACTGTCATTTTCTCAAACATTGACATTGTACTTGAAATATGGAAAAAAATTAGATCCCTAGCAACAAATAATGTAAATCTGTTAACTGTTCTGCTGTACCCTGGTAATAATCACTATGATGTTGCATCAGTCATGTTTCAGTAAAGTGAAACGAAAGTATCTGTTCTAAATATCCAATGCTGCATAATCCTGAAATGGTTGTATTATACTAACACTACTGTAAGCGGTATATTTACTAAGCAGAGCTTTCCTGTCATTTTTCTAAAACAGCAATTTTATTAAAGACAAAACTCGATGGGCTTTGTCGTTAAAAAAATTGCCATTGTAAAAAATGACAGAAAAGTGCTGAGAAGTGGCGGTTCGTCGGCACCACTGAGTAAATATACCCCTAAACGTTGGACAACTGAGAGAGCTCTCTGTACTTTATCAATGTGATCATGGACATACTATTTATGAAGAGTCATGTAAATTTGTGTAATTTAATGTAATGCAATGTATGATCAACATTAAACCTTTTATAATATTTTTATATGGTTTATTTATATGGATTTTCGGACAGGGATGTAGTCTGACATATTTTCTTGATGTTTTTTAGCTGGTTACAACAATTAGTTACTGTGACGATTATGTAGTATATTTAATGACTGACTTATTTTCTGTTGAATTCATGTATGACAATGTGAATATTTTATGTAACCTTGTAATGTAATCTCAACGTGTGCTTTGCTAGATGACATGAGTTTGAATTTATGCAAGTGTCATTAATCTGTTGAAAATAGCCAGACCAGGGAGAGATAGGCGTCTGAGAAGTTTGAAGCCCCAAAGTTGTAAACCATCTAACCAAGCAGAATGAGCAAAGGTGGGAAATCAGGTCCTGTGAACATTCCAGAGCTCAGGACATCCCCACTTCGAAAGCCCTGTGACATTTGGGAGATCAATCTGTCCTTATTGATAGCTAAACTCCAAAGGTGGGGTGTGAGAGCTATGTGGAAAAAAGATTTAAAATCTTCTGCCATAGACAATAACGTGTGGATTTTCATAAGGGAGTTTATAAAGACTGAAATTTCTATTTTTCTCAATTGTGTTCCCTCACACATCAGGGTCTAGATTTACTAAACTGCGGGTTTGAAAAAGTGGAGATGTTGCCTATAGCAACCAATCAGATTCTAGCTGTCATTTTGTAGGATGCACTAAATAAATGAAAGCTAGAATCTGATTGGTTGCTATAGGCAACATCACCACTTTTTCAAACCCACCGTTTAGTAAATATACCGCCAGGTCTTAACTAGAGATGCTCAGGTGCGGTTCCCAGAGAACTGAACACACCCTAACTTAGCAGATCCGAGTACCGATCTGGATTCCCAGCAGTACACAGAAGACCAAGAGCACCAAGCAGCTGCTGGCACCAGTCATGATGATAGTATTCCCTCTACGTTAGCTGCTAAAGCCTATGCTAAAGTGCATAGTGTTTTTAAGTCAGGGAAACAAGAATGTAAAAAAACACCTTTAACCTTGGTCAAGAAAAAAAGACCTGTAATCCAGGCAAAGTTATCTTGTAAGATCAGTCATGACCAAGCAAGACCTTGTCATTCAGACTCCAAAAGTGGTGTACAAATACTTTTATGTGTAAAAGCCGAGCTGTAAGGAATTAGAGGAAAATGTATGTTCAAATTCAGAAATTACACAAATCCCTGATGAGTGTCTATCCACGAGTGCTATGTGTAAGCCTGACCTTTCTGATAGTGTACCCATAAAGAAGGCCCCTTTAAGCATTTTTGCAGATGTGTGCATGAACAGCCCAAGTGTAGCCGGTGATACACAAATTGAGGATGCCAATTTGGAATTGCAACAGGATGAGGGGGATATTTGTGTAACTGATAAGGGAGCTAATGAGGATGTTGATGAGGATGTTGTTGTTTGTGTAAGTCCTGCACCACTGGAAGCAGTTCTTGCATGTGATAAGAAGAAGGCCATTGTCATGCCTGGGCCAAAAAAATCCACCTCTTATGTGTGCAATTAATTTTACCCAAATGCTGACAACAGTTGTCTAGCCATTTGTTGCGTTTGTAAAGGCACAGTCAGTAGCTTTAGGGACCTTAACCATCTAGGAACCTCATACATGTTACGTCAATTGAAGCGATTTCATGGCAAGCTGTTGGGAAAATTGGAAACTTATGCTAAAAAATAACAAACAAGCAGTCCAGCATCAGCTAGGTCCCTTCTCTCAGCTAGATCCTGACACCTGCAATCTACACCCACAACACTGTTCTCACCAATATCCTCAGTAGCGATCGGATTTAGTCCTGCATCCAAGTTGGTAAGGCTAGATGACTCCTCCACTACCCTGGATTCCTCGGAAGAACTCTTGAGCGTTAGTACCACTGCTGCTGCTGTTGGAGGTGTATCTTCATCCCAGAAGCAGACCAAGAAGAAGACTACTAGTAGTTTACAACAATTGACTGTTAAAGAATCATTTGCAAGAGGAAGCAAGTATGAAAGCTGTCACCCAGTCGCAAAGCAGATCACAGAGGTCATGGCGACTATGCTAGTATTAGATGTTCGTCCAACATCCACTATTAATGCATCTGGTTTTAGACATTTACTTGAGGTCTTGTGTCTCCGTTACCAAATTCCATCACTTCACCATTTTACTAGAGAAGCTACCAGAAGGTTCGCAAAAATGTAATTATTGGGGTACAAAATGCCATTCTACCCATTGTACATTTAACCACAGAAGCTTATTCTTATTCTTATTTGTAAGAACTTATTACACCATGTTGATTCTTTTTGAGTTTTAGTGAGAACTATATTTTACCATTGATGGTTATTAAGGAAAAGAAAATTGCCTCTCCTCAGGATACGTCATTTCTGACAACGCCACCAATATTGTGAGAGCACTACAGCTGGGTGAATTCCATCACATTCCCTGTTTTGCTCACACAATAAACTTGGTGGTGCAGAGCTTTTTACAAAATGACAGGGATGTGCAAAAGATGCTGTCTGTGGCCCGTAAAATATCTTGACATTTCCGGCATTCGGCAACAGCATGTAGGAGATTGCAGCAGCTACAAGAACAGTTTAATTTTCCCTGCCACCAACTGAAGCAAGAGGTGGTGGCAGGGTGGAATTCCACCCTGTATATGCTTTTGCAGGTGGAGGAACAGCGAAAAGCCATCCAAGCTTACTCCACAAGCCATGACATTGGGAAAGGAGGGGGGATGTATTTTACTCAAGTGCAGTGGAGAATGCTTTCCGTATTGTGCAAGGTGCTGAAACCATTCAAAGTAGTCAGCTGTGAAGTGAATTCAGACACTGCTAGCTTGAGTCAAGTGATTCCCATAATAAGACTTTCGGAAAAGCAGCTTGAGAAACTGAAGGAGAAGATTAAATAAAGCAATTACGCTAAGTATGTCAGACTTGTAGATCAAGTACTCTATTTGTTTCGCCAGGATCCAAGAGTTATCAAAATCTTGAAATCGGATCACTACATTTTGGTGACTGTGCTTGATCCTAGGTTTAAGAGCTATGTCTTCTCTTTGTTTCGAAGTGTCCCAGATCTGAAGAGATGCAAGGAGCTCCTGGTGAGCAAGGTGACAGCTCAAGTGTTTCGTGTTGCGTCTCCTTCAGTTTCTCACTCAACTGCTGCTAGGAAAAAACTTAGCTTTCCCAAAAGACCCAGGGATGATGCAGATGACTCAGCACAACATTTTGACATCTGGTCTGTAACTCCACCTGAATATATCAACATCCAAAGAATGGTTATGGATTATTTTCAGGACAGTATAGAAATATACACATCAGACAGTCCCTTTACATACTGGGGGGCAAAAAAGGGAATTTGGAGACCCATGTACCAACTCGCTTTGCATTGCCTAAGCTGCCCACCTTCCAGAGTTTTCAGCACAGCCGGAAACTTTGTCAGCGATCGGCGTAGGCGGCTACTTCCTCAAAATGTGGAAAAGATGATGTTCATAAAAATGAACTTCAATTTCCACGAGGAAGGCCTTCCCCGTCAATTACATCAAAATACTGAGACTTCTGTAATGGTGGATTCCAGCAGTGATGAATTAATAATGTGTGAGGATGAGGCTGAGGATGATGACAACAACATCTTGCCACAGTAGAGTTCATTAACAGCACTGTTACCTTAGGTGCCTTAAGCCCATTGTTAGCTTGTTTTGTGGAGGCCACAGCAAACCAAGCACATCAGCCTCAAAAGTGGCACTGAAGTGCTTGGTTTGTTAAAGTGTGCATGTCATTTTTAAGATTCAACATAAGGGTGGGTGGGAGAGCCCAAGGACCATCTGGCATCACTTTTTCTTTCAGCTAGCGCTGTGTGCCAATGTTAACTACATGTGCTATATACTGTTGTGTGCTTTGCAAAAATCTTAGACACCCGTTGATGATGCAGATGATTCAGCACAACATTTTGACATCTAGTCTTGTCTACTGTAAAAGAATTGACCAGAATTAGTGACACCTCTGCTGTAACTCCACCTGATCCTACTATCAACTATCAACATCCAAAGAATGGTGGAGGATTATTTTAAATTTTTTTGAACGGTATAAAGACAACAGTTTTAATAACAAAGAACAACATTGCTTGCAGAAGTAATGTAAGCATGGATGTCTAAATAGATGTGTATATGTATTACCTTCCACTTTGCTGCTGTTTCATCAGTATTGCACAAAGTGTTTGTAATCTGCACTTTACGTCAAAGGTACCTAACTATATTATAATTTTTTGGGAATTGGGGCTGATTCGAACTTCAGTGATGAACTTGCTTTTTTCTGTGAATTACAATGGCTCTTTTAAGTGTATTGTCTGCCACCCTGGGTTGGTCTGGGCCTGATAAAAGCATGCATCACGGGGCGTCAGCGCTTGTCGCCATGTATTAGCTGTAGAATTGCCACAGTTATCCAAGAAACGGGTGGAGCGATCAAATTAACCATAGCTGATGTCATGATCCAAGGATAATTCCATCTTGCACCAGTTTTCTTTTCTGCCACTACTATGTGGCAATATTTCCTAAATGTGCTCTGAACTGCCGTGTGTTTGTGTCATTGATCTGTCGCTTAGCATCCAGCCAGGTTGCTGCAGTCTTTGTTTGAAAGTGTATGAAAGTAATATTGTGACCTGTGAGGTGCTCAAAATTGACTGCAAATGACTTCAAATTAGTGTTATTGAGGTTAATAATAATGTTGGGGTAAAAAAGCTAAATTATGTGATTTTAGAAAAACAATAGGAATTTTAGAAAAAAATAGGGATCCAAAACCAAAACACGCAAGGGCGATTTTGCCAAAACCAAAACATGAAGTTAATCCAGATCCAAAACCAGAACCAGAACACGGGGTTCAGTGAACATCTCTAGTTTTAACTAGTAAGTAGTGACTCAGATTTTATTTCCCATTTTATTTTCTGAAACTTATTTGTGCAACTTATTGTATGTCTTGTTATTAATTTATGCAACTAGGCCTTGGAACTATTTTTTCAGATTAAATAAATTTAATCTTGTGTGTTCTCTGTGATGCTTTGTGAACTTTCGAAGCCCAGGGAGGCTCCTAATACATGTGTATATGATTTAAGTGGGAAACATTAATAAGTGGTTCTGGTGAACGTAAGGACACCATAATAAATCCTTTGTGGTGGCAGAAAAGGTATAGTCAGTGCTAAGTGACTAAGGTGATGCCAGTCACAGCCAGCTGTTCAGATTGTTGTATCTGGAACAGGCTGGGCGTTCGTGACAGTTACACTCAATTTTCAGTTGCATGGAGCTTAAAAAACAATACAAAATGATATTGTTAAACTATCACAGACATATGAATATATAAGCATTTAAAGGGTAAGTACACAGTTTGTCTGGATGGCAATATAATTAATTTAATTGAAAAAAGTGCAATCACATTTAGATATCGATGTATACTGACGTTTCAGGCAAGGTTTACTACATATGTTACTCTGGAAAAGTGGTGGGATTGGGAAAATTGAGCTGAGAACTTTCAACTTGAGATGAGCAAATCCTCAAGGTTTCAACTAATAAATCAATGCTTTTCATTATCCCAATTGTTCAGGTTTTTCACACCACAAAAAAAGTTGTTTTGATCAGTTGATCAATGAAAAACTAAAATAGTTGCGAAAACTTTTAAAATATGTCATGTGCTTGTCTTTATTTTAAACTGGGTACACACTACGGGTTTTTCAACCAATTGTAGCGCCAATAACACGATAAATGACTGTTATGTCCAATACCGCATTAGAGTGTACGCTCCCACAATTATGTTTTATCGTACCAAAACACATTGTATCGTTTGATTTTATAAACTTTCTAAAAATCACTATCAATGATGGAACGATATCGGGCAAATATGGAAGTGGGCATGCAGTCACGACCGGCAGTGTAGACAGATCTCTATAGAGTGTGCAGAGTCACTATCTTTTCAGCAGATGGTTATGACAGATGAAGATCACAGATCTGAAGGTAGATTGTGTAGGTGTGCACACATAAATCTGCATGCTCATCAAGACTTTCAGTTGTTGGTAAAATCTTTGCAGAAATTGCATCTAAGTAATTTTCTGTAATGTGTACCCAGCTTTAGTGAGTCAGTGAATCCAATTTAAATTAATTTAAATATAATTGGTTACTTTACAAATATTAATACTTAAATATTTTCTTAGTATAATTTTAGTGCAGCTAATAAACCGTTTTAATCCAGACTGACCTGTGAATGACTGTGAATGACTGTGACTTATGCCATATTATAATCACAGACATAAATAGTGGTGAATTATTTCAAGGTTATATTAGGACACAACACTAGTTACACTTGTCTGTTCCAGCTGGCATGAACCTTGAAACTACATTTTAGTTTTTTACTTAACCATGTGCTCATATGAATAAAATAGTATTACATGTATGCAGATCTTCAAGATACACCAATAGATTTTTTGAGTTCGAATTCTTAATAAGTGAGCACATAGACTGAGATCTGATCAAACATTAAAGAATAATACCTCCTTAGATTTGGATGGATGAGAATAAGTAAAACTTTGTCCCAAATGGTTTCTTGCATGTGGTCCATGGTTCATACGATCTGGTAGGTCCCTTGCTAGCTTTTGGCACTGATGTGCTCATTTGCTTGCTTGCTTACTTCAGGTCTGTCTAAAAAAAATTCACGGTTGGCTGGAGCAAAGAGAGTTTCGTGGTGTTTGCCATACTCCCCTCACTTTTTTCAACCCTATATTATCCTTAAATAACGGTAAAAAGTAGTAATCTGGAGCTCTTAACTAACTGGAACGGGAAGATTGTGGTGTTCATACATCCACTTTAATATGGTCTATAATATTTTTTTCATGTTTTTAACTTAGGCTTCTAGCGATCATACAAATGCCCTATTGGTAGAGATGGTATTTGAAAGTCTAGAAAACCTTTACATGTTTTGCTTATTTCCCCCTATTTGGTGTATCAGGTGTTTCTCTCCTAGGGGATTCATCAGTAAATAACTCTGACCAGTAGAGGGTACAGCTTATCAGAACAACCAGGCTGGTTCTACAAGCCTTGTCTTCTCTCACAATAAGCTCCACTTGGACTGTTATGGGGTACATGGCAGGGCCCTCTTAAGAACATCTTGGGGCCCCGGGCACAGCAGTGCACCGGGGCCCCTATATATACAAAAAAAAAAGATTATATATATGGGCCCTGCAGCCCAGGGGGGCCCGTCGGAGGCAGCAAAAAAAAAACCTGAAAAAAAAGAAGAAAATACTTACCTTGCGGTCAGCTGACGATCCGGCTCCCTCCATGGACTCCTCCTCCGTCGCGCTCCGCAATGGATGTCGGGGGGGCGTGATGATGTCACGCCCGACATGCACTGCGAGCGCCGCACGGAGGAGGAGACCATGGAGGGAGCTGGATCGCCAGCTGACCGCAAGGTAAGTATTTTCTTCAGGTTTTTTTCTTTTTTGCTGCCTCCGACGGGCCCCCCTGGGCTGCAGGGCCCCCGTGCACCTGCACATTGTGCCCAATGGGAAAGACGGCCCTGGTACATGGACTGGTAATCAGGTACGCTATTTCCCTATACAGTACACTACACAGTTCATGTTATCTCTGCCTCAGCACATATGCTCCAGAAATGAAAAACAGTGCTCTGAAACCAGTAAGATCCTGGCAGAGGTTGTAACATGCAATTGTCCAGACCCCAGAGCTAAATTTAGCAGGAAGGAAGGGGGAGGGGGAGGGGGTGAGCAATGCCTTTCCAGCCCCTCCCCTCACAGTAGCACCTGGTCTGCTCTTTTGAGCAATTCTCAGTGATCGGTGCATGCTCAGTGATGCACCTTTTGGGCTTGAGAGATCGGCTAAGAGAGGAAGGGAAGGGTGGGTTGAATATTCTGTGTATTTGAAGGCAACATCTGCTTGATTGTGAGTCCCCCCCCCCAATGATTAAGTAATTCACATGAAAATGCTATTGTTTTTGAGGACATCACACTAAGATTCTAGATTTGCAATTCTCTACCATTTCTATAAAGGCATTGTTTTTGTGCAAAAAATTTCTAGTGAATTTAATATTTAGAAAGTTTATTATTGGACTTTGTTTCACATGGTGTGCACCTACTGTAATTATTCATTGTTCTAACACATTCTCTTATATGGTGCTTGCCTTATTTCTTAAGTACCTTTAAAAGTCAAACGAAACTCTTATATAGATTTAACTTCCAGAGTGCTTCAAGGACAGATATTTTCTTGTGTCTAATAGATGACACTTAACTATTCATGTGTCTGTGGACAGTATCAGAATTTATAGTAATGCTCACAGCTGTAACTTAAACCAGATTGTCAGCAATATTTTGTAAAGGGTAATCCCAAATAAATTACTCAATGCTGGCAGACACCACTATATGACTATGACTGCTAACCAAACGCATGTTACAAAATCAGCTATACAATGTATCTTCTGTTTGGAATAAAACAAAGAATATGAACCTCAAATCAAAATAGCTGCAAATACAACACAGCCACATCTGATCAGTGTGCTAGTGTCCAATATACAATAAAGAGAGCATATTAGTAAAATATATAAAATACAGAGTGAACATTCTAATGACCAACCTGCCATAAAGAGATTATTCTCGTGACTAATACGCAGCGCATTTGAGTCATCAACATACAATGTAGGGATCTTTTTTTCGGGGGCAGGTGGATGTTTCCGTTGTACAGTAATATTCTCCCTGTGGCTTATTGTGTGGGGCTGCCACACAGAGAACACTACTGCACCACAGAAACCTCCACAAAAAAAGATTTTAAGTTAGACAGGACCTCAAACTCCTGTCATCTCTTTCACTGGCAGCACACCACACAACAAATCCAGCTACAGCACAGACAATCCAAACTATCAAAATTAAGGACCAATGTACAATGCAGAAAGCATCTTAGTGACTTAATACAGTACAGTGAATCTTATTCAATGATATACAATACAGTGAGCATTCTAGTGACCACTATACATCACAGTGGATGCTCAGAAGAATAGAGCAGGAGCTTAGGAAGGGTGGACCCGCATCAACGTACCCTACCCAAAACTTTGCTATAGCTTCCGGAGATGCTGTTCTCCATACCTACTTTCATGTGTCATGTACTAAGTAATATATGAATTACTAAAAAACACAGCAAAATAGCTTACACCTATTTAAATTAGTTTAATATTAGTACATTTAATCATAAGTAATTAAATATTTAAGCATTTCTTGAACTTGTCTTGGACTACATTGGCTTCCCTGCCCTGTGTTGGCACTGTTACTAGATTTGTACCAGTGAATATATATTATACATTGCTTATAAATTATATATTGCTTCACATGTTGTTAAATGTTACCAGCTGGGTTCCTTAGATACTACTAGATTTTCCAATATGTGCCCTAAAAATGCCATTGTCATCTGGGGACAAGAGGGCACCCAGTCACCTAGAAGTACCTTAAGAATTGTGATCTATAAATACAACTATTTTTTATAAAACAAAGTACACTTTGCTTCATAGTACTTTGTCAGTTAAGTGATTCTGAGCTCAGAAAGACTGCCTATGGGAAAACCTGCTAGTATGAGTGGCAAAACAGCTTAGCACAGTGGCTCCCAAACTGTGCGCCTAGGCTCCCTGGGGAGCCTTGGAGATCTCACAGGGGTTCCTCGGCCAGAGCCAGTGGTAAGCAAGGTGGGGGGCTACTTGGCAATTATTTTGGCTTAGGGGTGCCTTGAAAAAACTTTGGAGACCCTAAGGGTGCCTTGAACTGAAAAAGTTTGGAATCCACTGGCTTAGCATAAACCCCATATCTGGATAATGCTCTTGTCTGACTGTTGGTTACCAGTACATACAAAAAAGTAGCCACTCCCATAGTGGATGACTGTTCTAAAATTATACCAATGCTGTTTGCTAATAAGGGTAATATTACCTAAAACTTATTAATACATTTTTTTCTTAGCTTTTGAAATCCAAATTATTTTGCCAACCAGAAACTATTTATATTGCAAAAATATATATAATAAAATATTATAACACATAAACCCCTCTAAAGTCTTCAAGGTTACAGTTGTTCCTGACACTCTGCACAGGAATTGGTGTTCTTGTGTCTGAGCTACAGTCTGCAGTTCTGCAGTCTAGAATTTCTTCTCATTCGCTCACTAATGGACTTGATCTGGGCACAGAAAGTATTTATTGTACTGTATTGTGCTGAAGCATTTATTAATTATATTTAGCATTTTTTTTTACCCAATAGACCCTTATTTACTCAGCATTCTATATTTCATGTGCCTGGAGAAACTAGAGTTTAAAAGGTAAAAGTTGTGCACCGGACTTCTTAGGGGCGAGGGAGGGATTATATGAAAACTATATAGGAATATTTACATTAAATATGAATCATAGAGCAAACAAATGATTTTTAATGGATGAATTTTTAATTTATATATGCATAGCATACATATAATATGCACTTAAGTATATACATGCCAAATGCACTTGCCCCTAAAAATACCTATGATAATAATAACATGGGGCGATGTATAAAATCTAGATTGAACAAGAAATCAATATAACTTAGTTTGAGTAGTACACATTTGGGGTTCATTTGGAAAATTATAAAACACAGATTACTGTAGGAGAATTAAAGTATCATCATCATCATCATTTATTTATATAGCGCCAGCAAATTCCATAGCGCTTTATAAAGGGGAACAAACAGTTATAAAACAATACTGGGTAATACACACAGAGAGGTAAGAGGGATTGTTTGCAATCTTACAATCTATGGGAATGTATGTAAAATAATATTTTTTAAAATTTTCAGAAGCAGAACTACATATTTTCCCCAGCTTAATTCTTCAAAATGATGATCGATTAACTTGCAGTCTCCTGAGTACAATTATAAATGTATATATGCTGAGAAGACCATACACATGACACTGTGCACTTCATCCCTCCAAATTTTACTGACATGTTAACTTCACAGATTTCACTCCACAAACTAACTTTAGCTCATACATGTCATTTATTTGAGGCAGGGAAGCAACTAGGAATAACATCTTGAAGGGGCCCCATCATCACTTTGTGAGGTGAACTATGAGCAAACGCACACCACTGAATAGGTGAATGGCATTTTACATGAAATTTTTAATGTTTTCAAAATACATGACAGTATAAAAAATTGTTTTTAGCACTACTACATCCTTTGCCCACCCGTACTGATGTGGCAACTGTTTGGGATATCTCTACTGATTTTATCCCATCCCCCAGTAATGTTGTGATGGTAAGAATCTCCAGTATAGGGTTTATATAAGGCTTCACCAAAAGGGCTACAACCACTAACTACAAATCTATAGCCAAGTTTACAGTACTCAGTACCAAAGTATTGGGGTAGATATTCAGAACCTTTTGGGGTCTGCTCCACTACTTTAGGAATTTCTGGCACAATGCATATGGTACATCGGGGAAGGCTCTGAGTTCAGTAATCACAATTTATGCAGTGATAACCAAGTCATCATAGGGACTCGTATAATTAGCCATTATTAACCTTAGACCAGTGAAAACCATAATCCCCAGCCAGTATTGTATGACTCTCCTTTTGTTGACTAGGCTACCTTGTTATGTTCTCCCTATTTCCCACTTTCCCTACCCAATTCAGTAGGGAGCCATATCGACCCCAAGTCAGTGTCCATTGGTACTAATTCATCTCCATGCCTCAGGTTCTGGAAATCACACTCCATGAGCTGATACATGCAGATAATTAGGAGCATTATGGCTCTTTTAAGGACTAGTTTAGCAAACAGAATTCAGTCAATCTTGCTAGGTACTGGGAATAGCAAGGGATTGAGTAACACACATTGCTACACATGGAACATTTAAGAAAGCGACGAATAAATGCAGGCAAGACGGGGTTCCAGATGGACTTAACCTTTTGTGTCCGGTGCCTGTCGTTTTCCACATGGTGGCACTCAGTGCTCTCATGATTGTGGCTAATCTCTGACAGAATGTACGTGTTTGCTTAGCATGGGCAAATGTTTCTAAAATAGTAAAATAGTAAAAAATTAGACATTATATTTGCATTAGGCAGCGTATGCCAGCAGATTAAAAAAGTAAGTTGTCAAACATATAATTAGAACTTTAGGGACATCAGTTCCTACCTTAGTACAGTTTGCAATGTAATGAAGCAACTTACCACAAACACACAATCACACCGTCTTGAGTCAGGAACAAATAAGTAACATGATATATAGGTATTAATTTTAATGTTATTTCATTAAGGAAAAAACAATGGGTAAATGCCCTCTATATTCATGCTGTAGGATGATCAGATGACCCTTTTACCAAACTTATGTTTATGGTCAGAAGAAGCTTGGGATGTGAAGTCACCGGTATTTTCTTGCCCTTTCGGCAAGAGATACACATCTTTGAGAGCCTGACTCTGGAAATTATACCACTGAATGTGCTATGTACTGAAGCAGCAAAGTTGTTATACTTGGAGTGAATCATGCTGATCAGGGGTCTATTGGAACAAAAAATGTATGACTGTATCGTTTTACAAAAGTACTTGCCACAGATTAATTACTTTCATATTATTTTAGTATTTTGTATAGGTATCTGTCTGATTGTTGTATTGTATTGACATTTTTTTATTTATTTTTTATTGAAGTTTGAGGCGTGTGCTCCAAATCACCCAGTGCAGTTTGTGACTGTGCTGGAGACTTTGGACTTGTGGACCCTTCTCTAAAGGGAAAGAGCCCCATTTCTCCCCATCCCCCAGGAGCCAAAGGGCCAAAAAGAGGGATAAAGAGTCTTCACCGGAACCCCTTGACATTCCGACCTCCAGAGCCAAAATACCACTTAGAAGACAAGAGTCTTTGGGCCCACCTCTTCAAGGCTTGGGCAGGTCCCTTTCTCCCCTAGGTAGGTACACTCTCCCTAGGGGAGCTGGCTCTTCAGCTACTCTAGAAGGAGGTAGCCTCCGATGACTTGGGGAGAGGGTGGCCCATACATTTTCTATTCCTAAACCCCTCAAAATGTAAATGTGCCAAAACAAGACAAACCAATGAATAACATGACGAAAGTGGTAGGTGCTAAGTGATGGTATCAATAAATAAATAAGTGCCCATAGTCCCCTGGCCCAATGGCCAGTGAGGTTAAAAAATACAGCCAAAAGGCCAGGAGCAAGATATAAAATGTGAATGCAGAAAGGACAAAAAGTGCTTAGCGCTCCTTCCATACTCAGGGAGGGTGCAGATGCAACACCATTGAATTTTCAGGCACCCTTTGGTACTGCACCCACCGGAGTACATCAGCACTCTGGGATCCTAACACCACTGGCTCTTTGACCAGAGGACCAAAGCTGCACTGCCCTTTTTCAGGAGGGTAAGACAGGACCACCTGATAAGAACTGATACTGCACTTGATCTAAGCCAAAAGGCAGAGAGGCGACAATATTTGTGATAAAACAATACAACTTCTGATTAGACATTGATATGCAGGTTGTAATGTGCTTATTTGAACATTTTATTAGAATATGAGTGTCTTTTGCACCATCACTCCTATTTCCATTTTTTACGTAAATAGAGGGGAGAGATCTCTGTGACATGGCACAAAACACATTAGGGAAAATAGGATAATGGGAAAACAGAACATGCTGATGTTTATCAGGAAACAATTGTTGTTTTGTTTCCACTTCAACTTGCCCCCACATGATGGTCTCGACCCCTCCCCTGGTGTACTTCAGCACTGGGGGGAGGGCATAGCTTGCGCTTGCAACAGGCACTATGGATTCAAGCTACAACAAAATCCACCAGGGGAGACATGGGTCAATTGAGGAGGGGGGTGAGGTCTGACTGTTTCATTTGTATTGTGTCCCACAATTTCTTGCGGCAGCCCTGTCCCTTATTATCATTGTTTTCAACATCTTTCAAAGTATCTACCATTGCCTAGATTCTTTTCAAGACTGTTGGTACCCAAGTTAACCTTTTCAGGTTGTGACATTATTATTACTGTCTTGCATTCTGCTATACAGTCTCTTTCTCTTTTTTTGTGATCTGGGTGGACTACTATGCTTAAAAGGTTAACTACAGTCTTAATCACAATGCTTTGCTATTGTCTTCATATTGCTGCATTGTTCTAATTTTGCATGTGCATTCTTATTATTCATCTATATTTTAAGGAATAGGGACTCTCCTGTTTGTTTGATCAATCATTTATGCAATTACTGCTACTACTATGTGTAGGATCATTCATGCAGTTCACTGATTCAGCTGGTTGCTGGGTAAATAGTTACAAGCTTCATTCACCTCTCAGTCTGGCAGCCTCATGTGTGCAATCACATATCACACTCTTGCAGCTAATCATCCTGCAGTTCTGATTGGTGCTGCTGCCTTTATAAACTTCTTCCTGGCAGCATACCTGTCACGGGCACTAGGAGTCTTTGCCCAGGATATCACCAGATGATGGACTTACCAGAGTAATATAGCTGGTACTATGGTTCTCTGGTAGCAGGGTGACAACGGAACAGGAGAAACAGCAGATGGTGAGAGAGTGCTCAAGGAAAGTCTATGACTAGCAGCAACTGGTAATGAGTAGATGAATGTACACGAGGAACCAGATGGACAAGGAAACGTGAGGAGAGTCAGTGGTCTGCGTATAGCAAGTTGTACCACTGCTATAGTGAGGAGGAATGTCCAGGAGTAGCGAGAAGGTAGTGAGAGTCAGCGGTCTGCGTATAGCAAGTTGTACCGCTGTCTATAGTGAAGGAATGGAATCCAGGTGAAAGTAGGTAACGGGGAAGTCAGTGGTCTGCGTATAGCAAGTTGTACCACTGCTTATGTGAGAGGATACTTGAAACTGGTGTTACAGGGAACAGGAGTCAGTGGTCTGCGTCAGCAAGTTGTACCACTGATATATATATGTGAGGAGGAGCACGAGGAGATGAATGTAAAGCAGAGTATACACAGGGCACACAGAACTTGATCCCACGATGATATCCACAATACAACGATAACTGACAAGCACTGCTAGAAGTATACAAAGTCACAATAGCTATCCAGGCAATAGGAAACAAAGTCAATGGTAACAATAGCTTCAGTGGATAGGAGGCTCCGGAGGAGAACACAACTCAGTCCAGATGGATATGCAATACAAAAGCAAAGTCAATGGAAAGTATGCATACCGCGGTTCAGGAGAGCAGGCTGTCAGAGAGACGTGCAGGGATACCTGAACGGCTGAAGGCCGGCAGGAGGAGAGACCACTGGAGGGTGGAAGCGGTAATCAGGTTGGTGCAGCGCACGGCAGGTAATCCAGAATCAACGAAGCAATACTCAGGAAGCAGTAGTAAGTGAAACTGGAAACATGATGAACACGGGAGAGTTGAGGCTGTCTGGTATCCAGTAGTAGTGGTGGAGGCAGCGGAGAGAAGGCACGCTGAACACGGGAGAGTAGAGGCGGTCTGGAACCCTGTAGTAATAACGGAGGCAGCGGAGAGCTGACACGATAAACACAGGAGAGTTGAGACGATCAGGAACTTTGTAGTAGTAACAGAGGCAGCGGAGAGCTGACACGATGAACACAGGAGAGTTGAGGTGATCAGGAACTCTGTAGTAGTAACGGAGGCAGCAGATATGAATCGGCTGAGTGCAGGCACGATGAACACAGGAGAGTTGAAACGAACAGGAGTCCGGTAGTAATAGCAGATAGGAATCAGCTGAGTGCAGGCACGATGAACACAGGAGAGTTGAAGTGGTCTGGAAACCACAATAGCAGTAAACAGGAATCAGCAGGAGCTGAATACACGAGGAACACAGGAACACCTTCAGAGGCTCATGGGGAATGAGACTCCAAGATCAGGCAACCAGGTAATGATCACAGGTGGTTTAAATAGGGAGGGTTGCCTGATCATCCAATCAATTAAAAGCAACAGGTACTGAAGGTTTGATAAGGGCTGCACATGCGCAGACCCTCAGGATGGCGGACGGCCACGGTTCCTGAACACACGGGAAATGGCACTCACAGTCCGGTGAGTGACAATACCAATGCTAGTGATAGTTCCTGCTTGATGTAGTGTGCCTTGTATCCTGACCTGTTCTGCTATCAGTGTTTGACCCGGATTGTTCATAGGATTTGCTGCTTTTTCCACTCCTGACTCTTGGCTTTGTTTAACGGATTTGCTCTCATATCTATACCTGCTCTGAACCCTATCTTGTTTACAGGATTCCACTGTCTTATCTACTTCTGATCCCTGCCTGCCTGACTCTGAGTTCTGCCAAGTGCATTCTGGTTGATCACTACCTGCTACTGTGCTGTCCCCTTTATCAGACAAGTGCCAAACTACTCCACATAAAGTTCTAGCAGCTGAGGATCTCACGCTACTTTGCCCTTAACATTATCATCAGCCCAAGAATACTTAATAATTTCATGTGTGTCCTGACATGATTTTCTAGTGATCAGACATCATTTATAAATTTCAGAGACAGTTGCAAGCTTTATTTTAAGCTCTGACTAAACTCTTCTGGTTCAGAGGAGCAGAGTGTGGGTATTGGGATATACCAATTACAAAAAGTCCCACATACCTGGGCCTTTGGGCTTGATGTTAATATTCCTTCATTATTATTTGTTGATGCCTCTTTCAGTGCCCTAGGACTCCTTTATGATGACCCCAATAGGGTAGCTACAGCAGAATCCAGTCTTCATGCCCTTAGATAAGGGCGTAAATCACAGAGAAATGCTGCACGAAATTCTATAGTTGGTCTGTGGACTCTGGTTGGAACGACACAGTGCTCCGTAGCCAATTCAGAGTGGGACTGTCCAACAATATTAAAGATGGTTTAGTTCATTTTTCAGTTACAGATATGCTGGAATCTCTTATGGGTATGCCTATCCGAATAGACAGAAGACACAAGGAACACCGCTAGGAGTAATAGTCATCTTCTGTTGTCACTTGTTCTCTCTTTCCACCCTCCAAAAGGAACAATACTGAACCAATGCAAGTGTGCACTTACCACATCTGCGCAGAAGAAAGAATCAGGAGACGTCCTAAGGGTTATGTCTTTATTGTGGTGGCTAAGGGACATTCGTTACGAGTATGCCAAAAGAAGCTGGGAAACTTCAGGGCCCAGGCAAAGATGGGGAGCTTTTCCTATGCCAAAACAAATCATTGAGTCCTACCTCTTTACAGCTGTGGAAATATTCTTTGACAAGATTACTTTTCCTGCCACTGCTCTGGTGGATAGCGGAGCAGCTAGGAATTTCATTGACATTTCAGGTTTGCATTGAACCTTGCTCTCAGGAGAACCTATATGACTGAAAACTACCCCTCTTACCTATGGATGGAATGTCTGCATTCTGAGCTTATTTCCTTCTACAGTTTTAGGTCTGCTAATTATCCCGTAATTTTGGAGTTTCCGTGGCTCTTTGAACATAACCCTCAGATTGATTGGCCACATGGACACATCACTTGCTGGGTTGAATCCCATTCACATTCCTGCCTCTCAGAAATGGTCGCCAGATCCTTGGCATCCAGTAACAGGGGTAAAATTAGCCATGGGACAGTGGATTCCCTACACAAGCTGCCCCAGTCCATGTGGATAGTGGCATATCCTCTCAGAGGACCAAATATTCCATTGGATTTCCCATCAGAATGCTTCCATGGGACAGTGGTGCTTTTACTTCTGTGACAAATAAAAAAAATATATGTTTCACATACATTTTTCATGTCAGCGTGTTCTTTGGAAGGCTCTGACCACCCACTAGCTGTTGCTCCCTAGAACAAATAGATTCCTGCGAACTCCCATTTTCTCTGTATCACTGGCAACCTCAGACTGGAAATGTGGAGCTTGGCGGTGACATCATAGCCAAATGTCACACTTCCAGTTTATCAATGATATTGACGAGCAACAGCTGACAGCTTCACATATAATAAGCCTCTGGCTGCTTATCCTTCATGTCAGTGGCTGGCACTCTGTGTGGTGGAATTAAAAATAATAAATGAGTGACATTATATCACTCACGTAGGGCCTGATTTTTGTTCACATATTGCATTTTAAAAAATGAGCATGAAACTTGAGTGTATTCAAACTGAAGTGGATCTCAAGATGCATTTAGATTTGAATCTGGGTGTAGATACGCTATGCCTAAACGGTACTTGCCTTATGTTGGCAGAACAGACAGCACAATATGTGCAAGCGTATGTGCAATATAAAGTCACATCAGAGTGCATACAAAAAACTTATATTATAAAATAAATGAACAACTCTTACCATTATAATCATTAATAAAAATATGGATTTTAAAAAAAATTGTAACATTAAATACATAAATAAAGACGCCTTTTTATAGTCTTACTTGTATACACATGTTCTGTGCTAAAGCTGAAACCAAGTATACTTAAGATAAATCCAGGACTTGCATCGGCTGCATCTGTCTCAGAACACCCTTAAACTGTACATGGCCTACGTTAGTTCTCCGCTTGATTCCTCCGTTTCATCCCCTGTTCCCACCTTCAAGTCATAGAAAGTCATAAGTGTCATTTGTGTTCAGACATGAATTGCACGCAATTGTGTTCATTGGCGTAAGGTCCATTTCTGAGCATGCGCAGAGCTATTTCACGCAAGATATGGCACGCAAACGGACATATATCCAAACATGAACCCAGCCTGGAATATCTAAAAAAAATGAGTATTTAGTGCTAGATGTTAGTGTAGACCATAGCATACATTGGGTTAGGACTTCATAATTTTCCAAGATACTCCCTTAACCACGTAAAGCCATTGCATCTTACTATAGTATCCATGTGGTATTGGCATTCTTCAACCCTCTTTAACAATACAGTCCTAGTCTGTGACTTTATCCAGCGATGACCAATTTGTTCTTAATTAACATTGCACCACTTGTATTGCCACCAATGTCCTAGTGTTCCCGGATATTGTCATGGCCTCTGTGTGGCACCCCATGCTCCTGTTGATTTATGATATGTGCACCAAAATGCAAACAGAAGGCACATAATTTAATACTTTATTGATAATGTACACTATGCACATACAATTTATTAATAGTCGATTTCCTTTCTCAGGATATATCGTTGTCTGTTTCTACCTATGCAATTCTTCCAAGTCTGCGTTGTTCCCAGGTCAGGTCTTCATACTGGGTGTTATCTTGTCTTGCCATATGATATACGTGCTCTTGTTGCTTTATGTGTGCAACAAAAAGGAGAAGGCATATATCACAATACTGCATTATTAATATGTGTTAGCTTTCAATTGCTTTTCACAGGACATATAGTTGTCTGTTTTTCCTATACATTTTGTCACACACCAGGCTCTGAGGTCCTGTCGCTTACCTCTTCGCTGCCTTTCCAAGTTGTCCCTGCGGTCCTCAGGCTCTGCTAGTTTCAGACCTCTCTGTAAGATGCTGCCCAGTCCGTCGCCGCTCCAGAGATATTTCTAGAATCAGTGTATGGGCGCGGCCATCTTGGATTCAGTCACATGATTCCTCTCAGCCAATCAGGTGATACAGGCTCTATTCCAAGTTTCCCTCTAAAACCAGTTCATGGGAGCTGCCATCTTGGACTTAGTCACCTGATCCATCCCAGCAACTCAGAGTGGTGCTTTAGTCCAGCTGACTGCAGTCTCCAATCAAGAAACAACAACTACTATAAAATGACTTCCTGGAGGCCTTATCTGTTACTAGTGCAATGTTGTATTTCAGATGCCAACCTGGTTCCCAGCAGTCTGCAGTCTTGCTATCTGGCTTGCTATCAGTCTTGCTATTAATCCAGCTCAGACAGTGCAGTCTGCATTCCAGCTCCAGTCCGGTTCCATTCCAGTTACAGCATGCCATTTCAAGCAATCCACTTCCAGCAATCCAGTTACTGCATTCCGGTTCTAGCATTCCGGGGACTGAATTCCGGTTATATTCCGGTACAGCATTCCTGATCCAGTCCGTCCAGCTATTCAGTTCCTGTTTACTCTCCTCTGCTAGTGTAATCACCATCTGCACCAGTCCTTTCACTACATGCAGAGGAACATTATCAGGCCACTCTCTTTGTCCACATAGTCACCAGTCCTGCTCCAGAGACACAACCCAGTCTGTGTACAGACAGATCCTCAGGCGTGACACATTTCTCATACAATATTAAGCAGTATGTGAACAGAGAGACACTAAGAAAATCACATAATAGATTTGGGTGTGATACATATGTTCGACAGTTACATGATCGACATTTATATGGTTGACACCATAATATATACAGGGTTGCAAAGTCAGCAATAATAATATAACAATATAACAATCAGCAATATTATTAGGGCAACAATCGAAATGTAGACAGTATTATTTGGTCTCCAATTTTAATCTAGACAATATTATTAGGTCGACAATTCAAATGTAGACAGTATTATTAGGTCTACATAATATCTCTATCCCCATCTCTAACCCTGAGAATTTTCTCTTTAATGCAACAGTTTACAATGGACTTTTCCTAAAAAATTCAGGGGTCTATTTAATAAAATGCAGAAATAGAAGAGATTTTCTATCACTGCATCTCGCAGCAATAGAACATCTTCTATCACTGTTATTGTTCATTAAAACTCTGGCTGGCAGCAGTAAGCAGAGACTTACCTTTTCGCTGGCCAGTTGGGGTCCCTTCTGTGCCTGCGTGACCCCGCATTGCAAGGTCACACATGCGCTCCGGAAGCCTGTCCCGGGGTTCCAATAGCATATTCAAAGAAAATAACAAAAAAACAAGAAAGAAAGAAATATTTAAAAAATAGTTACAAAATAGAAAAAAATTACAATTTTAAAATAAATTTAAATAGAAAAAAATGCATTATTTAATTGAATAAAGCATTTTTGTCTCTATCGCTGCGGCAATCACCATCCTGAGATGACAATTGCAATCAGTGTATTGCAGCTGTACAGGTACCACTGAGATCCTTCTTAAACAAGCATGGGGAAGCTATCACAGGAGGTGGCCAGCAAAGGCAATCGTCAATGATACCCGGCAATAGCTATTGCCAGTTTCGGGGCTTGGTAAATAGAAATTCATCAGATTTTGGGCTCTTCTTCCTATGATAAATAGACCCCTTACTTTTAGTTGTAATTTCCAGATCATACAGCTTAGTGAGAAATGTGCTGGAGATAAGAAATGTTATCACACCATATAATATAATATTCTGCCAGCGTGAATGAGTTTTGATTCAACAAAATTAGAATTTATTCCACAGTCTCAAACATAACAGAGAATATTTATGTACTTTAGATTTCATCTTGTGCATTTTAGTATAGGCAAACAGTGACTCCTTGTGAACATAAAGTAAACTGCACAAAAAATGTTTAGCACTTGCATGAAAAATGTTGCCAAGTCAGTAAACATGAATTGTTTGAACAGTGCATTGGCAGCAGGCATTGTCAGAAGGCAAGACACGTTACTTATTTAATACATCTGTGAGGTACTCAGTTATTTTTTGATTGGTTATCTGAATGATTCATTCTGAAAAAAACCTAGTATTTGGGGCTAGAGAAACTTGTCAGGAATTGCAGTTTTCGATAAGAAACCCTTTACATGTCAAACTTCAGGATCTAACATCAGGATTCTTCAGTATACTGGTGCGCTTTCCAGTTGAACAGCTGAATGATATACTTCATGGTGTAACCACTTATTCCTGCACTGTGGAATACAAAGATTGTTGTCTTTACATATCCACTAATCTGGAAGGCTACAGTGGGACTATTAGAGACTAAAGTGGACAATGCCATAGCCATTCCACATAAGGATGGTAATTATGACCACAAGTTATCATTATCTCCTATGAGCTGTTATCCCCCTGCTCAGGAGCGCACGGAGGATTTTTCAGGGGGGGTTTCCTCCACCCCCGAAAAAAAACAAAACCCTAGAGAGCTGCTGCGCATGCGCCCTCTCATGTGCGGCAGCTCCGTTTCGGCTGCACTGTACTATACAGCAGCTGCGGCACTGTCAAAGAAGCGTCCGCCGCGGACGCTTCTTAGATAGCGCCGCGGCTGTTGTATAGTACAGTGCCGATATGTAGGGCACTTTTTTAGCGGAGGGGGGGGGGTTCTGGAGACCCAAAAACCCCCCCTGCGTGCGCCACTGCTACTATACTGCTATATCTATGGGATAGATGTCTGCCGTTGTAAGAAATTCTGTGTGTTTTTAAGTCTTGTACCGGACTAATGTATCTGCATTAGAGCATTATAGGTGAGCAGGCCATAATGATACTACATTACTCTTTGCTCTGAAAAATGATATTTGAGGAAAAGTGGATAAATACTTTTTTTGATATCAAAAGGAACAACATATTAAGAGTTACGAAGAGTGATTTGTTGAGAGAAACTACTTTTTGAATTTCATATGCATATTATTGCTTTTTTATCATATATATTTTTCATTATGTATGCTGTGATTTTATGTAATAAATAACATAATTTAACATTTTGGGAGCTCTGCACTTCCTATTACATAGGGGCAATTGCATGTGATCTTTGGAGTACATTCAGTTCTGATCCAGGCGCCTACTATTTACTTTAGTTATCGTCAAATTTGGTTGTTATAGCTTGTAATACTGCCTGCTGATATGTTATTACAGATAGGTGTCTCTTTTTTTTACTAAATGTCTTTTTTTATGGTAATACTAAGAGACCCCTGATATTTTTCAGGCTGCCTTTCACTTATTTAGTGCATTCCAAAAAAATGATAGCTAGAATCTGATTGGTTGCTATAGGAAACACCTTCACTTTTCCTGTTTAGAATGTCTGATAAATGTACCCCATAGTGTTTTTAATTAGCTACTGTTAATCTGACTTCTGCTTTAGCATTTCCAATCCCAAAATGTCAAAAGTTACATATTTAGCTGAAATGAGAGGAGTGAAAAATACCAATAGTTGAGATCCTGTTTAAAAAGCACTGAACATTCCCACTTAACATCCAGGAACCTAAAAGGATCACAACCTCTGGATGCTGTAGCAGTTGACATGGCTTTCCATATGGGACTTCAGCTGTTTCGGGGAGCCCGCACGGACCCCCTGAAGAGTACACAGCCTCCCGGACATGATGGATGTGGGGCTTAATGATGCAATTTCACATAATTAAGTCCCGTCCCTGCTATGAAATGCCGTGAATTTTGGCATTTCCTAGCAGGGGGCGGGTCTATGGAGATGAAGTAGCGCCTACTCCTTGTCACATGACCTCTCCTCCAGGATCTCCTGGAGGAGAGTTTTGAAAAGTCGGCAAGTATGTGTTAGACCAGACATGAGCAATAGGAGGCCCGCTGAACCGTCACCTGCGGCCCTCAGTTGCTTCCTAGTTTATTGTCAGATTTGTTTGTTAAAGATAGGAGGTGTCTCTTTCTTTGATTAAATGCATTGTTTTAATTGAGATCAAGGGTAATGTGAGGCCCTACTGAATGTTAGAGGCCCCCCTAAGTGTTTCAGGTTGTGCTAGATGAATGATCCATGGTTAAAAGCCTCTGAGCTCCTTATGGTACTTTCACACGAGCTTTATGTACCAAAATGTATTAGCCAAGAAAGCACAGCACTTTTACTGTTTTCCTGCACATAACAGACAGAATAAGCACCAACTTTGTCACATGAGCTGAAAAGCAATGAGAAAACTTGCATACCCTTAGAGTACTGTCACCGAGCACTTCCTGTGAGAGTTACTAGGGAAGGAAACTGTGTGTTTTCCTGCACAGAACAGACAGCATAAGCACCGAGTTACACAAGAGCATATACTCTCTGTGCAGTTTATTCTTCCTGTTATATACAGGAAAACTCAGTGCAAAAAAGCTGTTTTTACTTTGCTAAAAAGACACAGGTGCAGGAACTGCCCTCGTGCCAGCAACCTTTTTTTTAGAGATGCTGATTTTAATGTTTTTGCCTGTGTGTGTATTTTTATTCAGTAAATACGTTTGTATTTGATTATGCTCTTCTCATTTTAGCTAGCTTTGAAGGTTTATTCACATCTCTTTTCTTCACATGAGTGGCGAGATAAACTGAAAAGTATTTTGCTGTCACCAGCGGTTAACACTGCATGTAGTGCAGTCTTGTGTGCCTCTGTATAAATAAGCCCAATGTCTGCAATATCTCAATGCACAGTTGTACATATGTTCCAAAATAGGGCAAACCTGCATATGAACTCAACCCAAATTCTGGGCATGAGGTAGAGCAACTTCGCGCAAGATATGCTACACAAACTGGCGCACGTCCCACTCAGCATCAGCCCCAAAGTGTGTTGATGTGCAGCATGGTGCAGGTGAATTAGTGTGCTGGCCACGTAATCGTATGTTAGGCACAGCTGATGGTCACATAATGATGGGTTAAGGTAATGATCTGTACATCACTACCATATCCAAATGAAACTGTATATATATGGGTGCTAATTATTGTATTATATTTCAAGTTTAGTTCATCAATATTAACTTATATTATGCAGTACTAAATGCATAATTGCATTCAGTAAGCCAGCCACAAGTGAGCTCTTAAATTAATTAGCATTTACCAATAATAATAGTGCTAAATGGTGCTGGATGCCAGCAACAGCATTCAATAATATAGAATAGTAGAATAATTAGTGTTCGGTCTGTCCCTTGGTGAGATGGAGAGCAAGTATTTCAGTCTACACTAGCTTGTCAGCTTTTTTCTACAGGATGTAGCTTAATCAAGGAACCTGGAACTGGCTGTACACAAATTCACATTTTTATACCTACTTACTGCATTTATATGCATATATCCATGTTTTCACAATTCATTGCCCCCTATGTGCTGATCCTATTAATTTATTTGTAAATATTAATCAGGATCAAATGAAATATATAATCAGAACTGTGACTCATGGATATAATGGTAGGTTTACACTTGATTGTAGCCTAGCTTTATACAGGTCCATATTACTGTGAACATTTTTGAATATTTTCCTAATATCTTATAAGACAAGTGACCTTGAATATTCAGTGCAATAGATAATTACCTTAAATCATTTTTATAACACTTTAATTTACACCTTACTTTTCACAATGCATACTTTGAATTAGTTCCATATTCTGCTTTTCTTGGTCCATCTGCGCAGAGGTTCTTTCTCAAGACTTTAAAAAAGTTTGATCTGAGATTAAAATGCACGTCTTCCAAATTAAAAAAAACAAACACCTGAAAGTACTGCCTAATAGAACAATTGTGTGAAGAGCCAGTCCCCAGAGCCTGTGAAGATGGCGAAGAAAAGAAGCCAAGAAAACTTACATGGTCATGCGTGGGTACATTTTTTGGTTTATCTGTGGCCAGTTCCGGCACTGCCTACCTCGAATCAGCAATGATTCGCTGTCAGCCAATTGGCAACCCGGAAAGGTGAGCCAATCAGGGCTCACCTCCGGCCATTTGACTTTTTGGCGCTGTGAAAAGCCAATAAGGGCTTGCCGCGTCACCGTGTAGCATTGGTGCCAAGACTTATATAGCGCCATTTTCAATCCGATAGTGGAGCCAGTAGGGAAAGGACGTCACCCGAGACCTGCAAGCAAGACGAGTGGCGCTGGAAACAGAACATCACGGAAGTTATCAGGGAGCTCTTGTCAGGAATAAGAGCACCCTTGCCATGAAGGAAGAAAGAAGGATAAAGAGTCGTCATTGAGAATGGCGGTAGCTTGGCAGACAGCTGTGGACACACCTGGACCAGTGCCGTAACTAGACATTTTAGTGCCCTGGGCGAGACAGGGCACCGGCGCCCCCCATCTAAGTGGGAGTGGCATTTGCCACGTGGGTGTGGCCAACTTAAAGTGGGGGGGTGTGGCTAGCACTTTACTGAAATAATTCTCTTACACATATTTGCAAATGCATGATGTGTGTGTATATATATATATATATATATATATATACACACACACACACACACACACACACACACACACACACACATACAGTGGTGAGATTCAAATAACTTAACAACCGTTTGTCTTCCTTGCCCCTCAAAACACTGCGATATGTAAAAAGGTGCTTTGGGCAATAGAGAACAATAAAATCTAATTTAAATAACTAGCATTTAATAAATATTCCTAAAGAAGGTGTTTGTTCCATTAAGTGTCATTAATTTACGAGAGAGAGAGAAACACCTCCCCTCAGATTATAACTATCATTTATTTAGTACGTGTTAGAAAATAGCTATAATCTTGTTGCTATGGGTAACGCATCCACTTTTTTTTTTATGTGTTCACTCTTTGTAATGCCCGGCATTTATGTAGTACAACAAAAGTACTTTGTAACTGTTGTTGCCTGAGTGACTTAATAGACAGTTTCTTTTAGGGGTTGCAGCATGTGGCATTTAAGGTACCTTAAAGAAAAGAGAGAGAGAGAGATAAAGAGAGAGAGAGAGAGATCTTTCATTCACTTACCCGCAGTGGAACGCATGTGCGTTTCACCAACAGGAAGTTCGGCATTTGGAACGCAAGTTTGCGTTCCAAATGCCGAACTTCCTGTCAGTGGAAGATACGTTCCACTGCGGGTAAGTAAAAGCCTGTAGAAGGGGTGGGGAAGGGGTGTAAAACTCAAGTGCACCCATCCACGTCCAAATCAAGCTCTGTGCATCTCAAAATTACTTGTTTTTCTGCCGTATCTCTTGCTCCAACTACAGGCAGTGGTTATGACAGTCTCGTATGTATTTGCAATCAGGCATTATTAAAGAAAATTAAGTATATGGGCTGTAATCCATATAAATCAGATTATATAACTGTCTAGGAAAGTTCACAAAGTGAAAGGAAAACACTGGTTGCTATGGGTTATAGAATATTTGGACACATATATAGAGGTCTGGAGAAGTTGTATACAAGGTTTGACAACTCTTGCGTTCAACCTTACATGTGTATATTTGTCAGTACTTGTTATTGCTATTCTCACCTTGGTGTTGGAAATTTGCTGATGTGTTTTAAAAGTTCTAAAGACTGTTTTCTCCTTGGTACTGGAAATTTGCTAATGTGTGTGATAGAGGAATTAACCCCCAAGTTAGAGGCATGTATTCATACATGTAAAAACACTGATTGTGCAGAAATGTATAAGATAATGGAAATGCTAGCCTGGACTATTTGTAAAAGACAAACTAAAATATGAACAAAAGTAAGGCAATAAGGCAAACATAATACATTTTACTGGCAGTTTAAACTGCTATTCTGAGATACAAAGAATGCAAGACAATACAATTGGCAATTATTCTAACAAATCAATATTATATTTTAGACTTTGTTCCACTTCAAAACTATAATGTGTCAAATGATATAATGCATTAAAAAGAGACTAGGACGCAATGCAGAAAGATACCAGCATCTGGACATGGGAAGTAAGCTCTGAGGTGAAAGGTCCCTACCTTTAGGAGGTCAGACACTCCGCTGCCTTCCTCGTTACTTGCTCCCGAGCTCCCCCTTGCTCTCAGCTACTGTCTGATAGATAAGAGCTGTGCTGGAGGAATCTGAGGTATGCAGCACTCGGCACAGATAACATACAAGTCCTGTTGTGAGGAGGAATTAAATCAGCTGTTCTGATGCCACACCAATATTTTATTATCATTTCTTCTGACAAAGTACTGTGTCAGATGATGGCCGTTAAGGCAGACGGGTGACTGTTAATAGTGTATGTGTCTGCCAAGTCATGCCACTGGGTAAGGGACATCAGTCAGCAATGGGGATTACAGATTTTAAAGTACTAAAGAAAGGGAGCTGCCGCGAGATCAGGTGACCCTTTTTTTTTTCTTTTTTTTTCTTTTTTTTCTTTATTAACACTGCCGCAAATTTTTTTTTTTTTTACTATGCCGGCGGGGAGGGGAAGGTAGCGGGCGGCTGCTGCGCCCTCTTGGGCTTGCGCCCGGGGCGACGGCACTGCCCGCACCTCCCTAGTTACGGCTCTGACCTGGACCATCCCTGGAGATGGCCGGAGCCAGGTATGGCCCCTGTAGAACAGCTCTCCTAGGCCTGCAACTGCACTATATATGCTTCTTTTTCCTAACATTTGGACACAAGGCCCTTGGCTACCTTCATTCACTAGGCCCAAGCGGCATCAGTGATCAAAAGACACGGTACCATTAGGTTTCCAGGGAGCATTTGATCGAGCATCAGACTTGTGGGGGCCATAAATCAGGCTTTAGGCATGTGGGGGTCATTAAATCAGACTGTAGGCCTATGGGGTTATTAATTCAGGCTTTAGGCCTGTGGGCACAATTAGTTCAGGTTGTAGGCCTATGGGCATGATTAGTTCAGGCTGTAGGCCTATGGGAATGATTAGTTCAGACTCTAGGCCTGTGGGCATGGCTAAATCAGGCTTTAGGCCTGTGGAAACAATTAGGTTCAGGCTCTAAGCCTGAGGTGGCAAGTCATTCCAGATCAGTCTGTGGCAGCAGTGACAGCCTGGATTATCCTGAGGTCCCAGTAAGTTAGATCAGCAATTGTTAGACCACACCCAGTCTTTTCCCCGTTGAAAAGCAGTGGCCATTGGTGTGGTGGTCACTTCAAGGTAGTGTTCTGTGCTTTCTGGTTAGGTAACAGTAGATGCCCCACCCAATTCTCACCTTGACCTATTATCCCTCTGAGGAGTTCACCAGATTCGGAGGATTGGTGGCAGTGTTCCCCTTCTAAAGCTAAACTTCTGGTATCCGGTTTCCTTCTGCACATTGTATTGGTACCTTTGAACTGTTGGGTGTGAGCTAGGGTAGTGCACCACAACTAGCAGTAGCGTTAAAGTTGTGCAGCATCTGATCACATAGTTCTTTTTTAGGATCAGGGCACTGCTTTGTTGTAATTGTAGATAATGCTAGTGGGGGAGGCACATATGAAAGGTTAAATAGCCCTGTGGGTGGTTGTGTGTCATACTTATTCCTAGGTGGTTCACATGCAAAGGTGCGGACGGCTATCAAGAGGAGACGAGTAGTCCCTAGTGAGTATTGTCTTTCAGTGTTGTCTCTCATGGTAGGGGCCCTCACCCGTATCATTGTGAGTAGGTTATTTGGGCGGGATTCTTTCCTGTCCTGAGTATCCTTAGTCCCACTCCCAGGCCCAGAACAACAGGTGGTGATGGCAATCAGGATGTGAGTTGACTCTGCTCCCAGCTGTCACCTCAGACACTCCCTTCTTTCCATCTGGTGTTTCTGCCTGTCATGAACCTATTTTGTTTTCCCCTAGACCAAGGTGCAGATAGAGTTGTACAGTGAGCTTAGAGCACAGGGTCCTTATGGGGGAGGCCAGGTATCTTTTCATAGTGGTCTCTCTGGATCCATTAACTACCTGGGAAGGGAAGGGTTTCATGGAGAGTGTCGTCTTTCTCCCTAGGCACCCGTTTCATTAGGGCCAACCCTTAATTAATGTGAACTATTTCTTTTTTTTCCTAAAACGGACCTACATGTGTCCTACTGAAAATATAAACTAAGTACTCTTTACTTCAATATTTATGCCTAGATGACAGGGGCATTTTACCCCCTTAATGTCACCTTAGGTACTTGTAATGCCATCATCCCTGGTCACAGTGTTCAATAATACTGGTCAACAAAATATATTTTTTTTGTTTCCTTGAAAAAATTGTTTTTTCTTTATTTATTTGCATACAATGAGCTCATAAACAAGTATTAAAACATGATTTGCTAAACTACTAAACATACCCACTCTATCTCATATTGTATAACCTAAGCTACATGAACCTAACAAGTGGCAAATAAAGAGTATCCAAACATACTTTTAATAGTAATATTTTTATTATAATGAATTTAAATTGTGAAAAGAAAAAAAAAGTATATTATAGAAATATTTGTTATTTTTTTGATTGACTTGCTAATTTGTTAAATACAATTTGACTCACATTTATCAAGAAATGTCTCACTTTCCCACTTGACTCACAGTTTATGCCTAGTCTTCACCTGCCGTTTGTTTCTTCACTTACTGCACCACAGTTGTCCAGGAAAAAGTTCAGATGAGATTGAAGGAAGTATATTTTTAAGAATATGTTGCAGCCTGATTTTGGACAAGATAGCTGTAAGTAACTCAAAGTTTTTTATAGTTATCTATTCTGTTGTTCACCAATAAGTTGGATGTCTGAAGTCATCCCAAGTCGTTTTCTGATTACCCCCAATGATCTGGTAAATATATTTTTGTAGTATCTGTGGGCCAATGAAAACACCTTCCTTTATTTTGGCCTGACTAAGTCTAGGAAAATTGTCCTCGAGGTAGCTGAAAGCTAACATTCAGTTTTTTGCTATGCAGAAAGCAACACATGTGGCACTGACAAGTGCTTGACGCTCATTGATTGGCACAAAAAACAACACATCCAAACAGAAAGTAATGTGGCTCGGCAGAAAATGACTGTTGTATTGCTACACAAAATATGCCTTGGCAACAAATATTGCCAAAACTAAGCATAATACGCTCTAAGTGATATGTCCTCTATCAGGAAAACAAGAGCTAATAATCCAGTTTAACAGTCATATTCTTATTTAGCTTATTAAAATTTGTCAACATTGACTGATTTCACTGCTGAAATATGCGTGGGGTTCCTCCAGGTGCTCTGGTTTCCTCCTACACTCCAAAAACATTCTAGTAGTTTAAATAGCTGCTAACAAAATTAACCCCAGTTTGTGTCTGTGTGTGTGTGTTAGGGAATTTAGTCTGGAAGCTCCAATGAGCAGGGAATGATATGAATGACAATTATTCTCTGTACAGCGCTGAGGATTTGGTGGCGCTATATAAATGATGATGAAGGGCAGGGTGACAGCAATCACCTGTAAACCTTATTGTCACCAACTACATTACATAGTTGTTTAGGTCGAAAAGAACACATGACCATGAAGTTCAACCTTTCATCCTCAAAAAAACTAGTTAATCTAGAAGAAGACAAAAAAAACCCTATGAAAGGAAGTCTAATTTACCCTAACATGGGAAAAATACTTTTCTGAAACCATACTGGCAAATGGATAATTACCAGGATCATATGATACATTTTTCTACAGTGTGTCAATACCACTTATGTCTGTTTTTACAGTTCTACTGTGAATGTTCTACTGTCCCTAATCTACTCCCATTGTCACCCACTGTTAAGAAAATGGCACAGATGCTCTAAACTTGTTACTTAATTTAAGGAAACCTAAACAGTTTATGCATTTAAGGTCTCCTTATCCCAAAGCGGGTTATGGTTTAAGATAAGCACTATTTTTCTATTGCTTCTGCATTACTTTAGAGACCTTAAGGACCTTAAGGATAAGAGGAAGCAAATTAATAGCAATTCAAAAATGTTAAGTAAAAACTAAACATGCCATTATAGCTGAAATAAGTTTAACACCCCCTCTGATATTGTTATTCACACCTCCCAGTAACTGAATGTTTGGCCCCAGCACTACGACTCAAGAAACACATCAGGAACAGTTGCTTAGCAACTTAAACTTCATACCACAGATTCATTCTTCCGCGCACAACCTCTCCTCATGTATAACCATATCTCTTACCAACTAATAAATAAAGACACCGACAACTTCAGCTTTGGCTTAAAAAAGGTCACAGTTTATTAAATGTATAAACCTGGTGGGGCGAGAGCACTTGCCTTCAGCTAACTAATAAAAGCTAAACCAAACAGTGTACGGCCCTCCGGCCTACCACTGATACCGGGACCTAGTCCCTTACGATTGGCCGGTGCTAAATCTGGCGTAATAGTGACCACATCACTTCAGGGCTCACGAATGAATTGCCGTACAATGCAGAACACAGGGTCCCCGTACCGGGTAACCACGAACCAAGATGCTTTGAAGTATGTGGTGGCATTAGCCAATCAGCGATAGCACCGTACGCCCTAGTTGCCAACTGCAAGGGCTCTCCCACCAAGCTGATGACCTTAAAGGGCAGCCAGCCCGCCACCAAGTGACCTAATGACCTCAACCAAAGACAACCCAATCTGCTCTATAAACAAATCATTCCCTACAACCGACAGATGTACCCCGTCCTGCCTATATAGATGAACTTTTGTAGCTGTGATAAGGGGATGAGGAATAACCACCCCCCCCCCCCCAGGGACTGCAACATCGTGCTCGCCATTCTATTGGCTTTTGAAAGCAGCGTTTTCATAATGGCCATTGATATGGGGGACCTCCACCTCAGCCTAGGTATAATATTAGACCAGCATATGCGCACTTGCGGCCAGTAAGCCTGAATAGCACGCAGATCTTCTCATTGCTATAAAAAGATCAAGGGACTTCCCCTTACCCAAATCGTTACCCCCTAAATGCAGCACTAAAATGTCTGGCCTTCCCTCACTACACTCCAGTTTCTTCAATAAAGGAATAAGAGCACTCCACTGCATACCCCTATAACCAAACCATTTAATTTGAAACTAATCAGGTATCTCTGAACCTCTTACCTCCCTATCGTGTCTTGATGCCCAGTACACATAGGAATGACCTACCAACCATATCTGTCTCTCTTGATCCGATGCACCTGTAAATAAAATCTGAATTAATACCAGATCGCACACCAGGATGTACCTACTCCATTAACCACAACTCAAAACTCCTTTACCTGACACCTTTACCGTTCCTCAGGGAAAGCCTCATACCATCCTCTTACCAGTCCAACACCAGCTCCATATAATCCTTAATCTCATATCATATGCAAGATCATTCTTACATGAATGCAGCGACAAAAACCTTAACCATAATATTATAAGCCTAAAATAACAGTAAAGTGATAAGGGGTTTAAACGTTGACCCAGGTGGAGGTAAACACCCAACCATTCGTGGAGGCACACCACTAATCAGGCCTTGATCCAGAAAGGATGAGAAAAATCCCTCCACGCCCCCGCTAAAAGCGACGAGCAGCGGAGCCCTGGGCTAACGTACAATGAAGGGGCATACTAGCTTAGCTCAGGTCTAATATATTTCTTATAAGCATTGGACTTCCATCTACCTATAGACTTAATTACAAATATTGATGCTCCTCTCCCAGCTGCTGCAGTAGCTGCCCCAATTCGAAATGAGTGGGTACCATACAGCTCTGGATTCAAACCAACATGCTTAAGCGTAGCTTTAAGTACTGCATTGAACTGAAACTTAGTCAATGGAGCCCCATCCGTATGTATCAACCATGGCTCAGCTCCACTGGGTCGGACCCCCTCAAACTTAGAGCATAGCATGACCGCACAGATACTCTGGTCCTCGTGAGCTTTTATCAACATCCAATACCCTTTGCTCGTTTGATCTGTCTTTGATCTGAGAATCTTACAAGAGAGAACATTATGTGCAAGGAAAACATGCCTAGCCACTAGTGCATTACCGATAACATGTTTAGAGGGGGAAACCAACTCACTGACTCTGAACGCACTAAAAAAGGCAAGGGAAAATGCAGTACTGAACAACAGAGTTTCATAATCTGACTTTGTAACACTAGCCAGCGCAACTATCAACTGCTTCAATAGACTCGCATCTATAGGCCTACGATGATCTTTGACCGATGGCTGTTCCTTCGCCCATCCTCTCATGGCCTTTGATATAAGAAAACCCTTTGTTATGTCATTAAACCCATATAATCGGGCCATAAATGAGATGCCCGCTAGCATGGAGGACATAGCCCCCTTAGATACACCCTCCTTGAAACGCTCCCAAATAAAAGCGTCCATATCCTCTTTCTGACCTCCATCTTGTCGACCCTTTGATTCCAGAAATCTACACCACTGCTGCCAGGCTGCATGATACGCTCTCCTGGTAGAAGGGGCCAACGATCTTACAGCTAGATCTTGCAAGCCTGTTCGACAATCTGCCAGATAGATGGGGGACACGGGAAGCCAATGAGCTTAGCCTGAGGAGCCAAAGTTCTAAACCTTGTCCATTGAAAGCGCGATAAGGCATCTGCTATGTTATTGTCTACATCTGGAACATGCCTAGCGCTAAAAGTTATGTCCTTTTCCAGGCAACGCAGAACCAAATGTCTTAGCAAGGCTATAGCAGGAGGAGATGAAGAACTCTGTTTATTGATGCATTGCACAACCCCCAGGTTATCACACCAGAAAACGACTTGTTGACCTACCAGCCTATCAGACCACAATTCCACCGCAACCACGATAGGAAAGAGTTCTAAAACCAGCAGGTTTTGCACTAACCCTCTAAGCCGACATAAATCGGGTCACAATGCAGCACACCATTCGCCGTCAAAGTAGGCTCCGAAGCCTATCGAGCACGCTGCATCAGTGTGCAGGTTCAGCTGCTCGTTAGAAGCGATGGGACTGGGCCAAATACGAATCCCGTTAAATTTAACAAGAAATGACAACCAAACGCGCAAATCCTCCCTAATTTCCTGTGACAGTGTCACCCAAGCATGAGGACGAGTGAACTCGATGATTGCCATTTGCAGCTTCCTGCAGAAAACCTTCCCCATAGGTATTATTCTGCACGCAAAGTTAAGAGACCCTAAGAGAGACTGTATGCTCCGCAGCTTCAGGGACCTAGACCGCATGGCCATTTGAATTAAAGTCGCCAACTTGGTAACTTTTTCCAATGGCAACCGACAACATCCCTTAACCATGTCAATTTCTATGACTAGAAAAGACAGGCAGGTCATAGGTCCCTCAGTCTTGTCCTGAGCTACTGGAACCCCTAAAACTGAAAACAAATACTGCGCATCACGCAATACGCTGGAGCAAACTGGGAAATTGGCCGGCCCCATGAAAAGGAAGTCATCCAGGTAGTGAGCAATACCCGGGTGACCAGATCCCGCCTGCATACACCAGTGAAGGTTGGAACTAAACTTTTCGAAATAAGCACAGGAAATAGAACACCCCATCGGGAGGCATAAGTCAACATATATACCATCCGGAAGCCTAAAGCCCATATAACGGAAAGATTCTGGATGCAGGGGCAACAACCTAAAAGCCGATTCTATGTCTAGCTTCGCTAATAACGCCCCTTCTCCAAATGATCTAACCAACTTCAATGCCTCCTCAAACGACTGATACATCACTGAGCTATCTTCCGGGTCTATAGCATCTTTAACTGAACCTCCCTGGGGGTGCAACAGGTGTTGTATAATTCGATACTTCCCTGCTTGTTTCTTTGGGACTACGCCTACTGGTGATAAAACTAAATCCGCTAATGGAGACATTTCGAATGGACCTGCCATGCAACCTAAAGCCACTTCTTTTAGAACCTTCTCTAACAAAATCTCGGGAAAAATATAGACAGACCTCAAATTCTTTGTAGCCCGGGCGCACACAGCACCCTTGATAGGTAAACTAAAACCATAACTAAATCCTCTAAATAAAAATTCTGCTAACTGTTGGTCAGGGTGAAGGCATAATCATCTTGTCAAAGCCTGCACGTTCACTGGTGAACGTGCTTTACTGCTTAGCACCTGATGCCTGCCCTCCTCTGCCTGCCCCTTCTCTAATTCTTGTGCACTCCCGTGCCGGGTGAGTCCCTCTGCATAGGGTGCAAATGTGTTTGTATTTACAAGCGACTCCCCTTGTACATGTACCGCTATTGAGAGAGGGAAAGGAGGCCCCCTGCCTCCCAGGCCCTGGAAACCTGGGTACGGCGTTACTTCTCAACTCTGAGACTGAACGTCTAACCATATCCATCCACGTTTCCACATCTTTGGTACCAAACGGGATGTCCCTCCTACCACTTAACCTTTCTCTGAACACCTGATCATACTCCCTCCAAATAAACGGGGCGTCTGACTCATACATTACCGTTATCATATGCAGATAACGCAGTATATCACGCATGGCCCTTCGGTCTGGTTTCCAGATATACCGCGGCAAATGAGCAGAAACCAGAAATCCACTTTGTAAACGTTTTGTATGCCTCCTCACCTATACTTCCTTTACCTGCCGCCTTTTCTACCTCTTTTTTAGCACGTCCCGTGATTGCAAAAATATCCACATAAAAACCCTTGTTTATTCGGTCCCTTATGCATGGCCTAATACCGGAAGTAAGACCTGTGTTCGCGCAAAGCACCTTGTCACTGCCATCATCTCCTTCTTCATAAGTGGGTTCTGCGCCTTCTGAATTCCTAACCCCTTTTGCCCCGCCAAAATGCTGCTGCAACACTTTCATCAGCTTGCGCGGCCCTGCTTCTGTGTCAGAATCGTTGCTACCCGAGGATGACATGGGAGAACTACATGCATGATCTACAGGAGTAAGACAATTTAAGTACTCACCGCTGCCTGCTGCTTCCTGCCTGGACGCAGGCGACGCCTCCCTGGTTCTGTGCGGCATTGAAGTATCACCTTGTCCACCCGACTCTCCCCGACCACTAGCAGACATGTACTCGCCTCCTGGCATGCTCTGTAATACTGAACGACAAGACATATCAACGGCGGGACTGCTCCCCTGCAAATTCACACCCGCACCCACCCCCCCATTGTCAGTACCGAGACCTAGACCCGGGAATGGCGCTAAATTGAATCCAGGTGGCATTGGGGATTGGCCAGCCGGTGCCTGTGATTGAAAGGCCGAAGTCTGTGTTTTTTGAAGGTGGGCACTAGGTACGGTAGGGGTTATCGTGCCAGCGTAGGGGGTAGGCAAAGACATGTGGAAATTAGGAGGGGGGTAAGGGGCGGACCATTCCCTTATGGCATCACCTCTGTGCAGCATTCCTTGTTGAGACTGTGTCTGCGTAACAGGGCGAAACTCTACCTGTGTGGGCTGGGGAAATGAGCCTCGTAACGGTAGGTAGGAACCGGGACCAAATATATCCCATGTATGCGGTTGGGCCTGATTATGAAACACATTTCCAACGGGACCTAACTGTGGGAACCTTGTCCCGTTACTATGCCAACCTGTCATGTGAACCTGAGGGATGGGCTGGGGAGGGGGAAACGGGCTAAATGAGAAACCGCTAACATCCTGTGAGAATAACAAAGGAGACATTCCCTCTGCTTGAGTACTAGAAAAGGGGGGCCGTGTGTTAAGAGCTGCCCTTTCCCTAGCCTGAATCTGAACATAACTGGCCTGTGATTGTACGTTTTGATTCACCCTGGGGTCAGGCATCTGAGCAGGCAAAACAAGATTCCTTGCAGCCTGTGACACAGCGACTGGCGGTGGAAAACATACCAAAGACATGAGAGGAGGGGCGCTGTTGGGCCTTCTGTTCTGAGGCTGCACCTGTCTTACCGCCCCCACTTTAGACTGTGCATATGAAGGGCCACCCATGTCCCCCTGCTGCCCGAGTTCTGCGGGCCTCCTTTCACTGCACCCCAGATTTGAGGGATTGATACTGAGACCCCCGCCGCTGTTGGCAACAGACTGCGCACGCGCAGGAGAAGAGGACCTTCTCCTTACAGCGCCCGGCCTGACACTGCCCGGAGCTGCCTCACCAGAGGCAAGAAGCGAGGCTTCTCTCACCGGCGCATGCGCCCGTCTATCGATGGCCACCGGAGCTGGGCCCCTCCCCCTTGGCAAGCGACCGCGGCGGGAAGAGAGTCTGTCCCTCTCTCTTCCCCGCCCGGCTGAACTGGCTGTGCTGCACCTCACCCCACTGCTCCCCCGTCGCGCCGGAACACTGCTAGCGGCGGGAGGGACAGCAGGAGACTTGTCTGCTGAGGAGGCGGAGGGGACAGCGCGAGGAGGAGAACTAGAACCCTCTGTGAATCTAGTGGGGGCGAGGGCACTTCTCTTCGGGCGAGACATGTTGGAGGGGAAAATATAACAAAATACAGTGCACCAAAATAGTCTAGATCAAAGGCTAAAGCAAACGGGAGAAATAAAATAAAGACCCTAATGGGACAAATAAACAGAAAGAGGACAGCATTAAGTATAAATACAGCAGTAAATACAATCCCACTATCGCTGTAAACTCAAATAGACAGCACTACAGTAGATACAGCTAAAATATAGCTAAATCACAAAATGCAGCTACTCAGCCTGACACAGCTATTCCCTGAGGATTTCTGCGACGGAAGAGACCCAGCATCCTTTGCGTGAGAATATATGGGCACACAAACCTAAACACTCCCTTAGGATTCTATTGGCTGGAGATAAACAACAACTTAACCCTCAATGGGTTAGTGCTATGCTTCTGAACATGTGGATAAGTTTAAGGACGTTTGGCTTTATGTGCCTCACTTCACATAATTCTGGTATGAGCAGATCAGAACCTGTGTGGGAAGAGAGGAACAGCCAGGGAACCAAGATGGAGGGGAAAAAGGTCCTGGGATTCCCTGTCAATCTGGCTAGCAGGTCTGTGTCGTGATGTCACAAGGGCCCAAGTACACCAGACAGAGAGAATATGAATGAAATTGGAAAGATTTTAGGTCAAAATTACCTCAGAATGTGGCTCTGTGAGGGAGCGGAGAGATCAGCCATGGGGAATAAACCACGGTTCGATAGAATATAACGGTATGACTGAGAGACACAGCATCTGAGTGAGTGAACCCAGAGACATCCTGCTTGAAACAGAGAGGCAGTAAACAAGTGAGTAATCACCCCACAGAGGAGGGGTGAGCAGGGCTGAGCAAACATTACCAAGTAAGTGCCAGAGCCAAAAGAAGTAAGCAATATTACCCCCACAGAGGAGGAGTGAGAAGGGCTCAAAAAACACTTGCAAGTAAGTGTCAGAGCCCAAACAAGTAAATAGTCACCCTTGCAAAGGAGGGGTGAGCAAAGCTGAGAGAACACTAGCAAGGAAGTGTCAGAGTCCAAAAAAAGAGAGATGAATAAAACACTGCTGAGAGAGAATGGATGTGCGCTGAGGCACCACTTTAACTATGACTGTCCTACTAACATATCCATGTACACATTAAGATCCATGCAGGAGGTGAAAGAAAGCTATATATATTTGATTTATTACTGCAACCATTTAAGAATGTGCTGGTGTGAACAAGGAGTGTAACTAGAGAGTTTATACTTTGCAATATAGAGATGGTCTGGCACGAAACTTCCTGCAACAACTAATGTACAGCACAACCACGCAACCACACCTGTGTCTACACTTAACAGACATTGCTGTAAAACCCACATGTGTGAGGGCTGTCTGGTCATTTATGCCCACACTCACGAGCTAGCCATGGCAGAAGTAGAGAACAATTGAGGAGGGGTATTACTGGCTATGCACCCCCTTAGGCCCCTTGGCGTTACAAAACAAACACCTGAACTTGTCATTATAGCTAATAAGAGGCTTTCTTGGACCACACTCCCACACTGAAGTCACCTTACTGCATCCTAAAGTGACCCTATTTCACTAATGCATGTATGTATATTAGCAGTAGTAATATAAATAATATTATTAGAATAAATATAACTTTTATGCAAATATTTCATATACATGTATAAATAAGGATTCCATGTATATATTCATATACATACGTATGCTTGTATATATCATCACCATCATCAGCTATTTATATAGCGCTACTAATTCCGCAGCGCTGTACAGAGAAATCAATCACATCATACATATGTGTGTGAATGTATGTTTGCAGATGTATGTATAGGTTTTATATATAATATATTAATATAATGCTGTTATATGTTTCAGACGGTTCTTATTCTGTTTTGTTATTTAAAGCTGCACTACCACATGGAGCTTTAAGTACTTGGAGACTTAAAACCATGTTACCCTAGGAATTGGGGTGTGTGGTGAATGAGAAGACCAATGAGAAGCTGCAATCATAGACATTGTAGTTTCTGATTGGTCCTCCTGCACCAACTCTTTACAACTTTAGGTAGCAATGGAGCTTTATGTAATTAAACTGAAAACATCAATGTGTGCTTTAAGTCCAATTGTGCATCTCTCCCCATATTTCTCCCCCCCCCCCCCCATCGCCATCACTTCTCCCTCTCAAAATGATCATTTCATATATTATTTCGCAAATTCCGTAGCACTATACAATTGAGAACGAACACAGTAATAAAACAATACCGGGTAATACAGACAGACAGAGAGGTAAGAGGGCCTTGCTCGCAAGCTTACAATCTATGGGACAATCGCTGTTTGATACATATATTTGAGGGTAAGCACTACATATTGCATATTGATCCAGCCAGATTGCAACGGTAAAAAGTGCTTGGTGGATTATATGATCCAGTCATACTGCAATGTTGGTCAAAAGCAGGGCCGGACTGGCCATCTGGCACTTTTGGCAAATGCCAAAAGGGCCGATGGCCCGACTCCTCCCATCTTCTTGGTGCCTGGTTCCTCCCCAGGAACCAGCCACCTCTGCTGCGCGCTCCTCCGGTCCCTCCCCCGTTATGCTGTGCACTGGTGCACTGCACTGTTACACTGGTGAGTTTCCTGGGGTTTTTTTTACTGAAGGGGGGAGCCTGCGACTTTCGGGGGGTGGGGGGGGTCGCAGGGGTGCCCGCGATTTTTTTTGGGGGGGGGGGGGTGTCGCGGGGGTGCCGCGATTTTCGGGGGGGTCGCGTGGGTGCCCTCATTCGAGCGCAGGGGGGGGGTCAAGAGTGTGGAAGAGCCATGGGGTGCTGGGAAAGGGGGTGAGGTAGCAAGGGAGTGCTGGAAGAGGGGGTGAGAGCCAGGGGGTGCTGGGAGAGGGGGTGAGAGCCAGGGGGTGCTGGGAAAGGGGGTGAGATAGCCAGGGGGTGCTGAGAGAGGGGGTGAAAGCCAGGGGATGCTGGGAGAGGGGATGAGAGCCAGGGGGTGCTGGGAAAGGGGGTGAGATAGCCAGGGGGTGCTGGGAAAGGGGGTGAGATAGCCAGGGGGTGCTGGGAGAGGGGGTGAGATAGCCAGGGGGTGCTGGGAGAGGGGGTGAGAGCCGAAGGGGGTGCTGGGAAAGGGGGTGAGAGAGCCAAAGGGGAAAAGGTGCTGTGAGAGGGGTGAGAGAGCCAGGGGGTGCTAGGAGAAGGGGTGAGAGAGTCAGGGGGTGCTGGGAGAGGGGGTGAGAGCCAGGGGGTGCTGGGAGAGGGGGTGAGAGCCAGGGGGTGCTGGGAGAGGAGGTGAGAGCCAGGGGGTGCTGGGAGAGGGGGTGAGAGAGCCGAAGGGGGTGCTAGGAAAGGGGGTGAGAGAGCCAAAGGGGAAGAGGGGGTGAGAGCCAGGGGGTGCTGGGAGAGGGGGTAATATGACTTTTGGCAGCCAGAAAAATTCTTGTATCACACTGGGGAATATGGGACACCCCAAAGCACTTGTAGTGCAAAATATTGTAGAAATACTGCAGACAAATATCACTTTTGACAGCCAGAAAAATTAATGTTTCACACTGGGGAATATGGGACACATCAAAGCACTTGTAGTGCAAAATGTTGAAAAAAAAAGCCTCCTCTATCCTCCTCTCTTCCTGCTCTAACAATTGCTAATAGAATTGGAATTAATAATAGAATTGAATAGATTAGAAATTAAATAATAATACAAAGAATAAGGTGTACAATTATTGCTCTGTCCCTGCTCTATTGCTGCCTGCCACCTAACCCTGCTCTCTCCCTCTGTCAAATGGCGATTGATTGCTGTGTAGGCTTTTCAAATCTCTCGAGAACGGAGCTCCGAAATACGAATACATCACGATGACGCTTTGCCTCGATCTCAATTCCGAATGGACGGGAGAGTACCGAGCCTGCTCGGCTCGGTACTTGGATAGGCAAAATTCGGGTGGGTTCTGATCTCGGGAAACTGAGCCCACCCATCTCTAGCTGTAAGGTATAGACGAGAGCTGGTTGTAATTAGAGATGCTCACTAACCCCCGTGAAGTGGTTTTGGTTTTGGATCTGGATTAGCTTTGTGTTTTGGTTTTGGTTTTGGCAAAACCACCCTCGTGTGTTTTGGTTGTGGTTTTGGATCTGTATTTTTTTTTTTAAAAAATTGCTAAAATATGCTAAAATCACACAATTTTGCTCTTTTTTTTGATCCTATATTATTATTAACCTCAATAACACTAATTTTAAGTCATTTTCAGTCACTTTTGACCACCTCACAGGTCAAGATATTATTTTTATACACTTTAAAACAAATACTGCAGCAATCTGGATGGATGGTAAGTGATAGAGCAATGATTCAAATACACAGCAGTTCCTACCACATCTAGGACACATTGGCACACGGCAGTGGCAGAAAAGAAAAGGGGGTCAAGATGGAATTGTCCTCTGATCATGAAACCAGTTATGGTTCATTTGATCGCTCCACCTGTTTCTTGGATACGTGAGGTAATTCTACAGCTAATACATATCAACGAACGTTGACCTCCCCCCGGGATGCGTGCTTTTATCAGACACCACCAATCCAGGGTGTCAGACAATGCACTAAAAAGAGCCATTGTAATTCCCAGTAAAAAGCCAGTTCATCAGTGAGCTTCGAATCAGCCCGATTTCTCACAAAATTATAATCTAGTTAGGTACCTTTCATGTAAAGTGCAGATTACAAACACTTGATGGAGAAAGGCGAAGGCCTCATTCTTTCTTTGCCACTGCGTGTGTAGAATGGCATGTTGGCAGTTTTAGTTTTTCTGCAGATAACTTTGCCTGGATTACAGCTCTTTTTTTCTTGACCAAGGTAAAAGGTGATTTTTTACATTTTTGTATGCCTGACTTAAATACACTATGTACTTTTACATAGGCTTTACCAGATGACGTACAGGGATTACTATCATCATGACTGGTGGCAGCAGCTGCTTGGTGCTCCTGCTCTTCTGTGTACTGCTGTGAATCCATTTTGATAACACTGTACACTTTTTTGTGCAAATTTAGAAGAAAAGCCTGCAAGGACTACTATTTGTATTTCAGCAATGACAATTAGCAATGGAGCAATGGAGCTCTTGTCTTTGGGTTTATATAACACCGTACACTTTTTGGTGCAAATTCAGAAGAAAAGCCTACAAGGACTACTATTTGTATTTCAGCAATGACAATTAGCAATGGAGCAATGGAGCTCTTGTCTTTGGGTGTATATAACACTGTACACTTTTTGGTGCAAATTCAGAAGAAAAGTCTGCAAGGACTAATATTAGTATTTGTATTTCAGCAATGACAATTAGCAACGCAGCTCTCCTTTTTGTGTTACCTATATAACACAGTAGAATTGGACTGCAGGATTACATCAACCCTGTAAACGCTATTATTTGAATTTTTCTGCAATGAGATTTAACACAGGAGCTCTCCTATCTGTGTGTTACCTATATAACACAGTAGAATTGGACTGCAGAATTACACTAACCCTGACAGCAGCAATAGTATTTGTATTTTTCTGTAATGAGATTTAACACTGGAGCTATGGAGCTCTCCTGAATGTCACTGATTACATTCTTTAACACTGCTACCACCCTCCTCTTTCAATTCTCTAACTTTGCCTGCCCAACTGCTCTACACTCTATGCTAACCCTTCTGTATCCCTCTCAAAATGGCACTAAATCGCAGTGGAGGTCGGTATTTATAGATTCCAAAACTCGCGAGATCCGACGACGTCACAATGACGTTTTGACTCGCTTTGGAATCCGAAAAAGCGCGAAAGTACCGTGCAAACTCGGATCCCCTAAGTTAAGGTATGTTCAGTTTCCGAGGAACCGAGCCTGAGCATCTCTAGTTGTAATGTAAGGCTTGGTTAAACATAAAAGTGTGTCATGAATGTAAGCTGTAATATATTAGATATAATAGCCTGTTGGTAGGTTTATGATATATTGATGTGCATAGATTGTGGGCTCTGATGTCTATGGTTGTATCCAAAAAATGAATGTGGGAAAAGGAGTGTTTATTTTCCAGTGGATGGTGGAGTGAACTTCATGGAACCATTTGTGCAAATGAATTAAACAGGTTATAAAATAAGACATATCAACAAACAACTATAGAAACCTGTACAGGAGGACTAAATAGCCAAGTAAGTCATGTCAGAGGTGTGCATCTGAACACACGCTCACCTAATTAGAAGCATTTTAAAAATGTACCCATTTATGCCTAAGGAGAATTGCTCACAAAGAGGCATCCATAGGAAACATAGTAAATGGGCAGTTTGTGTCCCAGATTACTTTATGTCTGTATTTGTTTGTAAAATCTGTTTTTATTGAATGGAAAATGTTACAGACAAAACGATTTACAGTTATAATATCTGGAACAAATAACATAATTCATCCTCAAATTTTCAAAGAAGTGAAACAATAAAAATAAGACAATGGTAAGTAAACACATGGACAAAAAATTGGGGAAAAGAAGATAAGGGAAAGAAAGAGGGAGTTTGATGAAGGAAGGCTCCTTGGGGTAATAAATACCTCAACTAAAAGTAGAACAATATATGTGTTTTAATAATCCCAAAGTCAGCATTGAAAATTTCTATCTAGAGAATTTTAAGCGAGTTAAGCGCATCATTCACAAGCCATGAGTGAGCAGTCAGAAGGTGATTCTTTAAATTCAATCAGATATAAACTTAGTGCTGTGTGTTCTGAGAATTTTTCTTGGTTGAACATAGTAAATTCCTACATAAGTTTATATAAATCAATCTGTCTAAACCATTCATTCATATTTATATATAAAAAGGCAGGGATGGCCTTGGACTCGGCGACTCCGAAAAGGGCGTGGCCACATTGTGTTGTGGGTGTGGCCAACATGGGGCATTGATACATATATTTCATTTATCACGCCTTCCCAGCCACATCACGCCATCCCCCCAGGCACAATATGATACCCCCCGCCCACTGTACCGTAACTTACTGTAGAGTGAGCAGGGAAGCTCTTTGTCTCACGAGATTACCAAATTTTGTGATACCTAGAGCTCTTCGGCTTGCTCTGCAGTCTGTGTCCACTGGGAGCAGCCATCAGTTCCCTTCCCCTTTCCAGAGGTGGATTAAGGCTCAGGTGCCCAGGGTATTTAAGACAGCAGGGCCCCTATTATGTAACATGGTTATCATTTTAAACAAATACACAGGCACTACTGTTAGAAGCACACAGCTCTGCCTTCAGAAGCAGTACGTTGTGAAGCAGGACATACCTCCCAACTGTCTTTGCAGTCGGACCAAATCCTGACTAAATCAGACAGTCACCCAAATTAAGGACTGCCCCACCAGAATCAAGACAGTTGGCAGACTGTCCTGTTCTCTCCTATCTGTCTTGGTCACTTTCATCACTTGTAGCAACTGGTTTCTTTAGCTCAGTTCATTCTTGTCTTGATCCTGGAATATTGAATGCCCTATTTAAAAAAAAAAAAAAAAGGGTACATGAGATTTAGAAGACTCCAACCAGCCCCGGTGTTAAAACAATAGCACTCATGTTTTATAATTAGGCCTCCCTCCAGTCCCCACAATAATAATATTCACATTTAATAAGCAGACCTATTTCCCTCTAACCAGCCCCAACATTAAATTAACAGTATGCCCATTTACCCAAAACATATTTCCCTCCCTCCAAACAGTCCCAGCAAAAAAATTAAATAGCATTAAAGTTTAATAAATATAGCCATTTTCCACAACCATAATTCATATTCACATTTAATAAATAGTCCTCCTCCCCAAAATCAGTCCCATATTCAATTGACAGCCCTAAGCCACCCCAGTTTTAAATTAAAGTTTCCTTCACCTCACCTTAAATAATTAGCCCCCACCTACACTCCACCATTATATAGCCTACCTCCCACACTATATTAAGATCCTCCCTTCCCTCACATATTATATTAAAATACTGCCCGCACACACACATGCACACTATATGAACATGGCCAAACACACACTATATGAACATGGGGCACACTATATGAACATGGGGCCACACCAGGGGCTGGCTGGGCCGGGGGGCAGGCTGACAGCGCCCCCCCGGGCTGCTCAGTTCAACCGCTGTTAGGGCCGGGCCCCCCCCCCTATGATGCAATATTTCTTATTTATTTTCTTCGGCCGCATCACATGACATGCGATGCGGCTGCGTGAGCGCACAAGCGGCCGCATCGCATGACACGCGATGCGCCCGCACAATCAATTACGCAGCTGCATTGCGTGTCACGTGATGCAGCCGCCTGTACGCCCCATGAGCTTAAACTTCCCTGCCCGCGCCTGGGCCACACACGCACACTATAGCAACATGGGGCCACACACACACTATAGCAACATGGGGCCACACATGCACACTATAGCAACATGGGTCCACACACGCACACTATGGCAACATGGGGCCACACACACACACACACACACACTAAAGCCAAACAGACACACACACGCAAATTATAGCCACACACACACACACACAATATAGCCACACAGACACACACGCACACTATAGCCACAGTACCTCCTTTCTGCGCGCTGGTCAGTGGACTGAGAGTCAGTGAATGCCGCCTATGACACCTGTCACGTGGTGCCGTCCCAGGTGATTACTTGCATAGGCGGCAGTCACTGACTCTCCCTCTGCCGAGCAGCGCGCAGAATGCTGCTGCTCGGCGGGAATGCAGACCGGCCCATCTGACCATCGGTCCTTCTGGCATTTGCCAGAAGTGCCAGATGGCCAGTCCGGCCCTGTAGAAAGGTTTACTGTGTATCGGAATTAGCGATGTGGCAGTGTTATTCAAATGGCCAACACGTTTCTCCAATGTATTTCTCCCGTCCAGGGCTTTCTCAGGGGTCAGTCAAGTGCAAATTGAGTGGTTAGACAACACTGCTCATGTTTTATAGGCAGTCCTAATCAAAAGAGAAGCCCATGATTGATCGGATCAAATATTTTCTACCTACTAACCACTGATTGTCTTCAACTCTAAACACTCCTGATTACAGCTGTCAGAAATCAGATAACATTGTATGGATTGCCTATGTGGATGCGCAGAAGGACCAGGAAGTAGAGACACTTCAGTGGGAGTCGCGATTGTGCGACTAGCCACATTTAGGAACTGTGATAAACTCTGGAGGATTTGTAGGTGTTGGAAGGTGCAAACAACAAGGACCGAAATTTGGGCAACACACCTTATGCTTCACAGCAAGCCCTGATACCTGACCCAACCACCAAAATTACACATCCAATGGTGGATTATTGAGGCACTAAATGGGGAGTTCATTTTAGATTGAATTTGTTCATCTATTTGTGACACTTGAACAACAGCCACTGCTGTCAGGACTAATCCTCCACACATCATATAGACTTGCACTATGAACAATGTTTTGACCTTTTAATACTCTACTATTTAGTAATTATTGATATCTTCATTTGCATGGCATGCCATTTTTTACATGTCTTTGTGATTTTGCTTTGTTTGCAGTTAGCAGTGACAACCTTATAGGTCCAGACCATTTATGTATATACATCACTACTTGCATTTAGCTACTATCTTTGAGTAAATAAATATTTTTCTCATACATTACCCATACAATACATGTTCATTTGCACCTGGTAATTTTTCTGTACAATATCCATTTCAACTGGAGGACAGGGACACCCCCCCATATTCCTATTTTGGGCAGCAGCCACCAGCTTAACATATAGGAAGCGCGAACCCCACCTTTTTCAATTTTTTAGATTAAATCAATAATCATGGTGGTGTTGTCTCGAGCCTCCCAGCCTGGGATAAATCTAACCTGGTCATATTGTCCAGGTTACTTATTGTCATAATGGATCAAATCTGGCAAAAAGATTTTTAAGCTGTTTTAGCTATCATTTTTCTGAAAATTTTCAGGTCTACATTCGACAGAGATATTGGTCTGTAACTTGAGCACTGGGAGGGGTCATTACCATCTTTAGATAACATAATTATATAGGTTTCAAGTGACTGCTTAGAGAATCGAGATTTCTCCAATATCTCATTGAGAGCATACAAAAGTAGGGGATTTAAAGTTTGTTCAAATTTTTTGTAGTAACTATTATTATTATTATTATTATTATTATTATTATTTATTTATAAGGCGCCACAAGGTTTCCGCAGCGCCGAACACAATACAAACAATGGACAGTACAGGGAATAACAGTACAGAACAATAAACGAGTAATACCAAGACTTCAGATGCTCCAGGAAAAGCAAAAATATTGAGGTTGGAGCAGAAGAGAAGGTAGAGAGACAGGAGGGAGAAGGGCCCTGCTCATTAGAGCTTACATCCTAAAGGGAGGGCAACAGACAATCGGCACAGAGGGAGTAAGAGGAGGGGAGCAAGCGCACCCTTTTCAAAGGAGGATCCAGGAGATGAGAGCGAGCATGGAAAGAGGGTTAAGTGGAGGACTGGTAAGCTTTGAGGAAGAGATGAGTTTTGATAGACGGATGGAGCGAGGGAGGTCATTCCAGTGCAAGGGGGCAGCTCGGGACTAATCATAAACTGTTTGGATGTGGGCTTTTTACCATCTGCATGGAGGAAATAGTTTCTTCTAAATTCTTTAAGGAATGTGTTTGATCTAGTATTTCCCTAACAGTCACTAACATTCTAGTAAAATTAAGTTTTTTAAGATAATTTTTTATCAACTATTTTAGAATCAGAAGTTGCTTTAGAGACTGATTTCGAAATATTATAGAATTTTGAGTAATAATTATGAAATGTGGATGCAATCTCATGTGTTAAATAGTTCACCTTCCCATTAACATCTCTGATACAATGGATAAAAGATATAGCCCATTGATCCCGTAAAGCCCTGGCTAAAAGTTTTCCTGATTTGTTGTCCCATTGGGAATATTTATGTATATATCTGTGAAAGGCCAACTTCGTTTACCATCAAGTAATTTATTGAGTGCAATCCTTGTTTCTGTCAACTCCATCAGCGGTCAGCGTCTCCTTTGCTAGGAAAGATTTATGTTTAGTCTCAAGATCTCTATGGTCCAGTGAAAAGAGAATCAAACTTCATGGAAGGTTTTGATGGGAAGCCTGCTACCCTGTCACCAACTTTCATTGCTATGGTGTTTATCTGCTAGTCTCTTTTGACAGGTGGAATTCTTGTGAGTTTTGGAGCGAGGATCTGACACAATAAAGGGTACAGATAACAAGTGGCAGTATGCCATCAACACTGACAACTGCAGCATCTTTACCTTAAACAACAAAAGCATACTAGATGGTACAATACTTTTAGGTAACACTTACTATGCACACAGCACTTCTGCTAAAGGTTAAGGCAATTGTATCTAGAGACTTCACATGTATGCATCCTTTATAAAGCCCTTGTTGCTGGATCACAATAACTTATTGTATAAATATATTCAAACTTTTAGTGCAGTGCACCAATTTATATCATTGCAAATGTACTGATTTTTGATACTGTGTATTAGAAATATACTGATTTCTGAGGTATTGATTTCCCGAGACAGTATATCTTGTTTCGGTTTTGTCACTCGTCTATATGAAATCCCAGGTAAGTATATGTGTTGAGGGGAAGTGTTTTTGCAACTGTCTGGAGACAGGAATTCTCATGTTAATTAGACCTTTTCATCGCCGAGTGACCAACATGTCTGCTGAGCCTAAAAGCACAGGAGGGGTAATTAGACTTGCTGGTAAACTTCCTATGTGTGTAAGACTCAGGATGCAAGTGATCACAGATTAATGTGAATTTTGCAAGTTAAATTGTGTTAAAAGCAAGATTAGAGAAAATGTTATATCCTGATTGTAAACATTCAATATAAAACCTCAGTGTCACACGCAAACGGGCACCGGCGCCTTTACCTCCTTCCTGCAGGCGGTGAATCTGGCATTCCGGCCACATCCTTGGATGGCGGCCGCCATCTTGCCGTTGGGTCTGCGCATGTGCAGATCTGCTCTTCCTTCTTCAGACATCCCAGTCGCTCCTTATAGGCCACCGTATCATGGAGGGGTATTTAAACCACCTGGTTTCTCCTGTCAGATGCCTGTTCTTCGTGCTCACTCCCACTGTGATAAGAACCTGGCTCACTTCTGTTTATATAGAACTTCTGCTGTTCCATTCACTCCACTACTACTCCTGAGTTACTCCCATTGTGTCAGCTACGGATCTACCTCTCCACGCCGCGGCCTATATTAAATTCCAAAGTTACAAATCGCTTACTCATAAATTAATGCATCTTTTATACAGAAATACAATACAATATAATAATATCAGTACATTTCTAAAGCACAATATCAAAAATCAGTACATTTTCAATGTTGTAATTTGGCACACTGTGCTAATAATTTAAATACATTATTACAATAATTTATTTATAAGTGATCCAGCCACGCTCCTCCCCTTCTTGGCCATGTGGCAACCAGCAGGTCATATCACCACGATTTGGCCCCTGGTCCCGCAATTTCTTGGGTTTACTGGCGGTGGTCCGGCTCTTCCTGCCAAGATAGTCCATCCGCATTACTGTGAAGTCATAAATTTGAAGTGCAAGGCTCCGTCGCCATTCTCCCCTAAGGTGTGTTGAAGCCACTTTAAAGGATTATGATCAATCTCCACAATAAAATGTCGTCCATACAAGTTTTTCTGTGTTTCTTTTTTGTTTTTTTTACTGCCCAAACAATTGGCAAACATTCCTTTACAATTGTGGTGTTTTGTTAATTTACTTGTAATCAGTTCATCAGGACACTGAAGCATGGGAGGGCACTGCTGAGCTCTTTATTCAGCCATTTGCCGACTTAGGTACATTGCACACTGCCCCACCCCCACTTCCCCATGGTCTTAGGGACCATCACTAAAGATCCAAGCTTAAACATATAAGGGAGTGTCTACAAACATTAAGCATATCTAATGCAATAACATCACATCTTCTTTTCTTTAAAGATTAGCCCTGTATCCTTCAGTATAACAATTCAACGATATAACATTAAGAACATAATCTAACACGTTTCAATGAGTCTCTCAGGTCTGCGTATTTCTCTTTTGGGTCTTTTACACAAAGTCTGTGTTTCGTCAACCATGTTGGACCTTTCTTCCATCATGGTTTGTTCACCATTATCAAGTCCATCATACATGTCAGATGAAGGGTATTCTTTAGTCATGTTGCCATCACTATGGTTGGGTTGAGTTCTTAAATCGACCCGATTTCTTCTTACTTCTGTTCCACGATCTGTACGTACAATATAAGATCTTGGTGCTACTTGTGCTTGCACAATACCTTTCTGCATCCAAATGCCTTTCTCATGATCTCGGAGACGGACTTGGTCACCTGATCTTAGATCAGATAAGCTTTTTGCTCGCCTATCATGGTACAGTTTCTGTTTCTCCTGTTGACGTACCTTTCTCAGTCTCACCAATGCTGAGTTATGCGTATTAAGTAGTTCATCACTTATCGGAAGATTTGCTCTAATCCTCCTTCCCATCAGCATTTGTGCAGGAGAGAGTCCATTCTGTAAAGGTGTACTGCGGTAGATTAAAAGACTTTTGTAGAAATCTTCTTTGCCGTCTTGTGCTTTTTCCATTAGACTCTTTACAGTTTTTACTGAACTTTCCACCAACCCATTTGACTGTGGATAGTGGGGACTCGATGTTGTATGGACAAATTCCCACTCTTCAGCAAATTGTCTAAATTCAGCGCTGGAAAACTGAGGTCCATTGTCGGTGAACACTTCCATAGGAACACCATGCCTTGCAAAGATTGACTTCATGCAACTGATTACGGCTTTACTAGTATCTTGCACAGCATAATTTTTCTTAGTCATGCAGGTAGAACAATTCTATTGCCTTTGTAAATAATACCATTGACAACCGTAAGGTCAGTGCGGTACATCCAATAATCATGAATAGACAGTGGGCACGCATTTTTTTCTGCTGGCCATCCTTTCAGAATGATGTCTTGTAACACTTTCATTGTGATGTTTGATATGCTCAGATAGAAAAAGAACTTCTAGCAATCACATATGCATGTGAGCGATTTCATCAATTTGTGTATGGTCAAGCGTTTACAGTGGAAACTGACCACAAGCCATTGGTAGCTATCATAGCTAAATCGTTACATGACTGTCCCATGAGAATTCAACGAATGCTTATAAGACTACAGAAATATGATGTCCAATTGCTGTACTGTCCTGGTAAATACATGTACATTGCTGACACACTTTCCCGTGCTGTGGACAAAAGTAAAGGTTCCAAAAGTCTGATGGATAAAGAGATAGACGCATATGTTAATTTGATTGTAGCTTCTCTACCTGTGTCTCTTGCAAGACAAGAACAGATAAGAAAAGAAACAGAGACAAATATCACATGTGGCATTCCCCACCTCACTGTTTATAAGTTTTCTGCTCAAATAGGCCACAGGGTGCCCCTCTGCCCATCTGGCCCCACCTGGCTATGTATTGCTCCCAGTCCATACTGTGATGCATCAGACTGCACAATATTTTAGTTTAAACTTAATTTATAACTTGTTGTGTTTCATCAGTGGAACTTCAAAAAACTGAAATATATTCTAGGGAGGCAGGACAACTTAAAATAATTACGAATCAATGTCATATTGCGTTCTGCACCTCTGCTATGTTGTATAAGGTTTGGGAATATCTAGAAAAAGCTGTTTTACGGAATCTTGGGGTGAGTAATGTATACCTACTTGATGGAATAGATTTGACCTCTTTACTTTGAAATCAATTATCTGCCTGCCTTACTACTTTTATCATAATACTTTATGACTAAAGTAGTCATAAAGTAATAGATTTTATCTAGTACACTGCAGAGATTTTGTTGGCTAGGTGCAAACTATAGATTAGTCAGCTCTTTCATTCTTATTTTCATCGGGATTTGCTTCTGTTGCAATTCAAGCTGAGTGATATGCTGCTGCAACCCGTTTAGATGCTTCTGTCTCCCTTTTACTATGTGTTGCTAAACTGATAGACTTGCCTTGTACTACAACTTTGCAGGCTTCCCATACTACTATGAGTGAAATTTCTCGGTCAAGGTTATCGTTGAAGTAGTCTAATATTATATTGTTAATCTCAGCCACTATGTATTGGATGTTAAAATGGGTTTCCTTTAACCTCCAAATGCATGGTTTGTTTGATATTAAAGGGGATTTAATTGGCTACAGAGTGGTCAGACCAGCTGGCAGTGGAAATAATGCCTGAGGTGATGGCAAGGAATATTACTGTGTCTACAAAGAAGTACTCAAGTTTGGAAAATGTGTTATGAGGGTGAGAATGCAAGGCAGGGGCAGATTGATTATAGGCCTTACTGATGTGTGTGTGTATATATATATATATATATATATATATATATATATATATATATTTATTTACTTATTCATTTATTTTTTCATTACATCTTTTTAATTTGCTTTTGCTTTGTTTTTTAACTGGGCGCTGGCGGAATTGGGATCCACATCAACAGGGCCAGCCCAACACAGAGATGGACTAGGGGAAAGATGCAGGCATGTGTCCTGGGCCCTCCCTTTTTCAGGCCCAGGGGTGAGAGTCGGGGAACAACGTGGTGGTTAATGACTGGCCCCTTCACTTGGACCAGCCGCTTTCCTTCTAGTGGCCGCGGACCTGTCCCTTCCTCCTCCTATGTGTTGTGTCACCCTATTCCAGATGTCACGCTCTCCACGTGACAGGTGCCATTCCGTGTGTGTAGTGCAGGAAGTTCGGCTGGAACAAGGTAAGTGTGAGGGTGGGGGGGTGGCTTATTTCAATGTAATATATGTGTGTGAGGGCAGGGGGGCTTATGGTATTAAAATGTGGGTGAGGGCAGGGGAGCTTATGGTAATAAAATGTGTGTGAGAGCAGGGGGTTATGGTAATAAAATGTGTGTGAGGGCAAGGGGGCTTATGGTAATAAAACATGTGTGAGGACAGGGGGGCTTATGGTAATACAATGTGAGTGAGATCTGGGGGGCTTACAGCAATATACTGTGGGTGTGAGGTATGTGGTGGCTATTTTAATTGTGGGGTGAATGGGCTATTCAATTTAATAGGGGGAGCTATTAATTTAAAATGAGGTGGCAGGACCTATAATTTAATGCAGGAGTGGTTTGGGGCTATTAATTTAATGTGGGGCTGAGTTTGTGGAGGAGGGCTATTTATGAAATGTGATTATGAATTATTTAATGCTGGGAATGGTTGTAGGAAATGGTTTTAGTTATAATATTTAAATGATATTTATTGCTGGACCTGTTTGGAGGTAAGAAAATAGGTTTATTTATTAAATCGGAATACTATTAATTCATACTTGCCAACTTTCGGCAAGTGTATTCCAGGAGAGGGGCGTGACTAGAGGGCGGGAGGGGGTGGGGCACGGCCAAACGCATAACTTTGGCTCCGCCCCCGCAACGGAAATTAGTTTTTTTTGCGGCCTGGCGTGGCCAAAATGACGCAAATCACCTTGAAACATGTCATTTAGGCTAGGCAGGTACGGGATGCAGGAGACTTGCCTGCTCTCTTGGGAGTCCGTGAGATCGACCAGAATTCCGGGAGTCTCCCGGACATTCCGGGAGAGTTGGCAAGTATATATTAATTTAATGCCAGGGCTGGTTGGAGGGAAATAGATCTATTTATCACATGTGAATACTATTATTTTAATGGTGGGGCTGGACACAGGGGCGGATTGGACACAGGGGCGGATTGGGCATAGGCCTAAGGAGGCCACCCGGAGGCTGCCTCGTATATCACCTTTTTTTCTAATATTTTGCCCCCCAGGGATGGGGGTTGTTGGGGTCGGACGCGGTGGGGGATGATTAGGGGGCTTTTAAAAACATTGGTGGCCAGTGAACAGAGTACTATGCAGCAGACAGGAAGTCTCACATGACTTCTTGTCTGCCTGATGTAAGGAGAGGCGCTGGCCAGAGCAGCTAAAGGTAAGTGAGCAGGGGTGGGGGAGGGCTGCTTATTCTAAACTATAGGGGGCTGCCTATTCTAAACTATAGGGGACCCTGTCTATTCTAAACTATGGGAGGGGCTGCCTATATTAAACTATGGGAGGGCTGCCTATTCTAAACAATAGGGGGTTCTGCGTATTCTAAATTATATGGGGGGGCTGCCTATTCTAATTAATGCTGGTGCTGCCTATTCTATACTATAGGGGGTGACTATTCTAAACTATAGGGGGCTGACTATTATAAACTATAGGGGGGCTGCCTATTCTAAACTATGGGGGAGGGGGATGCCTATTTTAAACTAGGGGGGCTGCCTATTCTAAGCTATAGGGGGGCTGCCTATACTAAACTATAGGGGGGCTGCCTATGTTAAACTATAGGGGGGCTGCCTATTTAAAACCATAGGAGGTCCTGTCTATATTAAACTATAGGGGGGCTGCCTATACCAAACTATAGGGAGGGGGGCTGTTAGAATTTGTGAGGAAAAAAGGGTGTATATTGCTATAGTATGTGAGGGAGTGGTGGGTATTAACATATTGTGTGATAAGAGGGAAGGGAGGGGGCTGTGTTAATATCATTTCGGTGAGAAGTAGGCTATTGCTGGAGTTTAGTTGGGGCTAATTATTTAATGGGTTCTATTTTATTTGTGAGATGATGGTAGGACAATTTAATTTATTGGTGGGGGCTATTAAATTAAGATTGGATGACATGACCTTTAATTTAATGCTGAGGTGGTTTGGTTTGGGGCTATTTATTAAATGTGGGGCTGAGTTGAGAGAGAAGGTCTATTTATTAAATATAAATATTAATTATTTAATGTCGGGGATGGTTGTGGGAAATTGCTATATTAAACATAAATGCTATTCATTTATTGCTGGGCAGATTGGAGGGAAGGAAATAGGTTTATTTTTAAATGGGAATGCTAGTACTTTTATGTCAGGGCTAGTAGGTTGGCAATAGATTTATTTATCAAATGTGAGTACTATTATTTTAATGTTGGGACTGGAGGGAGGCCAAGTAATTATTAAATGTGGGTGCTATTGGTTTAATGCCGGGGCTGGTTGGAGTTTTCTAAATTTAATTTATCTATTTTTTTTTTCCAGATAGGGCCTTCAACATTCCAGGATCCAGACAAGCAGCAACTGATCTAAAGAAACCAGCAGCCACAGGTTGTAAAAGTGACAAGAACAGGTAGGAGAGAGCAGGAGTCTGCCAACTGTCCTGAATCTGGGGGGCAGTCCCGAATTGGGGTGAATGTCTTACTTAGTTAGGATTTGGTGCGACTACAAGGACAGTTGGAAGATATGTCCCGCTTTACACTGTACTGCTCGTGGAGGCAGGGCTATGTGCAACTAACAGTAGTGCATACAGTTTTGTCTGTGTATTTGTCTAGAACTGTGTTTCCCAACTCCAGTCCTGAGGGACCCCTAAAAGTGCATGTTTTCCACATCTCTTTGCTGGAGCACAGGTGTATTCATTACTAACTGACACATTTTGAAAGATCCACAGGTGGTACTAATTATTTCACTTGTGACCTGGAAAATCTGCACTGTTAGGGGTTCCTTGAGGATTGGAGTTGGGAAACAGTGGTCTAGAATGTATCTAAAATGATAACCCTCTTGTCTTATGTGCCCCAGGTTTCACAGAGCCTTATTTAAGCTCTGGTGATACTTTAGTGGTTCTTGCATTAACTCCATTGCCTGCCTTCTACCTTGCACTGGTCCCAATCTCAGATCACTTTGTAGAACATATGACCAGCCCCATTGTACTGACAATATCATTAATCCTTCCTCCTTTGTACTTAGTATATCCCCAGCAAACCATTGGAATAGTTATCCCCTTCTCTTATACAATTGTCTGCCAACCCTCCCTGCACTGTTATTAATTCAAACCACCACCAATCACTGGGCACATTTAGAGCTCATACACAATTGTTACAAAAGAAGTGTTTTCTTGCAGGTGTTTGCAAAATTTCACCTTTGTTGATCACACAGGATTGCCATTTATTGAAAAGAGTATTTTTAATGCCTTTTTTGAAACACACAGTACACATATTCATATATTATATAGAGAGAAATTGACAGGTAGTTTGCATCTCAGGACATCAGGGAAATATGTCAACATGTTTTGTAGGAGTTAAACATATTAAACAAAGTCAGATATGTTTCTATAAAGGGAATTTTGGAAGGATGTGTTAGTAGGCAACTAAACAAGTTTGAGCACAGAGGTATAAACCAGTCACAAATAATCCAAAAGGATTCATGTATTTTTGTAGCACAGAACAGGCAGGTTTTACCCTGCATTGCTTTAGAGATGACCCATTGTGTCTTAAGTCATCACATCCAGGTTTTCCTGAATATTACTACAACCAAATTGCAGTAGTTCTAAGTCCTGCCTACTTTTGTGTTGGTCCTACCTCCAGTTGTCTTACCCACATGAGGCCACTTTAAGAAATTTTTCCAGGGCCACTTTAAGTTCCCAATCCAATTCAACTGCATATAAAACATTACTTTATATGCCATTATTTTGTTTTTCCTGATTGTACATTTACAAGTAACTACTTTTTACCTGTTATTATTCTACTATTTATATGCCTTTATCTTGTTTTTCCTGATTTTATATTTGCCAGCAGCTACTTTAACCTGTTATTATTCTTGCCTATTTCCATTGTCCTTATTACCTCTCCATTATTCCTTGCCTTCCACGCCCTAATTGGCTATTGTCCTCCATCTTGCTATTGTCTCCCTGCTTATTCTTACCTGTTATCCGCTTACCTGTTATTATCTTACTGTTCTGCTATCATTCTTACCTGTTTTCATTGTCCTTATTATCTCACTGTACTGTTGTTCCATGCCCTCCACGTCCTAATTCGTTATTATCTTCAACCTTTTCATTGTCTTCCTGCCGTTGTTCTTACCTGTTTTTCACTGTCCTCAATATCTCACTGTTCTGTTACTCTCTCTCCCTACTATGCCTCCCCGCTCTCACTCCATACCCATACTCTCCCCCCGCCCTACCTCTTCCGTTCCTCCCCGTCCTCCCCGCGTGCTGCTCATCTTGCTAACCTCATCCCCATTTCCCCCCTCTCCTCTCCCCCTTTCTTCTGTGCCCTCTGGAATGCCAGATCCGTCCGCAACAAGCTGACTGTTATCCACGACCTCTTTCTATCCAACTCCTTTAACCTTCTTGCCGTTACTGAAACTTGGCTCTCCGATTCTGATACTACATCCCCCGCTGCCCTCTCCTATGGTGGCCTCTCCTTCACCCACTCCGCAAGGCCTGGTGCCAGCCCAGGCGGTGGAGTTGGCCTCCTCCTCTCCTCCACCTGTACTTTTCGTGTCATTCCCCCTGAACCCTCCCTCTCCTTCTCCTCCTTTGAAGCTCACTCCATCCTCCTCTTCTATCCCATTCACCTCCGCGTCACTGTCATCTACCGCCCCCCTGGCCCCACCTCCCTCCTCCTTGACAACTTCGCTAGCTGGCTTCCTCACCACCTCTCCTCCGATCTCCCCTCGATCATTCTTGGTGACTTTAACATCCCCATCGACAACCCCACCTACCCTGCTTCCAGCAAACTGCTCACCCTCTCTTCCTCCGTTGGTCTCACCCAATGGACTGCCTTGGTCACTCCCTTGATCTTGTCTTCTCCTACCTATGTAGTCTCTCCGACTTCTCCATCTCTCCCTTTCCTCTATCTGACCACCATCTCCTCTCCTTCTCTCTCTCCTCTTCTCCTGCTCCCCTCCCCCTGCCCAAACCTACTCTGTCCATACGCAACCTCGATGCTCTTGACCCTGCCTCTCTGTCCTCCTCTCTCGATACCCTCCTTTCTCCCCTTTCCTCCCAGGCCTGCCCCAACCAGGCGGTCTCCCTCTACATTCACACCCTCACCTCCGCTCTGGACGAGGTCGCCCCTGCCCACTCCGTCCACCCCCGCTGCTCCAAACCCCAACCCTGGCACTCCAAATTTACCCGCTTCCTCCAAAAATGCTCCCGTACCGCCGAACATTACTGGAAAAAATCCCGCTCTCTGGCTGACTTCCTCCACTTTAAATTAATCCTTTCATCCTACAGCTCTGCCCTCTTACTCGCTAAACAATCTTTCTTTAAATCCCTCATCTCTTCCCAGTCCTCTAACCCCCGCCGCCTCTTCGCCTCCTTCAGCACTCTCCTGGCCCCCTCCCCTCCCCCCTCCCTCCTCCCCGTCTGCCTCCGATTTAGTCTCATTCTTCTCCTCTAAAATCGAGGCCATCCGACTTGAAATCTCCTCCTCCACTCTCTCTTCCACCCCTCCCACTCTTCCGTCCTCCCCCCCAACCACCTTCCCCTCCACTCCTTCCATCCCACCACCGGCGAGGAAGTCCATTCTCTCATTTCATCCTCCCCCCCCACTACCTGTCCCCTGGATCCCATCCCCTCCCACCTTCTTCGCTCCCTTTCCCCCACCACCTGTTCCCACCTCGCTCACCTCTTTAATCTCTCCCTCTCCACTGGCATCTTCCCCTCCTCCTTCAAACATGCTCTCGTATCCCCCATTCTTAAGAAACCTAATCTCGAACCCCACTTCTCTCTCGAACTATCGCCCCATATCTCTTCTCCCTTTTGCCTCCAAAATTCTCGAGAGGCTCGTCTGCAGCTGTCTCACCTCCTACCTTTCTGAATACTCCCTCCTTGATCCTCTCCAGTCTGGTTTCCGCCCCCTCCACTCCACTGAAACTGCCCTGGCTAAAGTCACCAATGACCTCCTCTCTGCTAAAGCCAGGAGCCACTTCTCCCTTCTCATCCTCCATGACCTCTCTGCAGCCTTTGACACCGTTGACCACCCCCTCCTCCTTCACACACTCCAGTCTTTTGGCCTCTCCGGCCCAGTCCTGTCCTGGTTCACCTCTTACCTTACTCACCGATCCTTCTCTGTCACCACCTCTGGGTCTCTCTCCCCCCATCCACCCTTCCAGTCGAGGTCCCTCAGGGCTCTGTTCTGGGACCCTTACTCTTCTCTCTATGCACCTACTCCCTGGGTGAACTCATCAGCTCCTTCGGCTTCAGCTACCACCTTTACGCTGACGACACTCAACTATACCTCTCCTCTCCTGATCTCTCTCCCTCCCTCCTCTCTAGGGTGTCCACCTGCCTCTCTGCCATCTCCTCCTGGATGTCCTCTCGATTCCTCAAACTTAACCTTGCCAAAACTGAGCTCATAGTTTTTCCTCCCTCTCATACCTCATCCCCTTCTGACCTCTCCATCACTGTCGACAACACCTCTATCTCCCCTGTCCTCCAACTTCACTGCCTTGGTGTCATATTCGACTCCTCTCTCTCCATGGCCCCCACATCTTGCTAAATCCTGCCACATCCAGCTGCGTAACATCGCTCGCATCCGACCCTTCCTCTCCCAAGATGCCACCAAATGCCTTATCCACTCTATGATCATCTCCCGCCTGGACTACTGCAACCTCCTCCTCACTGGCCTCCCCCACTCTCATCTCAATCCCCTTCGATCTGTCCTTAACGCTGCCGCTAGGCTTATTTTCCTTTCTCGCCGCTCCTCTTCTGTCTCCCCCTCTACCTAGCCCTTCACTGGCTCCCATTCCCCTTCAGAATCCTCTTTAAGCTCCTCACACTCACCTACAAGGCCCTCGCCAACTCCACTGCGCCCTACATCTCCCCCCTTCTCTCTATTCCTGCTCCATCCCGCCCCCTCCGTTCTGCCTCTGACCATCGCCTCTCTTCCCCCCTTATAACCTCCTCCCACGCGCGTGTCCAAGACTTCGCCCGCGCTGCCCCCCTTTACTGGAACAAGCTCCCTCCCTCCATCAGAACTTCCCCTAATCTGTCCAGTTTCAAACGGACCCTAAAAACCCACCTTTTTCTTAAAGCCTTTCTGTCTCCCACTTAACTTCCTACCTTATCTTCTGCCTCCGTCCCCCTACTCTCCCTCTCTCCCCTGCATCTCTCTGTCTGTCCACCCCTCCCCTTAGATTGTACTCTCCTCTGAGCAGGGCCATCTCTCCTCCTGTTTCCACCACTTCTAACTCTGCTCTCTAGCTACTTAGCCCTCCTCCTCGAGGGTCCTCCACCCCACGTCCACTCTCGCCTCCTCCTCCCCCCCTGCAAAAGGTACAGGGATTGGACTGCCAAGGACTGGGGTAAAGTCATTTTCTCTGATGAATCCCCTTTCAGATTGTTTGGGGCTTCTGGAAAAACGCTTGTCCGGAGAAGGAAAAGTGAGCGCTACCATCAGTCCTGTGTCATCCCAACAGTAAAGCATCCTGAGACCATTCATGCGTGGGGTTGCTTCTCAGCCAAGGGAGTGTGCTCACTCACAATTATGCCTAAGAACACTGCCATGAATAAAGAATTGTACATCCTCCAAGAGCAACTTCTCCCAACCATCCAAGAACAGTTTGGTGACAAAACAATGCCTTTACCAGCATGATGGAGCACCATGGCATAAGGTAAAAGTGATAACTAAGTGGCTCGGGAATCAAAACATCAAAATTTTGGGTCCATGACCAGGAAACTCCCCAGACCTTAATCCCATTGAGAACTTGTGGTCAACCCTCAAGAAGTGGGTGGACAAACAAAAACCCACAAATTCTGACAATTTCCAAGTATTTATTAGGCAAGACTGGGTGGCCCTCAATCAGTATGTGGCCTAGAATTAGATTGGCAGCATGCCAAGGCCAATTGCATAAGTCTTCAAAAAGAAGGGTCAACACTGCCAATATTGTCTCTTTGCATAAAGTTAATGTAATTGTCAATAAAAACCTAAGAGGCTTACTAAGCCAAAGTTGTGGATGGGCTACAGGTGCTGGTGGGTTTGGCTTTGAGCGTTCTTTGGTCAACTATGGCGACCACGACCTGGTCACTAGCACAGTAAATTACATTTCCGAAGAGCTAGGTCCACAAGACATATTCTAAAATGTTAGAAAGGAAGCTGCTGAGCATGCCCAGCGACAGCAGCTCCTCCTTCCTACTTGGGCCATTGCTGTTTAGAGAGCAGAGAGTCGTTATAAGTTTAAATGGACTGGAATAGTGTTTTGGGCAGGTATGTTTTTCCCAGGTTTCTGACCTACATGTTTTTTTTTTAAAAAAAAACAACAGGAGAATGTTTATCTGTATTGAAACGGCTTGATAAGGGCTTTTGCTTCCTTGAGGAAAATTTTTTTTAATGGGACCCTGGGTCTTTTGGACTTTCAGCCTTAATATAGGCTGATTAGCACTTGCACCTGTGTGAGCATTCTCTCTACTCGACCTGGTGGAAGAGACTGCAAAGTCTCTATAAGAGAAAGCCTGATAATTGTTGTGAGTACCTGTTCTTTTATAGTTTGACAGTCAGGAAGGACTTGTGTTTAGTTAGAGCCGGACATGCAAGGTATTTAGTTTGAAGTTTCTCTTTATTTTTTCCTGCTTAATAAAATTGGCTGAACCCAGTTGTACCAAAACCTTGGACTTGTGAGTTCTCGGATGCTGTACAATACTGTCTACCCCAGGAGATGGCACCTGTTCCCCTAACCTAAGCTACAATATATATATATATTATATAATGTATACACAGTGGTCAGAGTGGGCTGGTACGCAGTGGGATTCCCCACAGCTAATTCTCCTACTACTTTGATTGTTAAACTATAAAATTCCATTCACTTACATTTTCCATACCTTTATTTCTAAATTTCTACTTTGATGACTGTTTGTGTGTATATATATATATATATATATATATATATATATATATATATATATATATATACAAAAAATAAAGAGGGCACTCACCATTTAAAACAGATAGATTATTCTATGCTTGTCTTGTCTGCTGTTCAATGAAAACCTGTATTGAAAAAGGTCTGGATGTAAGACAGAAACGTTACTACTTAACATGATCATTGCTACGCTTTTATTTGGTTATACATTTATAGCAAGCAATTTATATTTATGTTCAGTGACGGACTGGTAAGAAGGGGAAGACTTTGTCATGAGTTGGTCAGCTTAGCATGTATTGCAATATCATCATCATTATCATCATCACCATTTATTTATATAACCTAATTTTGTTTCCTAACCTATTTTTTGCTCTCTCTTTTCATTTTGTTCTCCCCCTCTCACTTGCTGTTCTCTTTCTCACTGTCCTGTCCACCCCCCTTCTGTGTTTCTACCTTCCACCTTACTTGCCTCCTTCCTCCACCCTGCCTCCTTCATACCTCCTCATCAATCTTACCCTTTCTCCACAGACTTACAGGACAGTGAAAATTGCTGCTCTCAAACCACAAAGACCAGAGCTCAACCATTAATCCTCACATAAGTGAATACTTAGGGCTAGATTTACTAAGCTGCGGGTTTGAAAAAGTGGGGATGTTGCCTATAGCAACCAATCAGATTTTAGCTTTCATTCATTTAGTACCTTCTACAAAATGACAGCTAGAATCTGATTGGTTGCTATAGGCAACATCCCCACTTTTTTAAACCCGCAGCTTAGTAAATCTAGCCCCTAATATTATTTCAGCTGATGTTTGTCAGAAAACAACTAATGTTTTTTTTATCACTTCAACTTACCCCCACAGGCTGGCCATGCCCCCTTCCCTGGCACACTTCAGTCTGGGAGGGGGGGTAAAGTATACCCTTGATCCTGGCACTATGGCTCCATGCTACACCTCTGTGACTTTAAATTCCCAGCTTTTCATGTTGTTTAACTGATATATTGCAAAGTTTGCACTTTCCCCCCCAAATTGTGCATATTTAAAACGAAAGATAATAGTAAAATAATATTATCTAAAATAAATAAATAAACATGACGACATAAACACAAACACGACTAAAGCAATGCAGATATTAGTCTGGCTGTATTGTTTTCAAAGTTTTAATCGTACATAGGCAGGTGCATAGATAATTATAAAAATGTTTAGAACTTGGGAACATAGGTTTATGAAGCAACATGACCATGTTTGCAGAGAAGCAGCAGTTTGTACAGGCAGAGTGTTGGTAGGAGCAGGGCCGCCGAGAGGGGGGGGAGCGGGTATTCGTTGGTGGGGGGAGCTGGAAGAGAAAAAACAAACAAAAAAAACGATACCCACGTGATCGCGCGGCGCCGTGTCCCTCTCTTCTTCTCCATTCACACTGACTGCCGGGCGTGACATCATCAAGTCACGCCCGTCAGTCAGTGAGGAGCGCCGCAGCCAGGATGAAGAAATAAGACAGAAGAGGAGACAGAAGAGAAGAAAAGAAAGGAAAGAAGTTGACACAAGGTAAGTAAAGAAACGGAGAGGCAAGGGGAGGAAAACAGAGAGGGACAGTATTATAAAGAAAGGGGAGAGAGAAACAGAGAAGGAAAAAAAGCAGAGAGCCACAGAGGAATAAAAAAAAAGTGGGAAAGAGGAACAGAGGAGAAAAAAAGGTGGGAAAGAGGAACAGTAGAGGAAAAAAAGGAGAGAGGAACAGAGGAGAAAAAAAGGTGGGAAAGACGAACAGTGGAGGAAAAAAAAGTGGGAAAGAGGAACAGAGGAGGGAAAAAAAGTGGGAGAGAGGAACAGAGGAGAAAAAAAAGTGGGAAAGAGGAACAGAGGAGGAAAAAAAAGTGGGAAAGAGGAACGGAGGAGAAAAAAAGGTGGGAAAGAGGAACAGTGGAGGGAAAAAAAGTGGGAAAGAGGAACAGAGGAGGAAAAAAAGTGGGAGAGAGGAACAGAGGAGAAAAAAAAGTGGGAGAGAGGAACAGAGGAGGAAAAAAAAGTGGGAGAGAGGAACAGAGGAGGAAAAAAAGAGAGAGGCACAGAGGAATAAAAAAAGTGGGAGAGAGGCACAAAGGGAAAAAGGAGGGAAGGCAGCATGGAGGGCGCAGTGTGAGCATAAGGGGCACAGTGTATTTGTGAAGAAGGGGCACAGTATTGTGTGTGTGATGGCATAGTGGGCTTGTTGCAATGTAGTGAGTGTGAGGTAGGTGGTGGCTAATTAATGGGTGCTATTTTGTTTGTAGGGTGATGGTGGGGACTATTAATTTAAGATGGGGTGGTTTGGGGGCTATTGAATGTTGGGGTGAGTTTAGGGAGAATGAGGTCTATTTATTAAATGTGACTATGAATTATTTAATGGCAGTGATGGTTGCAAGAAATAGATACTGCTGGGGCTGTTTGCAGGAAGGGAAATAGGTTTATTTATTTAATGTGAATAGTATTATTTTAATGTTGGGGCTGGAGGAAGGCCTAATTATTAATCGTGAGTGCTATTGATTTAACGCCGGGGCTGGCTGTAATTTTCTAAATGTAGCCATTTTTTTTTCAAAATAGGTCCTTCAACATTCCTGGATCCAGACAAGCCACAACTAAAGAAACCAGCAGCCACAGGTGGAGAAAGTGAGAAGAACAGGCAGGAGAGAGCAGCACAGTGTGTGAAATGTTGTGATTTTAGTAGGGACAATGGCAATTTTTGGTGAATGTTGTGCCCAATGTAAGGTGTAGGCCAAGACTGAACTGTTTGTGTACACACTGCATTCTTTGTATACTACACTGTGGTGGTAGATGTCCTGAAAGTCAGGAGTGTTTGAACATATGTGACGCTCCGGCAAATTGAAAGTCTAGTGATTTTGATGGTAGCCACGCCCCAATGGCGCATTTTCCACGCCCCCAAATGCATGACCACACCTCCGAAAAATTTTGCACCGCCGTTAGGCTAGCCACGCCCCAACGGCGCATTGCCATGCCCCTGAATGTATGACTACATACTAAAAAATAGTTTCGCCGCCTAACAGCAAATTTTTTTTTGGGGCTTACTCGATTATGAGGGGGGGCCCCATGAATTTGTTGTACCTGGGCCCTAAATTCCTCTTGGCAGCCCTGGGTAGGAGTTGGGCAGGGTGAATCTGTTTCAGCTGCAGTATGGAAAAGGTGAAACTCATACCGCCAACATCCACAACGCCACACTTCTGCAAGACCACTCAAGAGATCCATCTGCAAAACATAAGGTAACCCCACATCGTGCTCCACAGCGACAAACAGAATGTTATTATTATTTTCAGTTTACTACCTCCTACTACAACTAAGTTTATTAATAAATCTGCTTTGTGTTTCATAAATGACCACCAATGTGCATTCATTCATTATATTCAAACTCACTAAATAAGCAACTATTTCCAGCATCTAGTCCGTCATTTGCAAAGGATCTACTGCTGATTAGTCAACTTCAGTTGTTAAGTCTGTCCCTATCTGTTACATTATTATGATATTTTATTACTAAAGCACTGACATCTATGCAGCTCTGTACATTGGTATCATTACCTAAACAAATTACATACAATGACATGAAACTGAAGGTAAAGATGGCCCAGACCAAATGAGCTTACATTCTTAGAGGTGTGGGGAACACATGATAAAGTACCAGGTGCAAATTCATGGTGTTGTGAGCACTGAATGCAGAAGATTTTCGCAGCAAAGAATGCTGGTACATGAACTCAGGAGCCATGAGGCATTTCAAATGCAATAAATGTTGGTTTAACCACTGAAAGTATGTGACCCCATAACAGTTAGAGGAGTAGGGCATAAGACTTTAGTTGCCAAAGAAATTGGAACATTAAATGTTCGACTAAGAAGTAAAGGAAACACAGTAGTTACTGACATTAAAGATGGCATACCTGGGGACAAATCTGATAGCTATGAGCATATTGGAGAAGAAGGGATTCAGGGCATGAGACTTTAAGGAGAGCAAAGCATAAAAAATGAGTAACTTTGCACCTGGGCAAAACCATGTTGCATTGGAGGGGGAGTAAATTTAAAATGTTGGCTCAATTTATAGTTGGATAGGGCATGTCCTACCTAGATCAACTTTAAATTTCAGTGTAAAAATAAAGCTCTCAAATATTTTTGTGCTAGATGAAAAAACTGCCAGTATTTAACTTATGTGCAAAAAAATAAACAAATTTGCACCCCTTGCAGTGTAACATGTTTTGTCCCGGAGAAAATTTACTACTTATTTTTTTTACCTTACTTTCCTTAATGACTCAGGTCCTCAGAGTCTAATTTGCAATAGGATAGTGTGTTGTGCAAAATGGTAGAGGGACTGGACACAAAAATGCGAGAACAAGCGCAAACTAGATTAGGTCACCTGGGATATTATAATGTACAAAAGTCACTGGATGGCATGGTGACAGGAATAACCGTTAAAAATTATGAGAGATCATTGTGTCAAAAGTTGCATAATGGGAAAACAGACATGCTGTCCATTCCAAAAAACAGTGAGCAGAGCTGAGCAGCCACTCCCATTAGTACAAATAGACGTGTGTGGGACAATGGAAGTGGAGTCATTCAGATATTTTGTCACCCTGATTAAAAATGCAACACGAAAAAACGCATGTGTACTTTATAAAAGCATAAAAGTGAAGTGACTGTCAAAATTATCGAATATAAAAACTTGGCTGAAACTGAAACAGTTTTTAAGTTAAAAATCCTCAGATCAAATAAAAGAAGGGAGTACAAAAACAAGGGTCTAACAGCTTTTTTAAAGAAGCATTAATTGACTACTGCATACACTCCTGAGCAAAATGGCGTCAGTGAGAGGGCCAACAGAGAGCATGAACAATGCTCCATGACACAGCTTATGATAAAAGAAACTGGGCGGAGGCAGTAAATACTGTTGTTTGCCTAAAGAATCGTTCGCCAACTGTGTTGGTGTGCGGGATATCACCAGAAGAAGCCTGGTTTCAGATAAATGTCGCATACGTAAAGGTGTTCGGATGTAAAGCTTTTGCGCATGTGCTTGAAAAGAAGTAGAAAACTTGACCCAAAGTCTCTTTAATGTGTCATGTTGTTTTATTGCAATGTGAGCAAGGGCTATCGACTATGGGACATTGAGGGTAGAAAACTCATCAAAGACCAAGGCGTAGTTTTTCACAAAAGTCGAAAAAAAGTCCAGTCTAAAGTCCAAACATTACATTATCGGCAAAGGTTGTTATGCTGGATATGCAAATGAGCAAAAGCATGTGTTTATCTGCTACTGAGAAAAGGGTACTTACAGATGACACACAAATACAGAATAGAATTTAATTGAGAGAAAATAAAGACATTGCACCGCACAGGTACTATTAGAAATTTGCAAACTTTGTTTACAATGAAGCTCAAAATTTACAGGAAGCAAAATACAGTTGTGATTGGAGTGAGAGGAAATCTGCAATTGATAAAGAGCTGATGGCTTAAATAACACATGGATTATTGTGGACATACCGGTCTATACACCTGTAGACATGAGCACAAAAAACAGTAAAGCTATGTGTCCAACTACAGAAGCAGAGATAGAGTACGGTAAATGAAAAGAATTCCTTATCAAAGTGCTGTTGGGACATTAATGTATGAGGCTATTGGCACACACCCGGACATTATGGATGCTGTAAGCTGTGTCCACCAGTTTGCTACAATCCAGGGAAATTACATTGGATTGTTGTCAAATGCATACGGAGATACCTGAAAGGGACTGCAACACTAAAATTATATTTCTAATGCAATGGAAACTCAGAGCTTAAGGCATTCCGACACGCTGACTGTGTAACTGATGAGGGTGACAGGCGATCCTACACAGGCTTTATGTTTATGATGACAGACAGATTCATCATCTGGGCAAGTTGGAAGCAACCCACTGTAGCCCTATCTACAAGTGAAGCAGAATATATGGCATACTTGCCAACTCTCCCGGAATGTCCGGGAGACTCCCGCATTTTGCGAGAGTCTCCCGGACTCCCGAGCGAGTGTGGCAATCTCCCGAATTCTGCCCACTTCACTAGGAAGTGCCCCACTTCCTAGTGAAGTGGGCAGAATTAGATCCCAAACGCCGCGATTCCTGGTGAATGACGCGATTTCGGCGCCCCGCCCCCCGCACGCCCACCAGCTACAGAGAGTCTCCCGGACACCAACTTAAAAAAGTTGGTAAGTATGATATATGGCCCTAGCGGAAGCTGCAAAAGAGGCCATATGAATCCAAAAGATCTTGCATGTGTTAGGTTAAGTTAATGATAACGATGTCGTCAAGATTGTTTGTGACAGCAAGGGTCCAGTCGATATATATCACAAAGCACCAAGCACCATCGGTGGTCCAAACATATAGCAATCAAACACCATTTTATCAAGAACTTAGTTGACAACAACCTGATTACTGTAAAGTACATTGCAAGTGAAGAAAATCTTGCAGACATGCTAACTAAGGGACTTGCATCACCCAGTCTAAATGTTTTCTTGCAGAAATGTGAACTGGAATATGTTTAAACTGCCATTGTATGTCATATCATGTAATTTACTGCTATGGTATGAAGTTTATACTTATGTCTAAAATGTTACTTCTAGTTACACTTTAATGTGAATTAGTAATTAAGTTTGCTGTACCTAAAGACAGTTTGAAATAAGGGGAGTGTTAGACGTCAGTGTGCTCTGTTATCGCTGTGTGTGTCTAGGTCTGGTTCCTATGATGTTTGTTACTGTCTGACAACTGATATCTTCTGAGCATGTGTGAAGTTCTCTTCTCTCTCTGTGTAATAAATTAAACTCATGGTTATCATGGTTATGCCACACGTATGCTGAGCTCCTGTATTTCACACTGCGCCACTGATCAAAGGTCCCAGTATTATCATCAGTATCCCTGCCATAAATCCTTTGCTAACAGTAAGGAAATGAGATTACAGTAATAAAATAAAATGCAGCTAGTAACGTTTTATAAATGTTTATCAAATAAGAGAATAAATGTGACTTCTGTCCATGGTGGAGGGTGAAAGTGTTATGGGAAACATTTGTGCAATTAAGAAATTAAAAGAAATTAAAAGAACCCACATAGGAGTGTTTTGTGTTTTATTATAGCTATGTTTCCAGGTAGAGCTCTCACCTCCTCATCACCTCCTGTTTACCTTCAGTTTAATTCATGAAAACTCCTACAATTCTATTGATGACTATTCTTAAAATCCCACATAGAAAAGCATACTTTGAAAAAACACATACTGCAATGCTAGCTCTTCACTAACTTAGGAAATCTTATATTGAAATGGTATACATGTTATCAATGACTATGGACATATGGATAAACATTATAGGTCAGCATATCAGATTTTGAGCAATATGCAGGTTAGATCAAGTAATTATTCAGAGCTGGTTTACAAATATTTACATGTGAATGAAAGAGGATGCACAGATTAGCCCTATATTCTTATAAAATATAGGTATATATATTCTTATAAAAATAATATAAAGGTTGTGCAAATAGCTGTTAATTCTATGACTGTGGCTAAGGAAAGGCACACCACTCTCCTTGGAAGCAGTTAATGAAGCCTTTGGCACCTGATGCATCCCTGTGTAAATCCAGGGCCTTGGTGGAAATTTGGTAGGTCAGATTCTGCTACTGTTAAAATATTGAAGAAAGTGTAGCCAAACTCTCAAATCTTCCCTAATTTCTAGGTCTAGGTGAGTACCTGCATAGCGGTGGAGGAAACTGCCTGTGGCCACCTGAAGCTTTCGGCAAAATATTCTACCCATAGGTATCACTTGACATGATAAGTTAAAAGGACCCCAAAGATATTAGATCCGTCGCAGTGATCAATGTTTCTAGTTTTCTGATCTTATCGAATGATAGCCTACAATGGCTCCCCACCATATCAATTTCAATTCAGAAAGAAAGAAAGGAGGGTCAAATGCCCCTCTGTCTTATCTTGGGCAATGGGTACAACCTTTGTGTAGAATAGCGCTTGGGCAGTGAATAGCATGTCCGCGCATATTGTGGAAAATGCAGGGCCCATGAACAGAAAATCATACAGATGGTGTGCTATACCATGGTGACCCGTTCCTGCTTGGATGCACCAATGCAGGAAGGAGCTGAAAGCTTTGAAGTAAGCACGTGAGAAAGAAGACCCCTTGGGAAGGCACCTATCAATGAAGTATCCGTCATGTATTTAGAAATTTGAATGAGTCTAGGTGCAGCGGAAGTAGCCGGAAAGCGGATTCTATGTCTAATTTCGCCATCAGTGCTCCTACACAAACGCTCTAATTAGGGACAAGGTATCATCAAAGAACTGATATACTACTGAGTTAAAGCCTGGATCGATGGCATCATTGACTGAGCTGCCAAGGGGTTCAGAAAAGTGTTGCATGAGGTGAAAATTGCATAACGTTTTCTTAGATACTACACCGACCAGAGAGATGACTAGATCCAGGAGTGGGGTAGGGGGCCTTACCATGCATCCCAGTCTAACCTCTTTACGCACCTTGTCAGCCAGGATGTCTGGTCGAAGGTATGCTGAATGTAGTTTCTAACCGAATCTCTGCCGTTTTTGAGGAGCCGGAAACCATCACTAAAACCTTCAGAGGAAGGAAGCCTGAGAGGCATAGAGATAGAGCCGAAGCTATTGAGGACTGGTAAGAAGATGGGGGAGAAAGCTTTACGCATTGCCTCCTGGGTTACTGCGCCCCCTGCCTGAGCCCATCCAAATTTTGACGTCCTTACTCCCTAGTGGTATGTGTGTTAACTTTTTCCCGGAAACTCTTGTTATACAAGTGCCACATTCCTGGACGGTCGCCAATAAACATTTTGTTTATTAGGTGTAGGTATTTCAAAACGTCTATAGTCGCCTTGGGTCTCGCCTTGAGATAGCATGCCGAGAAAAAACAGTACCCGTTTAACCAGAGTGGAAGATTTTTGTGTGCCTCTGTCCCTACGCCCCCCCTTGTGCCTGCTTCCGCAAGGTCTTTTTGGGCCGTAGTCGTCAGGTCAAACATGTCTATGTAAAACCCCTTTTTATTTCATCCCCCTAGGATGTATCGGACAAAAGGGTATTGTCCTTACATTGCACCATGGGGCACCCTGCCAGGGCCAGGTGAGCTTGTGCTGTATGTGTCGTCTTCGTGGTCTTACCACTGCTGAAATGAGCATTAAGGATTTTTTACAGCTTGCACGGGCCTTGGTCAAGTGAGGAAGAGGAGTCGTTACTAGTTGTGGAGATGGGTGGGCTTTGAGTGTGTGTGAGTGGAATGGTAGTATTCACATTCTCACTGGCGATGTCAGGAGATGCTGTCCATCCCCACAAGCTGGTTGGGGAGGCTTGGGCTGAATAGGCATAGTTGTCTGGGGATCTATAATGGAGGACGAGATTGGTCGGCCGGGGAAGGCAACTGGACCTTGGATGCTGAATTGGAGGACATGTTAGTACCGGAAGACCCAAGAGGAAGTGGGCATAGAGGGGAAGGGGTTTGTGCAGGGGGAAATTAAGCAGTGGCAAGAACCCTGAGACAGGTGACAAGGCTCTATCAGGCTGGTGTGAATTGATGCAGAGTATCTGGAACAGAGTATTGGCCAGGACTGGGGAGCGATGGGCTGGAATAGGAGTGTATGTAGAGGCCAGTGGGGAATGTATACGGAGTGGTCCAAGTGGTATTTATACAGGCTGAAAAATCGACTTCGGGAGAGGGGTAAAGCAGATCCCAGTTATTGTGTGGGGCTAAGGTGCTAGGCTGTCGCAAAGCGGCATGGGGAAAGGGCCAGGCATCCGCATGGTCTGAGTGGCACAACAGGCCTGACAAAGGGGGGGCCTTAAATATTGCACCATGGGGGGGCAGAAGAGGTGCTGAGAAAGGCTTCTGTTTCTACTGTTGGAACAGGGGGGAGGTTGTGATAGCTGTAATTGGGGTGACTTGAGAATGGGGTTTAAAGGAAAATAACAGCTGGGGACATTTCAGGAGGGCGGTGTCAAGAGACGTAGTTGGGGGAAGGAGGGCAGCTGGTGAGCACTTTGCAGTGCATGGGGTCTGTAAGGGGAGTGGGGGTGTGATGCTCACTGCGGGGTGGGGTCTGCGGTCCAGCCAGTTGAAAATATGAATTCTTGGACTAATAGTCATTTATTGCCTGCTGCTGGGTGTTGAGGGCATGCGAGATGTAGGCACCAGCTGTGCAGGAGCAGGGGAAAGGGATCCAATCTCCTGCGCTGTATTTGTTGTGCCTCTGGAACCTGAAACTATGGAGCCGAGTGGCAATGTCGCTCACTCCGGAGAGCGTGATCTTACTGCAAGCCCCAGCGCCGGCAATCTGACATATCTGGCGACATTTCTCTTCTCGGTATATAATATAGGAAAAGTGTGTCAGGGAATCTGGCCAGCGGTGTTTGAAGAGAGAGACACGCCTTCTTTATACAAAGCTGATTTGAGACTTGCATTTTGCTAGTGTAAACCCGAAAGGGTGTGGAATTCAAACATGTGGTGGTATTGTCTTATATTCATATACACATTGGATTAATTGGGATATTTTTATGGATAGCAATTACCTAGCATTCTTGTGACACTATGATATTTTTTTATGCTTTGATTGCATATACCCATACCTTGGGAGGAAACTTTCAGAATTCTACATAGGACTTCTGTTGGATCCAAATCCTAAACTTTCGTTATTTAAACAGACTCCGTTCTGATATGGACTTTAGACTTTGTTTTACCTGCAGTTTTTTCTGATTTGGACTCATATTTTATGTATTTATTACACATTTCTTTTATATCATTATTATCATTATTAGATCATTATCTAGAGCACATTAGAGTGGACTGTGTGCAGAGTAGTAAAGGTCAGTTCCTGATCCGTCAGCGCAGGCATACCAATCCCTGTTTTCTGGCAATCTGACGTAGACCGTCGCGTCGGGGTCATGTGATTGACGTATGGGATGCGAAATGCACCCCGCCGTCACATCAGATGAGATGGCCGCCATTCTGGAAGTGACCGCGGCCGCTCTCCAATAATGCCAGTCCGCAAACGCAGAAAGGGGTTTGGGTGAGTTGGGCATACCTGGCTGGGATTGAGCAGGCCATTTTTGGGCGAGACATGGTGTCTATTGGGGGTGTTGAAAATACAAATAGGGAGATGGGAGGCCGGAGAGTTGTAAGTAAAAAGGGGCGGGAAGGGCTAAAGGTTTTAGAAAATGTGAAATATTGTGGATAGAAATGAATAATGGTTAGAGAGGAAAGGCCGCAGGAAAAGACAGGGTAGAAGAAAAAAGGTAAAAGGAAAAGATGTTATAATTGGCAAAAGTCCAATGAAGGTTCAAAGGCAAAGGCAATAACAGTGTATTATTTTATTTGCACTAGATACTGAGCATTGTCTGAGAACGATCCTCCTGGTATCTGGATAACAGGAAAAGAAGGTCAACTCCCAGAGATTGAAAGCTTATATAGAGGGAACCTGGTCACTCCCAGAGGATCCTATTGGCTCTTCCTTCTGGAGACTTAACTCCGTAAGGGTAATTGCTATGGCAGACACAAATGCAACATTTTAAATACGTTTGGCTTATGGCCTCTCTTGTCAATTTTCTCATATAGCAATAGCTATGTTAGGCTTACTGAATAACTGCAATTATTCTCTTAAAATCACGTACGCATAAAAATATACTTTGAGGAGAGGTTGGGGAGGACAAGTGCTTTGAACCTCGTCTATTTTGGGGCCCCCCAAGCCATGTTCTATCTCCACTGTTTATAAGCCCCTCCCCCTAATTTAAATATAAATACATTGGCGTTAAGTAGGTACTGTCAGCATATGAGAGGCATATAAAAAAGTAAATAATTACAGCAAAAAGTTTCTAGAGCAAAAGGCTTGCATTATGTATAGGTAGTATTAAGCACAATACAAATTAATACCAAATATTAACTTGTGTTGACAGGTCCACTTAAAATAAGAATATTGTGCTAAGAGTGTTTGTTGGATATATAGCGTTTTAAAAGGGCACAATGTATTCTATCTTTAGAAAGAGGTGACGGAAACACACTAAAGACTGGAAGTAAGCATTATGTGAGTAAATCATGCATGTAACTTGAAAGCAAATAGTAGGAGTGAAACCATGAAAGGAAGTAGATACCTAAAAGAAGACATTGTTTCAGACAAACAGTTTAGAAAAAAATAATATTGGCCAAAACTATAAAGAGACTCATTCAGAGCTCCACACAATTTTTTTGCATAAGAAATTAATTTCAGATTTGTATACGTGTAAAATATGCATTTCAGTACTGTGCATGCACGCTAAAATATATATGCATACTGATGACTTGCATCTCCATATGTCTGGAGAGGTGGAACAGTGGCGGGTAACTATAGGCTTTGTACAGTAAGGGAATGATCATGCAATTGTGACACAATTAGACATGGACATATCCGCAGATGGACCTCTAGGAGGTGTATCTCTTGCGGATGCTGGAGGACTGGTACATCAATACACAATGATGATGGTGACTTTCAGCAGCACTATCTAACTGCTTCAGATTGGCTGATAGCTTATTGACCAGTCCAGCTGATAGTACTTAAATCATTAGTGTTGAGGCTATATTTATTCACATTACTTGACATTTCCATTTGAATTACTGCAGGAAAGAGAATCTCCATTTCATTTTTAAAGGGGAAAGTAATAAACAACATATGTTTGTATTTATTTATTTTTTATTTGTATTTTGTACTTGTTTTGTATTTCTTTATATTTTATATTGAATATATGACTTTAGAATTTATTAATAACGGTCACGACAATATTATGTTGAGTATATGACAGTGCATTACAATAACATGTTGTACACAAATAGGGTAGTGCGACTTTAGTATTTACTACTTACACTGTCACATATGTACGCTATTGTGGTTGGTACACGTGACATTTTTTCTGGTGCAAATGCTACTGTTTTTGATCTGAATGCACCTTGAGATGTGCCTGAGTGAACATATGTATCCAGATACGCCTTTTCTTACACTGTCTTTTCCCTTTGTTTGGGTGCAAACTAAATGAGCCCCATAATGTGTAAAATTAATAAAACATACATTATGTATGCATTGCAGGAATCAAGATTAGCATAGCAACGAGCTTTTCATGCACCTATAGTAATTTTAAGAACAAGGCATTAAGCTAAGGATTGAATACATTTTTATATGTTGGTGTAAAATACAATAGATCACCTTTACATGTATAAATAGATGCCTCATTAGATGCCCATACATACTGTGATTCTGCCAACCATTTATATAATTTTAAGCATCATCATTTGCAAACTGCATTGTGTGACAACTGCTGACTAATTTGCTTGGATTATGTGTGTGGCTGAATTGTACAATATGCATGAAGAGTCTCATTTCTTGCATACAGAAAAAGAGGATATACATTATAAGGCGCTACCTATACAAATATATATGGTAAAACCATCACATAAGTCCTAAATGTAACAAATATGTCCAATAGAAAATGATTTCTCCAATCCACACAGTGATGAATGAATCTTCTTCGCGATACAGGTGCCATTCAAGAAGTACTCATATTCATATGGCAAAAATATGTGGAAGAAACAAGAAGGTGCAATAGTGTATTACCTTCAAACAGTTTATTAAAAACAATATAAAACAATTAGAGAAATATAAAAATATCTCAAATTACATTAGATAAAATATATAGACACTCCAATTATGCCAGGTAAAGGGCGCCTACCGAATATGGCTAATTTCTTGTTGTACGTATAACTTGTCATCATATGGAGCAATCAAAATTTCAGAGAGTAGTTTGAGACATGGGGATGAAAAGTTTATCTAAATGTGTGCTCTGTTGGGCTACACACCCACTGTTTCACCATGTGTCTGAGATCAAAGAACAAAACACCTGTCACGTAAAAGAGAATGTTTCAGGAAATACTTACAGGAAATACAGTATCCATTCATCTTCTTTCCAACTGTAGACACAGCATTTTCCCTTTATTTGGAATCCTATAAAAATTGATGTTGTTCATGTTGATAAATGCAGATAAAAGATGAACGTTATGAATGGTAATCTCCGACCTCAGTAACATATCCCTGTGAATCCTACTGTGATATGGCTGATCGGTCCAACCACCAAACGGCCAGATCTCATCCAGTTTGGCTACCCACAGGTGATCCTAGCGCTCTGTGGGGCCAGCTTATCTTATCTAATATCTTTCCATGCTTAGAGTCTGCCATAGCACTGCCCACTTAAGAGGTTTCCAGTGGTGAGTTATAGATAATGCATTCATAATAAAGTCAGTGACATGAGTGGATTCTCTATCCTAAGGGAAGTACTAGCTATGGGAGAATCAAACATATAAGCTTATAATTAAAGGCTAAAGACTATTTCTAAAGAATGCCAATAAAAATAATAATATTTTGTTGTTTTTTGAAACATTTTCTTTAGTCCTTGCTTTGAAGTTATCGGGATAAAAATATTAATAATTTAGAAAAACATAATGACCCGACTAAGGGTCACTTGTCTGTGATGCATCCTGAAAAAAAATATTTAAACAACCAAATAACCCTCATTACAGTACAAGAAAACACTAAATTGATATTTTTAGGCAGTTTGCTGGGAACACTGTTACCTCATAGTAAGGGGAAGGTTATCTTTTTGCTGATCAGTTAAACAGTGAGGTTGATATGAATGCATCTTTTTCTGGTTGCTCCTCTGGCAAATTCTCAGTGAGTGATATTTCAATGTTCTGGATGGATAGATATTTTAAAAAATTGATATGCACTATAGTGGATCAAGAATAGATCAAGGGGAACTTTGGATATGGCACGAGCAGGGTAAAGTTCAGTAAATACAGAGGGGTCTAATAAATATTTTATAATAAGTGGGGATAGGGGAAAGAGCAAAGTATGTGACTCTAGAATTGGTGAGATGAATTGTGGCAATAATTTCCTTCTTTGAAATGCACATCAGATTGTAATGTCAGAGGAAATCAATACATGCTTATAAACACTTTGGCTATAAAGAACTGAATATATTTTAAACACATTAGGATGGAATTAAAATGGCCTATAGGAGCGTGTAGGAGCTGATACTGAAAATTAAATATGTAAGTTGGTTTTCTTGAGTAGGTGTTTAAAAACCTCTTTTAGTAACAATGGAAAGATATGATATTGGTGACATTTGAAAATAAAGCAGACACTATGTTTTTCCATAACCATGCAGAGATGTACCACAATAAACTTTAGCAAAACATGTTAAAATAGAAAATATGTGTATGAAACCATGGTATGTGTTTACCACTTTGACAAAATTTAGTAATTCAACATAACTTTTGTTTTATACTAATAAGATTTGATGGGAAAAGTATGTCTATTGTTGTGTGGCATGTATTGGTAAATGCATAAAACTCTCCAAAAATTTGGAGGTAAATGCACATTCTCCAAAGGTTTAATTTGTAGACAAAGCTTGAAGTTATCAAGCAGATTCACCTCGGACACAAGTACCATACATTCAATGCAATTGGTATAGGGGGATACAAGGAAGATGTAAGAGAGAGAGAGAAACATACTGTTAGTTACTAATAGAGATGCTCACTGACCCCCGTGAAGTGATTTTGGATCTGGATTAGCTTTGTGTTTTGGTTTTGGTTTTGGCAAAACCACTCTCATGTGTTTTGGTTTTGGTTTTGGATCTGTATTTTTTTAGACAAATTGCTAAAATATGCTAAAATCACATAATTTTGCTTTTTTTTGATCCTACATTATTATTATTAACCTCACTAACACTAATTTAAAGTCATTTGCAGTCAATTTTGACCACTTCACAGGTCACAATATGATTTTCATACACTTTCAAACAAAGATTGCTGCAGTTCTTGCCAGTGATAAGAAGAAGGCCATTGTCATGCCTGGGCATAACACCAAAAATCCACCTCTTATTGTTATGACCACCAGTGTGGCATAAACTCATAGAACAGGTAGAAGAGGTCTTCACCTTTAGCAGCCGCCTTTCCCGTAGAGTCTGGTTACGCTCACAGGCACTCAGATGCCCCAGGTCTTATGCTCAGAGTAGTATGAGTTTATGCTGGCATGGCAGCACACAGGTATAGGAGGTTGCACACGGGGCAGCGGCAGGCCAGAGACCAGCGGACTGGACAGAGGACCAGAGGATGAATCAGGTGCAAGCAGAAGGGTCAAGGTCACAGGCACAGGTTCAAGATCCAGGGACAGGTGAGAGGTCAGGGTCAATAGCACAGGTTCAGAATCTAAGGACAGGCAAAGGTCATACACGAGTAATCAATCACAGGTTCCACACCAAACAATAGAACAGGAGCAGACAGCAGTACTGGAGACAGTACGTTATAACCGGCAGTGAGGTTCAGTCCTCAGTGCCTTAAATACTGCAAGGGACCAATCAGACCAAGGCCCAGCAAGGTGAAGCTTAATTAATTACTGGCATGCAGCCAGTAACTGGGAATGGAGACCTCTCTGATTTGCCCCCTAATCAGCCCTAAATGGCTGACTGAAAAACTGACCTGCGCGCATGCGCCCAGCTGTGTGACAGCTGGCCGGGCGCTGCAGCAGGGATCTCGATGCGTCCCAGTTGTTGCACAGGCAACCGGGACGCAAGAACCGGAAGTGACGCCCCGGTCGTCATCAGGGCGACAAGAGGAATTCAGGGCCCGGGTACAACAAATTCATGGGGCCCCCCCTCATAGTCGAGTAAGTCCTAAAAAATTTATAGTGTGTAGTCATTCATTTGGGGGCGTGGCAAATGCGCCATTGAGTCGTGGCTACCGTCAAAATCACTAGACTCTCAATTCGCCAGAGCGTCACATATGTTCAAGCACTCCTGACTTTCAGGACATCTACCACCACAGTGTAGTATACAAAGAATGCAGTGTGTACACAAACAGTTCAGTCTTGGCCTACACCTTACATTGGGCACAACATTCACCAAAAATTGCCATTGTCCCTACTAGAATCACAACATTTCACACACTGTGCTGCTCTCTCCTACCTGTTCTTCTCACTTTCTCCACCTGTGGCTGCTGGTTTCTTTAGTTGTGGCTTGTCCAGATCCAGGAATGTTGAAGGACCTATTTTGAAAAAAAACTGGCTACATTTAGAAAATTACAGCAAGCCCCGGCGTTAAATCAATAGCACTCACGATTAATAATTAGGCCTTCCTCCAGCCCCAACATTAAAATAATACTATTCACATTCAATAAATAAACCTATTTCCCTTCCTGCAAACAGCCCCAGCAGTACCTATTTCTTGCAACCATCACTGCCATTAAATAATTCATAGTCACATTTAATAAATAGACCTCATTCTCCCTAAACTCACCCCAACATTCAATAGCCCCCAAACCACCCCATCTTAAATTAATAGTCCCCACCATCACCTTACAAACAAAATAGCACCCATTAATTAGCCACCACCTACCTCACACTCACTACATTGTAACAAGCCCCCTGTGCCATCACACACACAATACTGTGCCCCTTCTTCACAACTACACTGTGCCCCCTTATGCTCACACTGCGCCCTCCATGCTGCCTTCCCTCCTTTTTCCCTTTGTGCCTCCCACTTTTTTTTATTCCTCTGTGCCTCTCTCCTTTTTTTCCTCCTCTGTGCCTCTTTCCTTGTTTTCCTCCTCTGTTCCTCTCTCCCACTTTTTTTTCCTCCTCTGTTCCTCGCTCCCACTTTTTTTTCCTCCTCTGTTCCTCTCTCCCACTTTTTTTTCTCCTCTGTTCCTCTCTCCCACTTTTTTTTCCTCCTCTGTTCCTCTCTCCTTTTTTTCCTCCTCTGTTCCTCTCTCCCACTTTTTTTTCCTCCTCTGTTCCTCTCTCCCACTTTTTTTTCTCCTCTGTTCCTCTCTCCCACTTTCTTTTCCTCCTCTGTTCCTCTCTCCCACTTTTTTTCCTCCTCTGTTCATCTCTCCCACTTTTTTTCCTCCTCTGTTCCTCTTTCCCACTTTTTTTCCTCCTCTGTTCCTCTTTCCCACTTTTTTTTCTCCTCTGTTCCTCTCTCCCACTTTTTTTCCTCCTCTGTTCCTCTCTCCTTTTTTTCCTCTTTTGTTCGTCTCTCCTTTTTTTCTCCTCTGTTCCTCTTTCCCACTTTTTTTTTTATTCCTCTGTGGCTCTCTGCTTTTTTTCCTCCTCTGTTTCTCTCCCCTTTCTTTATACTGTCCCTCTCTGTTTTCCTCCCCTTGCCTCTCCGTTTCTTTACTTAACTTTTGTCAACTTTCCTTTCTTTTCTTCTCTTCTGTCTCCTCTTCTGTCTTCTTTCTTCATGCTGGCTGCGGCGCTCCTCACTGACTGACAGGGGTGACTTGATGACGTCATGCCCGGCAGTCAGTGTGAATGGAGAAGAGGAGAGGAGGGACACGGCACCGCGCAATCACGTGAGTATCGTTTTTTTTTGTTTTTGTTTTTCTTCTTCCAGCTCCCCCCACCTGCAAATTCAGAAGAAAAGCCTGCAAGGACTAGTACTTGTATTTGTCATGATCTGCCTACAGCTTATGCATTACATGCTGCCTTGCATGGCAGCTCCTGCCTTTTTGTCCTTATTATTGTATTTGTATTGGCAGTACCTCCATTCACCAGAGGTGCTGCTATTGTGCCTTATTGTGTGCATTAGGGGTTAACCTTCATGTTCACCAATTATCCCATGCACCTGGGTGTGGTTTTCCCTTTATACACCTGTCACTCCCAGCACACATGGCTGGTTATTGTTGTCCCATCCTGTGATGTCATATCCTTGTTGCAACCTGTGGATTCTTCCTCCTGCCTTGCTCCTCTGGTTCATGCCTGCTTGAAACCTGTTCATACCTCCTGCTTCCCTGCATTAGCTGTTTACCTGCTGGTTTCTGAACATTCGTATTATTTCCTGCATCAGCTTGCACCTGGTATTTACTATTGCTCTCGATTACCTGCTATTTATACTTTTCTGCAAATAAACAGAGTGTTTTCACCATATTCGTGACTCCTAGCTGTACTCCTGTTTATAACTGTGACAGTATAACCAGCCCACAAGACAGCTTTGGAGTCAGGTGAAAGTTTTGTTTTATTCTGGGACCTTTTTCCTGCAATCAAGTTTTCATTTGTTTTTTGCAACATGTCTGTTTCACCAATCATGGAATTGCCACTGCTACAAACTTTACAGATGGATATTATATTGCTACGTTCTCAGCTTGCTAGATTTTCCTCTTTACTTGTGGACCCACTCAGGAGACTGTCAGATTCCGTCTCTCTTAATTCAGAAGCTGCTGAGCTGTCTCAATCCACCTTCTCTGCTGATGAACCTGTGCAAACAGCACATCTTAAAAGTACTTCTACAAATTTGCTGTTTTCTATGAACTATGGGGTAACAAATTCCCAGTACACAGGTGGTCCACGCCCCCATCTGACCGAAGAGGAACGGCGGCGCAGGATAACATACAAGCTGTGTCTCTACTGTGCCAGCAATGCACATTTCTTGCAGGACTGTCCTGTCCGTAGACCACGTCAGCTTACTGAACCATCTCCTGTTATTTCCTCTCCGCATTCCAAAATTGTTTATGCTCCACCATTTCTGTTCTCTGGGAAGAGACCCAATCTGCCAGCTCCAGCCGCCTGTCCTGAGGCGCCAGATCCAGCCGCCTGTCCTGAGGCGCCAGCCTCTGTCTCCTGTGCCGAGGTGCCAGCCTCTGTCTCCTGTGCCAAGGTGCCAGTCTCTGTCTCCTGTGCCGAGGTGTCAGCATCTGCCTCCAGCTCTGAGGTCACATCATCTGCCTCCAGCTCTGAGGTCACATCATCTGCCTCCAGCTCTGAGGTCACATCTGCCTCCAGCTCTGAGGTCACATCATCTGCCTCCAGCTTGGAGCCTGCTGCCACTGTGTCCGGTCCTGAGCCTGCTGCCACTGTGTCGGGTCCTGAGTCTCCTGCCACTGTGTCGGGTCCTGAGTCTCCTGCCACTGTGTCAGGTCCTGAGTCTCCTGCCACTGTGTCAGGTCCTGAGTCTCCTGCCACTGTGTCGGGTCCTGAGTCTCCTGCCACTGTGTCGGGTCCTGAGTCTCCTGCCACTGTGTCGGGTCCTGAGTCTCCTGCCACTGTGTCCGGTCCCGAGTCTCCTGCCACTGTGTCCGGTCCCGAGTCTCCTGCCACTGTGTCCGGTCCTGAGTCTCCTGCCACTGTGTCTGGTCCCGAGTCTCCTGCCACTGGGTCCGGTCCCGAGTCTCCTGCCACTGTGTCCGGTCCCGAGTCTCCTGCCACTGTCTCCGGTCCCGAGTCTCCTGCCACTGTGTCCGGTCCCGAGTCTCCTGCCACTGTGTCCAGTCCCAAGTTTCCTGCCTCTGTCTCCGGTTCCAAGTCTTCAGCCTCTGTCTCCGGTTCCAAGTCTTCAGCCGCTGTCTCTGTTCCTGAGCTTCAGCCTGCTCCAGAGGGGGCACTGCCCTTAAAGACTCTTCCAGAGGGGGCGCTGCCCTTAAAGACTCTTCCAGAGGGGGCGCTGCCCTTAAAGACTCCTCCAGAGAGGGCGCTGCCGTTAAAGACTCCTCCAGAGAGGGCGCTGCCGTTAAAGACTCCTCCAGAGGGGGCACTGCCCTTAAAGACTTCTCCAGAGGGGGCGCTGCCCTTAAAGACTTCTCCAGAGGGGGCGCTGCCGTTACAGTCTTCTCCAGCGGGGGCGCTGCCCTTCCAGTCTGCTCCAGAGGGGGCGCTGCCCTTCCAGTCTGCTCCAGAGGGGGCGCTGCCCTTAAAGACTTCTTCAGAGGGGGCGCTGCCCTTACAGTCCACTCCAGAGGGGGCGCTGCCCTTACAGTCCGCTCCAGAGGGGGCGCTGCCCTTACAGTCCACTCCAGAGGGGGCGCTGCCCTTACAGTACGCTCCAGAGGGGGCGCTGCCCTTACAGTCCGCTCCAGAGGGGGTCCTGTCCCTCCAGGCCACTCCAGAGTTGCCAGTCCATGCGGTCCAGCCCGATTTGCCTGTCCATGCGGTCCAGCCCGAGTTGCCAGTCCATGCGGTCCAGCCCGAGTTGCCAGTCCATGCGGTTCAGCCCGAGTTACCACTTGGTGCTGTCTGCCCTCAGGCTTCTCAAAGTGCTGTCTGCCCTCAGGCTTCTCAAAGTGCTGTCTGCCCTCAGGCTTCTCAAAGTGCTGTCTGCCCTCAGAGTTCTCAAAGTGCTGTCTCTGCCAGGCCTGCCGCCCAGTCCTGGCCTGCTGGCAAGCCTTCTGCCCAGTCCGGGCCTGCTCTCAAATCTGCCGCCCAGTCCGGGCCTGCTCTCAAGTCTGCCGCCCACTCCGGGCCTGCTCCCAAGTCTGCCGCCCAGTCCGGGCCTGCTCCCAAGTCTGCCGCCCAGTCCGGGCCTGCTCCCAAGTCTGCCGCCCAGTCCGGGCCTGCTCCCAAGTCTGCCGCCAAGTCCGGGCCTGCTGCCAAGCCAGCCGCCCAGTACGGGCCTGCTGTCAAGCCTGCTGCCAAGCCTGCCGCCCAGTCTGGGTCTCCTGTCAAGCCTGCTGCCAAGTCCGAACCATCTGTTGCCGAGAGTGCCAAGTCTGAGCTGCCACCTACCTTTGAGGTGCACCTTTCTCAATTTAGTGCTCTACTGAGGTTTTGTGCTTCTTATTTCCCCTCAGTACCTAGCCTTGTCAGTGACCCAAAGAGGCAAGTTTTGTTTTTGTTAACAAACTTTAGAGGAGAGGCTATGGAATGGGCGAACCCTTTGATTTAGACTAATCACCCCACCCTATCTGACTTACCACTATTTGTCGAGGCAGTGATCAACAAGTTTTCACCAACACCTCCCGCTATGCCATCTTACGGGGCCTCCGTATTGTCAGCAGTTCCACCCATCTCACCTGGCCTAGAGACTCCTTTGTGCTCCACCCAATTGGTTCAAACTGCTGTTCCAGGGAATTCTCGCAAGAAGAAAAAGCGAAAGAAGAGAGCGGGTTCTACGGAGCTTGAACTGGCAGCTGGCATAGTCTCCTTTGCCCGCCCACCCATGGACGAGGACTTTTCTGCCGGGCCCCCAATTCTGGACTATGATTCTGATGAATTCAGACATTTTTGGTAATTGAGTGTCTGGAATCCGCCCTTAAGGGAGGGGGTACTGTCACGATCTGCCGAGGTGCCAGCCTCTGTCTCCTGTGCTGAGGTGCCAGCCTCTGTCTCCTGTGCCGAGGTGCCAGTCTCTGTCTCCTGTGCCGAGGTCACATCATCTGCTTCCAGCTCTGAGGTCACATCATCTGCCTCCAGCTCTGAGGTCACATCATCTGCCTCCAGCTCTGAGGTCACATCATCTGCCTCCAGCTCTGAGGTCACATCATCTGCCTCCAGCTTGGAGCCTGCTGCCACTGTGTCCGGTCCTGAGCCTGCTGCCACTATGTCCGGTCCTGAGTCTCCTGCCACTGTGTCGGGTCCTGAGTCTCCTGCCACTGTGTCGGGTCCTGAGTCTCCTGCCACTGTGTTGGGTCCTGAGTCTCCTGCCACTGTGTCGGGTCCTGAGTCTCCTGCCACTGTGTCCGGTCCCGAGTCTCCTGCCACTGTGTCCGGTCCCGAGTCTCCTGCCACTGTGTCCGGTCCCGAGTCTCCTGCCACTGTGTCCGGTCCCGAGTCTCCTGCCACTGTGTCCGGTCCCGAGTTTCCTGCCTCTGTCTCTGGTTCCAAGTCTTCAGCCTTTGTCTCCGGTTCCGAGTCTTCAGCCTCTGTCTCCAGTTCCGAGTCTTCAGCCGCTGTCTCCAGTTCCGAGTCTTCAGCCGCTGTCTCTGTTCCTGAGCTTCAGCCTGCTCCAGAGGGGGCGCTGCCCTTAAAGACTCTTCCAGAGGGGGGCGCTGCCCTTAAAGACTCTTCCAGAGGGGGCGCTGCCCTTAAAGACTCCTCCAGAGAGGGCGCTGCCGTTAAAGACTCCTCCAGAGGGGGCACTGCCCTTAAAGACTTCTGCAGAGGGGGCGCTGCCGTTACAGTCTTCTCCAGAGGGGGCGCTGCCCTTCCAGTCTGCTCCAGAGGGGGCGCTGCCCTTCCAGTCTGCTCCAGAGGGGGCGCTGCCCTTCCAGTCTGCTCCAGAGGGGGCGCTGCCCTTAAAGACTTCTTCAGAGGGGGCGCTGCCCTTAAAGACAGCTCCAGAGGGGGCGCTGCCCTTACAGTCCGCTCCAGAGGGGGCGCTGCCCTTACAGTCCACTCCAGAGGGGGCGCTGCCCTTACAGTACGCTCCAGAGGGGGCGATGCCCTTACAGTCCGCTCCAGAGGGGGTCCTGTCCCTCCAGGCCACTCCAGAGTTGCCAGTCCATGCGGTCCAGCCCGATTTGCCTGTCCATGCGGTCCAGCCCGAGTTGCCAGTCCATGCGGTCCAGCCCGAGTTGCCAGTCCATGCGGTCCAGCCCGAGTTGCCAGTACATGCGGTTCAGCCCGAGTTACCACTTGGTGCTGTCTGCCCTCAGGCTTCTCAAAGTGCTGTCTGCCCTCAGGCTTCTCAAAGTGCTGTCTGCCCTCAGGCTTCTCAAAGTGCTGTCTGCCCTCAGAGTTCTCAAAGTGCTGTCCCTGCCAGGCCTGCCGCCCAGTCCTGGCCTGCTGGCAAGCCTTCTGCCCAGTCCGGGGCCGCTGCCCAGCCTTCTGCCCAGTCTGGGCCTGCTCTAAGGTCTGCCGCCCACTCCGGGCCTGCTCCCAAGTCTGCCGCCCACTCCGGGCCTGCTCCCAAGTCTGCCGCCCAGTCCGGGCCTGCTCCCAAGTCTGCCGCCCAGTCCGGGCCTGCTCCCAAGTCTGCCGCCCAGTCCGGGCCTGCTCCCAAGTCTGCCACCCATTCCGGGCCTGCTCCCAAGTCTGCCGCCCAGTCCGGGCCTGCTCCCAAGTCTGCCGCCCAGTCCGGGCCTGCTCCCAAGTCTGCCGCCCATTCCGGGCCTGCTCCCAAGTCTGCCGCCAAGTCCGGGCCTGCTCCCAAGTCTGCCGCCCAGTCCGGGCCTGCTGCCAAGCCAGCCGCCCAGTACGGGCCTGCTGCCAAGCCTGCCGCCCAGTCCGGGTCTCCTGTCAAGCCTGCTGCCAAGTCCGAACCATCTGTTGCCGAGGGTGCCAAGTCTGAGCTGCCACCTACCTTTGAGGTGCACCTTTCTCAATTTAGTGCTCTACTGAGGTTTTGTGCTTCTTATTTCCCCTCAGTACCTAGCATTGTCAGTGACCCAAAGAGGCAAGTTTTGTTTTTGTTAACAAACTTTAGAGGAGAGGCTATGGAATGGGCGAACCCTTTGATTGAGACTAATCACCCCACCCTATCTGACTTACCATTATTTGTCGAGGCAGTGATCAACAAGTTTTCACCAACACCTCCCGCTATGCCATCTTACGGGGCCTCCGTATTGTCAGCAGTTCCACCCATCTCACCTGGCCTAGAGACTCCGCCCTTAAGGGAGGGGGTACTGTCACGATCTGCCTACAGCTTATGCATTACATACTGCCTTGCATGGCAGCTCCTGCCTTTTTGTCCTTATTATTGTATTTGTATTGGCAGTACCTCCATTCTCCAGAGGTGCTGCTATTGTGCCTTATTGTGTGCATTAGGGGTTAACCTTCATGTTCACCAATTATCCCATGCACCTGAGTGTGGTTTTCCCTTTATATACCTGTGTCAAAGTCGTATAATTGGATGAACGAAAGTATATTGGTTTAATATTGGTTTGCCGTGCGTATTGCGAAGCGTACGCCACGTGTTACGTGACGTGGTGCATTTGCACGGTAAAATACGCACGCACACACTCGCATTACAACAGTTAGTTATTTATATAATTTCATATTGGTTCTGTTACACTGTAATCCAGGAGCAGATAGTATTCGGTTTATTATTAGTCTATATATATATATATATATATATATATATATATAGTGGTTATATGTACATTATAGTGTTATTAAAGGTTTAGGTAATAGGAAAGGTGTCATGCCTGATATCATATTGAAGCCCTAATCATCAGCAGCTGTCCGGTGCAGTCGGCGAAGAGATCGCACATTGCATACTTTAGTTATTGATATTAGAGAGTAAACCTTTGTATGATACTGGCTATGAAAAGGAGTAGACCCCCTGGAGAGAAGACCCCCACCTTTGGATTCCTTAGATTGAATCAACCTATTACCTGTCTGGCCTGTACCCACCCAACGTCTGGACCTATAGAAACAATCTACGTCATCTCTATTGTTCACAATGAAACACTGACTGTATATATATTAGCTGCATCTCACTGGGGCCTCAGTCAACTCTGACACAATATTCTAAACAGAATATTGTCCATCGGGTCCCGTGGGTGCGCATGCGAGCGCAAGCGATTGCATTGGTATGTACTTATCTTTTGGTATTGGCTGTGCTGTACTGTACTTTATCATAATATAATAATGTATTGAAATTGTTGACTATTTACATCTGCTAAAATAAATCACTTTGTGCTTTGGACACACATTCAATTGATTGGGCAATGCTTATTTTAAAACGATAGAATTACTTTAATAATTTGGGGGCTCGTGAGTTAGGAGTTATATTAACAGCAGGTATGCAACGCTTACGATATTCGGTTCCTCAACAAAGGGTGGATTGACGGACGCGTCGCATAAAGCAGGAAAGAATGTAATGTGTTCAAGACCTGTGGTTCACTTTGTGTGTTGCGAAACCGAATGTCCGTTGTTGCATAGACTGAAGGAACGCTAATTAGAATCTGTGCGTACGCGAACTTCCGGTAGATTTGCCACGTGGTTGAACAATCGTTTTGATAGTTATTATATGCATAGTATAATTACTTGTGAAAGCCTCTGAGACATTGTTACGGTTGTTGGGAACTTTCAATTTTCTGCGCAGAAAAGGTGTATAGTGTGCGATTTTGTAACGTAGATACACTGTTATTATTCATTGTACTCAGTTGCTGTCTGACGAGGCGGATTGCCCAACTGAAGGACGGTATACAGGGCAGGTATACCGAATGCGAAAACGTAGTTTTCGCAAAAGCGCTACCAATAGAGCAAGGTTTGCTAATAATTAGTGTTGGTAGGCAGTGTGATCTAACCGCACCGTTAGTGCGCATTGGTGAAGCAGCTAGGAGGAATTATGTTGGAAAGGCTGGTTGATTGTATCGACTTTGTTCTTCCAGTTATAATAAACTCAGCAGATTTTTGTGGTTGAGCCAGGGTATCGAGGAGCTGATAGCCCTTGGGGCCCACAGTGATATTTCTGTATTAGGGATCCTCGCCTAGTGCGAGAAAAGCGAGTGAACGCGGCTAAAGGAAATACGTTCACCGAGCATTATAGATCTCTAGCGGTGAGTATAGCAACAGAGTTGTAATTGTCAACATGGGTGCTAAGCATACGCTAGAGATTGCCATTGTACTGCCTAAGGAAGGTCTTATTGAGTCAGCGAGATTTCTCATGTGTGAAAAATATGGTGCATACGCAACTGTGTATTGTGACACGTGGGTCGAAATGACCAAAGATTGTGATAGGCCTTTCCCAACAACATGGAGTTTTAATGCAGAGGTACTAAATACCGAAAAAGATAAAGTACGGTTGATTAAGTCAACGAAAGTGAGAAATGCACATAATCATTGTTTAAAATCGTAGGAAATGGAAGGTAACACGTGGCAGGGCAGCGAACGCACAGCGGAAGTGAGTGTAAGGAAAAACACGTGTTCAGCGGAAGTAAGCGTACCGGAAACAAGCATTCCGGAAGTGTGCGTTGCAAAGCGTGGCGAACTGAGCGCAAACACGCCCCCGATAAATTTGGTCGGGGCGGGAAGTACAGCCAATACCAAAAATGTAAAAATGGTAACTAGTAACTTGTATGTTGTTTTAAGTAATGTTAAAAGTAATGTTTCAGGACAAAGAAGAGGAACGGTCCCACCAGCAGGGGCAGCTGCTGAAAGTGGTAAGAATAATGAAAAGGTTAACACAGGGGGAGACATCCATTGTACTGCAGCAGCAATTTCAGCAACTAGTTTTAATGATTTGGTAGACTTACATCCTGTCTGCACAGCAGCAGTTCCCAATGGGAAAGCAGACAGGAATAGTGATGTTCCGTTAAAACATGTAGCAAAGCATGATCCATGCACTAGGTCTGAAACATTTTCAATTTTGTCTGATTTCCCTGATCCTAGGAAAGATTTGACCAAATGTCAGCAGTTTATTAGATATTATGGTAATGTGTATGAGCCAACTAATAACGATTGGCGAGTATTATCGAAGGCCTGTCTTCCTCTCAATACTGACATACAAAAATTCATTAAGGATTGTATGTTGGAGGAGGATGAATCCTTAACGGAGGATGATAATCAGGACAATATTAAACAAATAATCACACGGTTGGCCACATATTTCCCAGTGATAGTGGACTGGAGTAAAATTTTTAGTATCCAGCAAAAAGATAGTGAAAATGCAACAGACTATTTTTACAGAGCTCTGATAGCAATGGGCAAATATACTGGGGTACCAGACATAAAAGATAATGTATATTACAGAGAGGTTGCTGTTAAAGTTCTAATGGATGGCCTCAGGGAAAACTTGAAAAGAAGGGTGCAAACTTCATTACCATACTGGAAAGGAACCACTGTAAGTGCTCTCAGGGAGTCAGCTATAGAACATGATAAAAGTATAAATAAACAGAAAGAGACACTAAGTGATAGGGTAATGATGGTAAGTATCCCAGCACTAGAGGGACTGCACACCCGACCACCAGCATACAACCCACATAACAGGAAACCCAGAATAGTGAGATGTTACAATTGCAGAGAAGAAGGACACATTAGGAGAGATTGTAAAAAAGAAGAGAAACAGCATGAGTTGAGGAAGTGTTTTAGATGCACTAAAATGGGACACCATGCACAGGACTGTACAATAACAAGAGCGGAAGCAAAGAGACTTGGCCCATCTAAGGGGGAATCACATAGACACCCACAGAGACGGCGCACACAAGTCTCGGAGACTTCTCAACAGTTTCCTGTGCACCTCATAGCAGTCAATGCCTTGGGGGAGAACCATAGTCAACCCTGGAGGTTAGGTCAGACCTGTAGTCCTACAACCAGGTGGGGTTTAAACTGTGGTAAGTATTAGTGTGCAGGGAACGGATTTTAAAAGGTAATCTTTGTTGATTTTGTTTGTTCATTTATGTTGTGAAATGTTTGTTTTCCTAAATTGCTAGCCGACGGCAAAGAATAGAAATGTTTGTTGTGTTTGCTGTTTTAAGATAACTATCTTGTTTTTCTTCTCACAGGTAAAGGGGACACAAAAGGAGTATAGACTTAGGGCTAGATTTACTAACAGGCGTGATGCATGGCGCCTTGAAGCCGCCATGCATCGTGGCGGTTTTCCGGCGGGTTTGCATTGCAAACAGCCGGATTTACTAATGGGCGCATTTCAGCTTCAATTTGAAGCCGCTGCCGATGTCACGGCGGGATGTAATGCTCAAAGCCGCCGGCGGCTTTGAATAGAACATGGCGCTTTTGCTTGAAATGACGGCGCTTTCGTGTAAAGGCGGTTTTTTTGAAAATTACACCTGTCTCCTGGCCTGCTACTATTGGCTATTTTCAAACTCAGGAGATTTGACATCACAAGCCCTATATAAACCACTGGCCTGACACTTTTTTCTCTGATAGGGTTTTGAGGAGTTTTGAGAGAGGAGTTAGTTGGTTTGTGCTTTGTGATAGTTGGTGAGAGTTGGACTTTGGTGGATTGGTGGAGCGATATCTGATTGAAGTGTGAGTAGTCCTGTGGTATTTTTCTGTTTTGTACATTTATTTTCTCTTTTATTTTCTGTCTTGTATTTTTTGTATTTGACTTGTCCTTTGTCTGTGTTACTTGTGTGTGCCTGTCTGGAGAGTGTGTCTGTGTTTAGTGTAGTTTGTCCTTTGTGTTTGTAAGTCTTTCTGTGTTTTCTGTGTTTGCCATTTATTTGTCATTATGTCCAGAGATAGGAGGGGAGAACAGGCTGAGGAGAGGGAGATGGAGGTTGAGGGGTCAGAGGAGGGAGAGGTTGAGGAGACAGGACAGGGCAGGAAGACCAAGACAGGGAGGAATGTGCGCTTCTCACATGATGAGAATTGTGTGTTGGTGCACAATATCATTCCCTGCTACGAGGTCATCCTAGGCAACCTGGCAGCCCGGACTCCTCTAAGGCGGCGTCACCAATTGTGGGGGCGTGTCTGTGATGCCATGCCGTGGTTGTAGGCTACAAATCATCCTTCACTTGCTCATATAGTGCCATGAGGTTAGTACGATTGAGGCAAAACATTTGTACTACCTCCACATCAGCCAAAAACTCCAGATTTAAACGCACTGGAAATGCACGTGGAGTGCGGGGTCTTTGCAGGCTCCGCGGAACAGATGCCAACTGCTGTTCATCCTCCTCCTCCTGGCGCCTTTCTGCCTCCATCAGGTAAAAAGCTGCAAACATACACTGGCAAGAATGCACCACATTACCTGCAAAAGCCATTCTCCAACAAACCCACACCTGCCAAATAATGAGGGGCCCTTTTTGTAAGCATCATGATTAACTGCTAGGCAATAGACGGTGATTGTCTGTGATTGCTTCAGGCAGAAAAAACATTTTTCACATGTGGATTGCATTAGCATTAAAATAAGGGTTAACTATGTAATGCAACAATTCCCATCCTAATTTCTTTGAGGCAACAGTATTCTAGTGGTTTTTTTGGAAAGTACAAAACAACTAGAAAAGGAAAGGTGAAATGAGATTTTACTATGCAATCATACTGGGTGAAAAAATAATGGAACAAAAAAAAACCAGTAGCCTGAAATTTCATGACACTTTGCCCATTTTCTATACACAGTCCTAATGGGTCATTGGACATGAAATAGGCCTTTCTCTTATGGTCTGATTGGAAAAATACCTGAAACAGCACACTGTTTGAACCATCACGCCACTCACAAGCAGCGCTTTAATTTTGGTCTTTTGAATGGCGGTTTTCCGGCGGCTTTATAAACCCCCTAATAGTAAATCCGGCTGTTTGTATGTTGAACATTGTTGAAACCGTCATGGCGCTTTATACAGAGGCGGGTTTGAAAACATCTTTTCTGGTCGTTTGGACGGCGGGTTTAGCCTTAGTAAATCCGGCGATGGCTAAACCGCCGCCAAACCCGCCGAAAGTCAGCGGGTTTACAAACACGCCTGATAGTAAATCTAGCCCCTAGTGATCAAAAGGGGAGATAGAGAAATAGAAGAATCACTCTTGAAAGACAAATTAACAATAGACAATTGGAACACTCTTTTGTTTTAGGCTGCAGTGACTCATGATAATTTGTTTGGCTGAGAATCATTATCCAACAATGAAGTATGTACATACTTTGCTCCAAAATATCGTTTTATGTATTTCAGAGAAAATATGAGTCACTAAGAGTACATTTTTACATTTCTCTATTATAAGTTAGGAAAGTCCGTTGAAAAGGTATGTAGTCAATGATATACCGAGTTCTTACTGAACAAATGACGGACGACACTTGATGGCACTGTTAAGACCCCCTAGTCAAGTATGGGGAGGGGTCATAGTTAGCAAATAGCTAAGGGGAACAGTGGAATGAATACAGCCATTTCCCCATAGAGTCAGAGTCCAATCCAGCTGTCATTTTGTTGTAAAAATCTCCCTTTCTACATGTATGTTTATATTCAAACCTTTGTATTCCCATCATTCATTGCTTTCCTATTTCCCATTCTTTACACAAATGCTAGTCTCTCTCTCTCTCTCTCTCTCTCTCTTTCTACCCCCCTCTCTCTCTCTCTCTCTCTCTCTCGTAGAGATAAAATCAGACACAGTCTCAACAATGGGGCTAAAACATATTTTAATTTTTTTACATAGAACAAATTCAGAGATACACACACTAGATTGACATGAGTTACAGAAACAGTCAGGGGTTTTGTTTTCATGTGTATAGAAACTGCTGATTTTTTTAAGCAGAAAGGTTCTGTTGTGGAAATACGATTCATGTGTTATAGATTGCATATCTGTTTTGTTTTTTTGTTTTGGTTCGTGCCTCCTGTACAAAAATGTGCCTTTATATGGATGCACAAAGGGTGGGAAGGACAGGAGGACAGAAGAATGCTAGAGGTTAAGCATACAGATATGCATCTCTGTATAGAACATTGGAGTAGGACTTTTACCACAAGATACGACATAATGTGAAACCCTAGAAAATGTAGAATTTTCATGTTTTATATTTTTATCACTGTTAGACAGGCATGTACTGGATACTGTTATATTTGAATAAAGTGTTATAGAAATAGACCCCTTTGCCTTTCCCACATAGTCAAGTAGCTGAATATGAGGTACCGAGAATGACATGTGAGTTGGCAGAGGGAAAATCGATTGATATACATTGGTCTTTAGCATTTTTTCTAGTCTAGAGGGCGATGTTGAGGTGACTGAGAAATCATTTTATAGCAATACCAGCACATGATTAGGACACTACATAGAAGACTTTAGACAGTGACACAGTTACCAACTGAAGTAGCTGCTAGTAAGGTCCACACTTACACGCACAACCATACATGGCTGTCACACCAGGGAGAACATAGCTGTCAAATAGACAGCAGGGTTTTATGTGACAGCTAACAAATCTATGTTTTGTTTTGTTTTTCGTTGTATTGTTTTAGTTTTAAAAAGGTGAACACACACACATGCACGCATACACATATTGGTTAATATAGGAAGATTTGTGTTACCCGAGAGATAAACTGTCTGGCAGGTGAAGAGATGTGGTGAGGAGTCTGGTGGACTCTGGAGAGATGGGCAAGGTAGACCAATAGAGCCATCCCATATCCCTCCTGCTGATGGGTTTTCCTCCAGGTAAAACAAATACACATCATCCAATTACCACCATGCAGGATCCTCAAGTATACACAGGTGTACCAATGAAATATGTCTGGGTAGAGGTGTATTGAAATGTGTCTAATGTATTACTGTATCATACTCAAAACTTTTGTTATTCAATGTGATAATCCTAGAGTTATAATAGATGATAGGGGTATTCATGTTATTGATAATAGATGTATAATGTATGAGTAGTGGTAACAAATCACATACTTTCAGTTAGCCATAAACCAGTGTGAACATAAAGTAGTGGTACTCGGTAGAATGAATTGAATAGAATAAGAGTTGGAACTTGATTGAAGTGCCACTAGTCCTTTCCCGCTACCAAGAGATCACCCCTGGGCAGACTCCTAACCTGTCAGTTTTTGAAATGTTCTTGACCCCTCGTGAGATGAGATTGTAACTGGGAGGCTAGGTTAGACCTTGAGAGAAGGTAAATAGTGAGACATCAACTGAGAACGTCCAAAACACTGTTTCCTGAAAGGTCACACTAACTGTCAGGATGTTGAATCGGGAGAGTAAGTTGTGGAGCAGAAATCTCTTAAGCTTAGGTTATTTGCCAGACAGGTACCAGGTGTAGGCTACCAGCCTCACGGCTTCAAGGGTAGCAGAGACACACTGGTGCCCATACCACCCACTGCAGAGGGGCCAACACTCAGAGAAGGGTCCAAGGGCACTCATGAGTTTGTACTGGAAGGCCTCGAATGCAGTTAGTAGCACCTGAGCCAAAGGCTAAGGCTGTTGTCCAGCATGAAGTTGTAGTTTTTCCTCTTTTGTGTTCTCTCATTTCACTCTCTTCTCAGGACGGTTAATTCTTTTGATTATTAGCAGGTGACAGAGACTGGTTCAGGTAATGATAAGGAGGTATTGGGGAGGAAGAAGTTAGTAGCATAATCAGTCCAGTCAATTACTCTATTCAATTCAGGGGTAAAGGAAAATTTGGAAACCTTGGAGCTTGGAGAAAGTGCGAGGGGCTATTGTCTGAGTAGCATTACGTCCGTAAGTACGGCGACCCCATAGTTAAAAAGAGACACACCCAGCAATGCCAGTCCAGTAATATTCGGACTTGAGCAGGCATCCTTGAGAATGATTATCATACTTGGGAGGGTAAGGTTTTAGACCAAACAAAGTGCTGGGCGTGCTCACACGGGCCTCAGTGATTATATCAAGTAGGATTAGTTCTCTTTCCACTAAATATTCTTGAGGTACCCGAACTATAGGCGGGAGGTCACTAAGGGAAAAAGTAGGACACCTAGGTCCCCTAGTCTGAAGTCTCCCAATGCTTTGCAAGCCGATCACTGTTAAATCTGAGTATTGAGAGACTGGGAAGAACGAACAGACAATAGCCCGCCCACAAGTGTTGATGAAAAGAACTGGTGACATTATTAGATGTGTGTATATTAACGCAAGCTGAAGGAGATTGCATATGACATTATTGATAGACATAGGATGATGCTATTGATGAACATGAAGTGTTTAAATGTATTCTGAGCTTAAAGACATGCGTTGGACAGAAGAACCTATTAAACTCGAAGAACTGTAGAAGAGAATTCTGTATAGCTGATACATGTTCTACTGTACCTTGTACCTTTCCAAATAATGTATTAAGTGTTTTATTGCACCCTTGAAGGGCATACAAAAGGTTATCTCCAAGCTCCAGAAGTGTACGGTTTATAGTAAAAGAAGAAGTCGTTTAGAGGATTAAGACTTTCTCTTATGATAACTTGTTTAGATCTACAAACAGCGTGGTCATACACCAAGGGGGATTTGTATTACATAACAATGAAACGTGGTACTGAGATCCTGCATATAACATCTTTAAGGTGATAGTTTATTGTACTATCAAAGGGTGGACTGGCAAAGTCGTATAATTGGATGAACGAAAGTATATTGGTTTAATATTGGTTTGCCGTGCGTATTGCGAAGCGTATGCCACGTGTTACGTGACGTGGTGCGTTCGCACGGTAAAATACGCACGCACACACTCGCATTACAACAGTTAGTTATTTATATAATTTCATATTGGTTCTGTTACACTGTAATTCAGGAGCAGATAGTATTCGGTTTATTATTAGTCTATATATATATATATATATATATATATATATATAGTGATTATATGTACATTATAGTGTTATTAAAGGTTTAGGTAATAGGAAAGGTGTCATGCCTGATATCATATTGAAGCCCTAATCATCAGCAGCTGTCCGGTGCAGTCGGCGAAGAGATCGCACATTGCATACTTTAGTTATTGATATTAGAGAGTAAACCTTTGTATGATACTGGCTATGAAAAGGAGCAGACCCCCTGGAGAGAAGACCCCCTCCTTTGGATTCCTTAGATTGAATCAACCTATTACCTGTCTGGCCTGTACCCACCCAACGTCTGGACCTATAGAAACAATCTACGTCATCTCTATTGTTCACAATGAAACACTGACTGTATATATATTAGCTGCATCTCACTGGGGCCTCAGTCAACTCTGACACAATATTCTAAACAGAATATTGTCCATCGGGTCCCGTGGGTGCGCATGCGAGCGCAAGCGATTGCATTGGTATGTACTTATCTTTTGGTATTGGCTGTGCTGTACTGTACTTTATCATAATATAATAATGTATTGAAATTGTTGACTATTTACATCTGCTAAAATAAATCACTTTGTGCTTTGGACACACATTCAATTGATTGGGCAATGCTTATTTTAAAACGATAGAATTACTTTAATATCTGTCACTCCCAGCACACATTGCTGGTTATTGTTGTCCCATCCTGTGATGTCATATCCTTGTTGCAACCTGTGGATTCTTCCTCCTGCCTTGCTCCTCTGGTTCATGCCTGCTTGGAACCTGTTCATACTTCCTGCTTCCCTGCATTAGCTGTTTACCTGCTGGTTTCTGAACATTCATATTATTTCCTGCATCAGCTTGCACCTGGTATTTACTATTGCTCTCGATTACCTGCTATTTATACTTTTCTGCAAATAAACAGAGTGTTTTCACTATATTCGTGACTCCTAGCTGTACTCCTATTTGTAACCGTGACAGTATTTCAGTAATGACAATTAGCAATGGAGCTCTTGGCTTTGGGTGTATATAACACCGTACACTTTTTGGTGCAAATTCAGAAGAAAAGCCTGCAAGGCTTAGTATTTGTATTTCAGCAATGACAATTAGCAACGCAGCTTTCCTTTTTGTGTTACCTATATAACACTGTAGAATTTTACTGCAGAATTACACCAACCCTGACAGCACTAGTTTTTTTATTTTTATGCAATGAGAATTAGCAACGCAGCTCTCCTTTTTGTGTGTTACCTATATAACACAGTAGAATTTGACTGCAGAATTACATCAATCCTGTAAGCAGTATTATTTGTATTTTTCTGCAATGAGATTTGACACAGGAGCTCACCTATCTGTGTGTTACCAATATAACACAGTAGAATTTTACTGTAGAATTACACCAACCCTGCCAGCAGCAATAGTATTTTTATTTTTCTACAATGAGATTTAACACTGGAGCTTTGGAGCTCTCCTGAATGTCACTGATTACTTTCTTTAACACTGCTACTACCCTCCTCTTTCAAATCTAACTTTGCCTGCCCAACTGCTCTACACTCTATGCTACCCCATCTGTATCCCTCTCTCAAATGGCGCTAGATCGCGATGGAGGGCAGTATATATAGATTCCAAAACTCACGAGATCCGACGGCACCACAATGACATTTTGCCTCATTTTCGAATCCGAAAAAACGCGAAAGTACCGAGCCGACTTGGCTTGGTACTCGGATCCCCTAAGTTCGGGTGTGTTCAATTTCCGAGGAACCGAGCCTGAGCATCTCTAGTTATTAAGTTGTCTTCTAAATTATGTAATTACAAGAGCGTTCATTCAGACATGCACAGACTAAAATTTACTTGACTTTAATTCCAAAATTCATACAGTACTGTACAAGGTACAGCTACTAGGAAGTAAATGTGATGGTGGGAATAATCTGGAACTTTTACCAGCTAGCACAATTTCAAGTAACCAGGTCATCAGCTGACGACAGTTATTGAGCCCCATAGAATGCATCACTTCAGCCTGAGTGCTGAATGTATGGACCTGTCCACTGGCCCAATTGGACGAAGATCAGAGTACTTGGTGCTCTGACTAAATGGTCAGACAACCAAATTGACAACATTTGGGAGCAGCCAAATTGGACACATATAGTCAATCAAAGCTTGGGCCTATAACTTTGCACACTGTTAGATTGTGGTTATTGCCAAACCTAATTTTCCAGCAATCCTGATGTTGCCACAATGTGGATTTAATTGGTAGTTGATTTAGACCCATACACTGTGATCTGATGACAATTTGGTCTTAAAAGACTTAAAGAACAGTTGATACTAAGTTGTTATTAAAGAGTACAGAGGGTAGTGTAATTTCCATGACTCCTACCTGGCATCGCCCTTAGGCTGACCACCCACTTGTAGCTCAGTCTTTTCCATTTCAGGATTAGAGGCTTGTGAACAGGAACATCAAGTCATCTTGTTTGGTAAATATACTACAATGCATTTATTTACATGGTAATAAATATAGTCTCTCAACTTTACATAAATCACAGGAACACATTTCATAAACCTAAATTGCTTGAGCGCTTTCAACTGTAGCAGCATAATCAATTCTGTATCATCCCATCCTTTCTCGGGTTTATTGAGTGAAAGTAATCATGCTTGTAGCAGGAACTGACACTAACAAGCTTTATAATGGATGTACCTTCTGTCTCCTTTCTCCTCTTGATTTGTAACTTATGTTTTAGCTGAGTAAGGTTTACGTAAGCCCAGTTTGCAGATTTCCTTCTGTCTTCTCAATGCTCCACTTGAAATAATGATCTAATCAAAATTATAACTTAACTACTGGGGACTTTGCACCCTCCTCACCTTAAAAGAGGCATCATTCCCACTTCTAGGCCACAAGTGGTGTTACAACAGTAGTAAGCAAGTAGAAGTACACCCAAGAATCCTAATAGGTCCTTTCAGGTGAAAGAACTATGCGGGTGCGGGTGCGGGTGCTAAGAAACCCTGAGAGGCTACAGCAGCATCTCCAGACCTCTTCCAAAACTTTTCTATGGGGCCATGTACTGTTCCTCCACTGGTCCTATCGCAGGCATGTTGCATATAGATTATTATTATTATTATTGCTTATTTATATGGTGCAGGCGCCGTGGACACTGAGGTCTGAACCAAGTGGCTAAATGGGTCAGAAGAAGGCACAGAACGAAAAGAATAATCCTTACACCAATTAGTGTCACATGCTTTGGGGTTGAAAGAATTGGTAATTATCTTTGTACAGACTAAGCTTAAGAACATAAGGGATTGAGATGCATGTATATATGTAATAAGCAGTATTTATATAGCATCTACATATTATGCAGTTTTTGCATAGAATATATAATCATTCACATTAGTCCCCCTGAAGCTTAAAATATATATTCCTTACCACACAGACACACACACATTAGAGTTAATTTTGTTTTGAATCAATCTAACCTACTAGTAGGGGTAGAACAATACACTCCAGGGCACTAGAGAAAATTTGGGTAGGTGCCCAGAATTGTCACTGTAGCCTCCTAGACTCCCTGCTCTGCAGTCAAAAATGTAGAATGGGGTCTATTCTTAGCAATGGACTGGTGCTTGTTTAAAAGAGGCCTCAAAAGAGCAGAGCTGGGGACTTAGGGGTATGCGGGGACTCCAGATGGGGGGAACATCCAGTTCCCTCTCACCTCTGGGCTAGTAGAGCCTGCATCCCCTACAGTTTAGCCACTGCCTACCAGTATGATTTTTGAGTAGAGGAGGATACCTGAGTACTCGGAAGAAACCCACACAAGCATAGGGAGCACATACAATTTCCAACAGATAGTGCCCACTTGAAGAGAGTTTTAAGCCGGTTTTATCCAACCTTACTAGAACAGATTGCCAATTCCAGGACACGCACTTTTACAACATACTTATCCTGGACTAACATGTGCAATTGTATTGTATTTTAGAATACTGTATAGATATTATAGATATTCAATAATACTTGCAAGGTTATAGCACTAAAATAATATAAGGGTTATTGCCCTAAGCCATGCAGACAATCTATAATATAAATGCTTAGTGGCGTGTGTTAGTCTGTCTGTGTGTGTGTGTGTGTGGAAAAAATAAAACCAAGCTGCAGCGCCACCTGCTGGGCGGAGTTATACACTGACCTACTAAATTCTTAGTGTGTGTGGAAAAAAAAAATCAGAAAGGGCTGAAATTTGGTATACTAAGATGTTTTTGATTTGTTAATTTAATTTGTTAATTGTTAAAAGTGTTTATAAAGATTTAAAAAATATATATATATATTTCTTGAAGGAGAAGTGACAGTTGGGAGTGGTTGGTGGTTGCCGGGGGTGACAGTGGGGAGTGGTTGGTGGTTGCCGGGGGTGACAGAGTGAGAGGAGTGTGATACTCAGGACCGCTGAGAGAGATCCCTGTGTCTGGATAGACATCTGGATAGACGTGGCGATGAAAATGAAGGATGAGGTGATGGAGAAGAATGATGAGGGGGTGACATGTGGACAAAACCACGTTAAAAAAGGGCGCTTACGTCGGGAAGTAACGCTCTTCCCCTGAGGAGCCCTGGGCTATGGACCAAATGCACGACAAGAACCTTTTTAACACCTTAAGTAGCTTGATTTGACTGGAATGCATGAGTATCATGCACGGGTTAACTTGTATAAAACAATAGTACAAATTTGAATATACTGTATATTTACCAAAATAGTACTATTTCATATTTTGGAAAATTTAAGCTCACAAATCAACATTAAGGATCCTTTTACAAGTTCCTACATACACATCTATATTAGAGGCATCACTGAAATGCAGTTAAAATCACATAAACGCACTTCACTACTAAACTACACCTAAATAACCTATTATAGACACCGTCGTTGTATGTAATAATGAGGTTCCCTCTGCAGTAAGTGTATCAGAATAAAGGGCGGAGTGAAAGCAATTCCTTTCGGCAGTGAAATCACCCGTTTTCTCTAGCAAGTGAAACGCTATTAAGTTGTCATTGTGTTAGCAAATTCTGAGATATGTATCCAATCCTCACTATTAAGTTACCATTGTGTATTGCATTGAAAGCCTTTATTGTGTATTGTATTACAACTGCTTGCATTCACTGCATTGTTTATGCTTATTTGTTTGTGGCTGCACCCACCTCTTATCCTGTTCTACAGCCCCATCCTTTAATACATATAACAAGGTGACTTATATAGAAACTACAAATTTGTGTGTGTGCCCAATGTCCAGGGCAGGTGCTAGCATGTCTAGCGTCCCTCTGCAAAAAAAAAAAATTGTGCCCTCCTTTTATAAATTTACTTTATAAATTATTTGTTCATTCAATAATGCTTTTCCTCTTTTGATACAAATCATATTATAAACTTTTTTAAAGAGAGAAATACAAGTAAGTACATTAAACAGTGTACACTTTTTGTTCTATGAATAATCTAAATGAAGGATATGTATTCTGTGCAATAAAATTTTACATTTTTAGCAAATTAATTTGGTGAGAAGTATAAAGGAGAAAAAAATGCCCCCTTCATCACACTATGACCTCCGTCATCACACTTTTGTCCCTTCATCACACTGTGCCCTCCTCCATCACCCCATTGTGCCCTCCTCCACCCTCCCATTGTTTCACCCCTGCAGCACCCCCCCCCCATTGTTTCACCCATGCAGCATCACCCCCCACACACTGTTTCACCTCTGTGCAGCATTACCCCGCCACACTGTTTCACCCCTGCAGCATCACTCCCCCCCACATTGTTTCACCCATGTAGCATCACCCCCACCACACTGTTTCACCCCTGCAGCATTACCCCTCAATGTTTTACCTCTGCAGCATCAACCCTCCCCACACTGTTTAACCCCTGTAGCATTACCCCCCCTACAATGTTTCATCCCTGTAGCATCATCCCACCCATTGTTTCACCCCTGCAGCATCACCCGCCCACACTGTTACACCCCTGCAGCATCACCCCTCCCTGCATTTTCACACTGTCCCCTCTGTTTTTACTTACCTTCATTGTATTTTCCTCTTCTCTTCCTCTTCTGTCTTCATATCTTCCGTGCCCTCCTCTGTGCAGCTCCTCACTGACAGTGTAGGGGCATAAAGACGTCGCTCCCCACACTGCCAGTGAGCAGGGAGCACAGAGGAGGGTGCCACAGCAAGTGAATTTTTTTTCGCAGGAGTGTCGGTGGACAACAGGGAATGTCTCTTCGACATGGCACTCCCCGCCTTGCTTACCCCGTTTACTGTGTTCCACCGGCCCTGCCAATGTGCTACTTATATCAAATTTAAGGGTTTTCCCGAGTCATCCTAGAGCAAACTATCCACATGGCATGAGAGAAGATTTGGAAGGATGTACTGTGTCAGCGAGAAAAGTATGTGAAAAGAGATACACACACCACATACTTGCAACACCCTTGTCAGGGTTAAAGTGTGTGGGAGTTAAACTTATTCAGGGCTGCCAAGAGGAATTCAGGGCCCCGGTACAAAAAATTCATGGGGCCCCCCTTACAGTCGAGTATGCTAAAAAAAATATCGGAGGTGTGGTCATGCAGTTGGGGGCGTGGTAAATGAGCCATTGGGGCGTGGCTAACACATCAAAATCACTAGGCTCTCAATTCGCCGGAGCGTCACATATGTCCAAGCACTCCTGACTGTCAGGACATCTAACACCACAGTGTAGTATAGAAAGAATGCAGTGTGTACACAAAGAGTTCAGTCTTGGCCTGCACCTTACATTGGGCACAACACTCACCAAAAATTGGCATTGTCCCTACTAGAATCACAACATTTCACACACTGTGCTGCTCTCTCCTACCTGTTCTTCTCACTTTTTCCACCTGTGGCTGCTGGTTTCTTTAGTTGCGGCTTGTCTGTATCCTGGAATGTTGAAGGACTTATTTGAAAAAAAAATGGCTACATTTAGAAAATTACAGCCAGCCCGGGCGTTAAATCAATAGCACCCACGATTAATAATTAGGCCTTCCTCCAGCCCCAACATTAAAATAATACTATTCACATTTAATAAATAAACCTATTCCCTTCCTGCAAACAGCAATACCTATTTCCCGCAACCATCACTGCCATTAAATAATTCATAGTCACATTTAATAAATAGACCTCATTCTCCCCAAACTCACCCCCATATTCAATAGCTCCCAAACTACCCCATCTATTAAATTGCCTCACCATCACCCTACAAACAAAATAGCGCCCATTAATTAGCCACCACCTACCTCACACACACTACATTGCAACAAGCCCCCTGTGCCATCACACACACAATACTGTGCCCCCTTATGCTCACACTGCGCCCTCCATGCTGCTTTCCCCCCTTCATTTTCACTCTGTGCCTCTCTGCCCCTTCTTTTTTACTTTGTGCCTCTCTCCCCCTTTTTTTTTTACTCTCAGCCTCTCTGCCCCTTCTTTTTCACTCTGTGCCTCTCCCCTTTTTTTTAATCTGTGCTTCTCTCCCCCTTTTTTTTTTTTAATCTGTGCTTCTCTCCCCTTTTTTTTTAATCTGTGCTTCTCTCCCCTTTTTTTTTATCTGTGCTTCTCTCCCCTTTTTTTTAATCTGTGCTTCTCTCCCCTTTTTTTTTTAATCTCAGCCTCCCTCCCCTTTTTCTTTTACCCTGTGCTTTTTTTTTTACTCCCTCTTCTTTATAGCACTGTCCCTTTCTGTTTTCCTCCCCTTGCCTCTCCGTTTCTTTACTTACCTTATGTTAGCTTCTTTCTTTTCCTCTCTTCTCTTCAGTCTTCTCTTCTTTCTTCTGGCTTTGTCCTGGCTGCGGCGCTCCTCACTGACTGTCGGGCGTGACTTGATGACGTCACGCCCGACAGTCAGTGTGAAAGGAGAGAGGAGAGGAAGGACGCGGCGCCGCGATCACATGAGTATTTTTATTTGTTTTTTTACGGTTCCAGCTCCCCCCACCAACGAGCTTGACAGATCGACCCCCCCCGCGTGAAAAAAAATTAATAGATTACATGACAAAATATAAAAAAATTTGCAAAATAGAAAAAAGAAGAAAAAGAAAAGAAAAATGAAAAATTAGCAGCGAGGGCCTGGCCCCCTGGCAAGCCCGGCCCCAGGTAAAATGTAACTGCGGCCCTGAACTTATTTCAAATGAACGTCACTAAATATTAGTGGGACACATGTTGAAAAGTAGTGAAATTTTAGGATCTTCAGTGTTATCAGCATTTGGGGACAGACTTCTTGCATTTTGAAACAGAAGCAGAAGTTATGCCCTTATAAAAATAATATTAATTAGCAATATGTCTCTATGCCATAATTAAAATGAATAACTGAGAAGAAATATTTTATGATGTATTTTGTTACACTAATTTGCTTCTTCTCATACTCAGGTAATATACACATGGGGGGCCTCCAAAAGGAATATATTTAGCAGCGATAATTCAGGATGTATCTTGATGGCATCTATAGGCTAATGGGTATCTTCAGATACACTCTGGGGCAAATCAAAGATTATTGAACCTATATATCATGTTTTTTAACATTGGGTGTCATATGATTTTTGATACGTTTAATGTTACTTGTTTAACCCAAGACACTGTGTTCAACTGAGTAGGAGAGTCAGGTGCTGGGAGTTCAGCGACATTGGAGAAGGAGCCATTCACAGTAGTGCACTGTCTAATGCTGCCTCAGGTGCTGAAAACTACATTTCTCATCATGCTTGACGATTGAGGACACAACAAATTATATCAGAGAACACCATTAGAGAGGATTTTGAGTCAGAGAGAGAGAGAAGAAGAATTATGGGAGTGCTTCCAGAGAGGAGAACACAGCACAGCCAACGCTAAGACCAGCACCATATCCTGAAGAGGCGCAGAAGCTTGAGATATAAGGCAGCTACTGCCATTGAACCTGCCAAAGGAGAAGCACGCCACTTTGATAGTGAGTACTGTGGGAGCAAATGGTACAGATCCAGGCAAAGAAACAGACGGAGTTCATTGCATTAAGAGACTGAAGAACATAAGAAGGGACACCCTTCCTTTAGACAAAGCTGAAAATCCCACAGAGAATTTAAAAGCTAACACTCTCTCATATTGATATTTAGAGAAAAGAGTCACTGGAGATCCTTCCAGGCGGAGGGGCCCCATCAGGGGAGGGCTGGCAAATTTTAGCCCCGGGGGGAGGATTCAACTCAACAGCCGATTTTAATGGGAAAAAATGCAGATGGCCCAGTGACCCACCCCAAGGTAGACCACTATGGGACTGGCCCGGGGGGCAGATGCCCCCCAACTCAGTCTGCCCCTGGGCCCCATGCTGTTTGTCTCCATTAACTTTAACTAGCCTATAAGCACTAGTGCTGGCTACACTTTTTGGGTTACTACTTTTTAATTGTTTTAATTTAATCTTTTACTTTTTAATAGTAAAGACAAATGCTGATGGTCATCACTATAAGCATGTATATTTACACCCTGGCTACGGTAGTATAAATGTGGCCTACTCTGAATAGGCTGCATTACCAGGGATGGGCCACACTTAAATTTGCTTAACTTTGCTGTAAATAAGTTGCACCTGCATGCCGTCAATCTTTCTCAGATGTAGTGTGCCACATGCAAACTAAGACAAAAAGGAAATTTAGCACCTTTAAATTGGATTTACACTATGTCCAACTCTAAATTAGGCCCCAAATCTAGGCAGATGGCTCCATTGAATTCTTCACTAATATTTCTTTGTTCCAGGAGCTTCCAAGTCAAACACCTATAAACAGGAAGAGACCAGGCAGGGAAGCATCTGTGAGGCCACCAAAAGTGGGGAGAGCCAAGGTTATGAGACTGGCAAATTCATGGTGGTCAAGAGACATAAGCTCAGGACGATGGATATATTGATTGAGAGATAAAAACCATAATTGTGGTATTTTCAAGTTGTGCCATGGTACTGTTCTGTATAACAATTACCTTTGTAGACTAATAAAAAAAGTTATTCCCTGTGAAACAGGAACACAACCACAACATGAACATAGTCTAGTTGTACCAAATTCCCCCAGTGCTCACCTGTTCAGGAAGGTCAGATCCTGGGAGTGGAGAGAAAGCTGAGGAGGAGTAACTGAAGGAGTCTATATCCTGTCCAGATGTCCAGACAAAGTGCAGCTGATTATCATCTTCTTCACATATTGATAACCATTATTATGTTGAGCTACTCCCACTATCATCTTCTTAGCGAGAGACAGAGATACATTGCTCTTGTTACCATACATTACTCTTATAATTTTTGTTTAGTGCCAATCACCCATGCAAAGTGGCTTTTCCCTTTTGTCTGGTGTGTGTATGAGTAATCACCTGTCATTTCTTTTGAGTTGGGCAGAGGTTTCATAAGTCATTCCCTGGTAAATATCGCTAAGAGCTACAATTCTGAATAGAGTGAGTCTGATTCAGGTGAAGGCACTTTGTCTCAGATGAGATTTATATATAGCTGTGAAATAACCCAACCCCTGGTGTGCACCGATACCCAGGGGCGACATAGTCATGAAGGGATAAACCATCCAGTCATGAAGTGGTTAAGTTGAGTATTAGGAAGTCATTAACCTTACATTCCAAAAATATTTCAACTTAAATACTTTACATATGTTGTTAGATGAGAAGAAATTCAATTGCAGAAAGACATATTTAGAAGAATAAAAGGCCTGAGCATTCTTTTTATAGGCCAAGAATTTTCATGGATGACACATTAAACCAGGCATACCATATTCAGAATTTTTATCCCTAGTAAGGAATAGATGTTGAGAGGGACAATGTAGGGAGTAGATGGATGCCTTGATGACAAAAGTAAAAGGTTACTCATACCTGTAGAATGAATCATGTTTATGCAGAAAGAAAATTAGCAACAATTATTTCCTTTTAGACGTCAAGTCAGTGTAGCTGGAAACATGCCACTTTGAGACATTCAATATATTGACTGGACAAAGATTCAATTTATTATAAACGAACTACAAATTATTTCATGAAATAGCAATGAAACATAGCTGCATGGTGCTGGAGCTATTTAACTTTAAAAAGCAATATTGACACACACAGTACAAACTTATTTTGTAAAAATATTAAAACAAAATTAGCTTAAACAGTAAATACAAAGAAGTATAAATAAAGCAAACATAACAAACATTTAGGGGGAAATTCAATTAGCCACAAAGTGAACTACTCCAAAGTCACCCCATAGCGGTGCAAGGAATTGCCGGTAATGTGCGTGCCACGATGTCCGTGCGCCATGTTGCTGGCAATTGAATTTCCCCCGTAGAGAGTAAATGACCTGTCTATTTCTCACATACTACAGACATTTGGAAGAATGTTTAATATAGGTAACACAGCTGTTCCAAAATGGAAGTACTGTGTCACTCTGGCTTTTATATTCACACACATCTTACTATTCCACATAAGAAAATATTTGTTCAATTAACCTGTACCATCCAATTAACCATCAAATTAGCTATAGGTGTAAACTTTCAACATAATACATTTCATGTCATTTTAAATATAGTTGATGGGTGATATGGCTTTCATTTAAACTAAACTATTAGCAAGGAAGAGCCTTAACAACAAACAGATAAGTGATGAAAGATTGGTAAATACCAATAAAAAGCAAGATGTAACATATTATAGTACACAGTCATGGTCATTTAAAATCAGATTGCAACTTTATGCACCTCTGTTTGTGCTATTACCCAAAATATATATTTTGCTTTGTTATTCACATACAATGACAAATGATCTGGACAAACTGGCAGAGTTCTTAGTATTAGCTGGAATGACCTCCCTCGTTCCATCCGCCTCTCTCCTACTCTATGCACCTTCAAACATGCGCTGAAAACCCACCTCTTCCTTAAAGCCTACCAATCATCCACATAACCCCTTCTCTATACTCCACTCGCTCTCTCCCCTTGCCTCATCTGGCTCCCCCTGTGCCGGTCTGTTTTCCCTCCCTTAGGATGTAAGCTCACATGAGCAGGGCCCTCTTCCCTCCTGTCTCCTTACCGTTCTTCTGCTCCTTGTTTACTACATCAGCCAGCCTGGAGTTTCTGAAGTATTGTCATTTTTGTTTATTGGTTTGTACTGTTTTACCCTGTTTAGTCTACTGTTTGTACTGTGTACGGCGCTGCGGAAACCTTGTGGCGCCTAACAAATAAAGGATAATAATAATAATAATAGCTGTTAGCCGGATATCCAGTGTGTGTGCAACTTGTATACTATCAGCCCATTTTCCGTCATAATTAAGGAGATGGGAAGGGTCTTCGAATGTTAAGCATTTATTTAGATAAGTAGTACAGACTTACAGTTATATTTAGTTTATTGGTTCATTTTACAATTTAATTGTTCTATCACTTAATAGTATATTTCTTTATTACTTACTCTTATCACTACTCAAATCATTTACCAGTCTGAACATTTCCCAATCTTTGAAATTATACTATCTTCTCTGTTATTGTTATTATTATTACTATTATTATTATTAATAATAATATTATTATTATCATCAGTTTGTTTAAACCTTTATTTTAATAATTACCTTTATTATTATTATTATTATTATTATTTACTGAATTTTACTGAATTGTATCTGATAATTATGAATTATTTCAAGAACAATGATGATTCTAATTGATATTTAACATTATCATATATCTATTTTTTTATTAATTTATTCATTTGCTGTATCCATTGAAATTCATTATAAATTCATGATATTCTATTGATGTTGTTTGATTGAAGTATTCCTGTGTAACTTCTGTCCAAGACACATCATATACCAGACATCCATTCCTTTTCCTTGATCTGACACACTACAAATATCTACCCCCAATAATCACTCCCACCAGTTCTGCAGAAAGCAGTAAAACAACATTCAGCCACATCTCCAACTCCCATTTTTACACATTAACTTTTTCCTTTCTCCCTCCCACATTTTTTTTAATCCATGTTACTGATCTACCCATCCATCCCACCAATATAAAAAATGTATTACTTATCCAGAGGGATGAAAAACCTTGTAAGGATATCCCAGCAGCAATCCTCCAATCCTTCAAGTTCCAAGAGCGCTAATTCCTTAAATGTCTATTTTTAGTCTGCCAGAAGTAGTTGAGGACCCACTGCCCAGTATGATGATTTTCTTTTATTTATAAAGCATCATCATTTTATGCAGCACTGTCCATTTAGAGTATTGTGGTACAAAGAAATTACATCCAATGACATAAAACAGAAGCAATAAAGATGGCCTTACCCAAATGAGTTTACAATCTAAGGGATGTGAGTTACACTTGATACATAAGGTAGAATACAAATTGTAGCTGTTGGTTGGGATATACGATCATGCATGCAGGCACCTTGCTCATAACTGGCTCCAGGCCATTGATATTTACTAGTACAGTGCTAGGTTCCAACTCTGGGCAGTTGGTGAATATTGGTGCTGTGTTAATTCTTGGATCCGGAAAGTTGCCAATCATGAGCACTGCTCCAGCCCTTGCCTATAACCATTGAAATAGGAATTAATCCATGAAATAGTGTAAGAGGTCAATGGGTTTCCTGATATCCTATGGCAAAATTAAGAGCTCCAACAATCAAATGCAAAAAGCAAAAAGGCACTCATTTCAATTTATTTACACAAGCCTCTTAGAGCTGTTTTATTGCATGGACAAAAATGAAACTCCACAATATTTTGGGGAAGCCCCCTTCGCATGCAACATTATAGGTGCATGACTAGTATTTTTCTTTAACAATTTAATTGCCATCAGGTGCAAGAAATCACAATTGTCATTACTGAAAGCATTACATGGTAGGTGTTGCATATACACATAAAGGACCTGATTCATGTTCGGATATCCAATTGCATAACATATCTTGCATGAAATAGCTCTGTACATAGCCAGAAATGGACATTATGCCAATGAGCGTAATTTATGTCCGCACACAACTGACACTTATGACTCCCTGCGACTTGAGAGGTGAAATCGGGAAGGGAAGTGGAGGACTAATGTATGCCATGTACAGTAAGGTTGTTCCAACGCAGATGCAAATGATTAGAGTCCTGTGTTGTAAGTGCACTTGTCTTCACTTTTTGCACCACTACAGGGCAGTTGTAAATGATGATTGACAGTAATGACTGACATGGCATAGTCTTTGATTTAAAATGTTACATGCATGCGTGCCAGTAACTATCATAGAACAATTATGCAAGGATAGTCACAGTCTTTAAAATATATGCATAGGCTATAAAAACCCATTGCATATACAGTATGCATTAAATTCATCTTTATTTATGTAATCAATTTGAAAAAAAATCTATTTGCCAATAAATATATCAATAAAAAATTAAATTATTATGTTAAACAGTTATTTTGTACAGAGAAGTTCAACAGGAATCCAGCAACACTGACACATAGATAGGTATAAGCAGGGCCGTCTCTCCGATTGGGCACAATGGGCAGGTGCCCGGAGGCCCTGCAGCCCAGGGGGCCCGTCGAGGCAGCGCTGCAAAAAAAAAATCCTGCCCAAAAAAAAAAAAAGAAAGGAAATACTTACCTTGTGGTCAGCTGGTGATCCGTCTCCCTCCCTGGTCTCCTCCTCCATGCGGCGCTCACAGTGCATGTCGGGCGTGACGTCATCACACTGCGGATATATATATATGGGCCCTGGTGCACTGCTTTGCCCAGGGGCCCATAATGTTGTTAAGAGGGCCCTGGGTATGAGGCTGTTAGGAACCCCTCCAGCCAGTGCATCAAAACCCGGAGTCTGCTCTGAAAGTCTGGTGTTCACTGGAGCCCCTAGTTGTGGGGACAGACTTGGCCGCAGACAAACAGAGGGTCGTGAGATGTTCACTGACTGGGGAGAACCCAGCGATAGAGTATAGGAGCAAACAGCAGAGTGAAATCCAAAGCAAGGGTAGAGGGCCGGCAGCAGACAGCATATCCAGTAAACAAGCCGAGGTCAGAGGTCACAGGCAAAACAGCACCGTAAGAGTCCAGGCAATAGATCAAGGGGTACAGGCAGTCAAACGTAGTCAGATATCCAGGCAAGGGTCGGCAACAATAAACAGGAACAAAGGCAAGCAGGTACAGAGAGCAGGCTAGAGCACTGAAACAGGAAATAAAACTGGCAGTAGGGGCGGATTGGGAACATAAAGTGGCTCTGGAAAAAAATCTGGAGGTGGCCTCATGTGGGCGGGACCAAATCAAGTGTAGGCAGGGCAAACACAAAAGTAGGCGGGATTAGTGGAAAGTTGATTATGCCATCAGAGGGCTGAATATTGCTAGACTGCCCATTACATACCACCGTTGTCCCAACATTCCCACTCATCGGACAGAGCCCTAAATCAGGACTGTCCCGCTGAAACATATTCATGTTTATTTAATAACATAGTGCAGAGGAACTGCCAATATAGAAAAATACAGTTGGCAGACTGTCCTGCCCTTTCCTACCTGTTCTTGTTGCTTTCCCTACCTGTGGTTGCTGGTGTCTCTTGATCAGTTGCCGCTTGTCTGGATCCTGGAATGCTGGGGGCCCTATTTGGAAGAAAAATGAGTACATGAAATTTAGAAAACTCCAACAAGCTCCCGTGTTGAATCAAAAGCACCCACATTTAATAATAGGCTTCCCTCCAGCCCCAACGTTAAAATGCTAGAATTCACATTTAATAAATAAACCTATTTCCCTCCCTCCAAACAGCCCCAGCAATAAATAAACAGCACTCACATTTAATAAATATAACCATTTCAACACACATGCCGGCATTAAATAATTCATATTCAATAAATAGCCCTCTTCCCAAACTCACCCCTACATTCAATTAATAGCCCCCAAACCATCCCATATTAAATATTCCCTGCTATTAAATTAAATTGCCCCACCATCCCATCACTACACAAACAAAATAGCACCCATTACTTAGCCACCACCTACCTCAGACTCATATTACAATGCCACAAGCCCCCTTTGCCAACACAAACACTACATTGCCACAAGCCCCCGTGGACAACACACACCATTGCCATCAGCCCCCCCCCCTGCTGCCTCCACACACATAGTGCCATCAGCCCCCCCTTGCTGCTTTCACACACACACACACACACACACACACACATAGTGCCATCAGCCCCCCCTGCTGCCTTCACACACACACATTGCCATCAGCCCCCCTTTGCTGTCTTCACACACATAGTGCCATCAGCCCCCCCCTTTGCTGCCTTCACACACACAGTGCCATCTGCCCCCCCCCTGCTGCTTTCACACACACACACACACACACACACACACAGTGCCATCAGCCCCCCCTGCTGTCTTCACACACATAGTGCCATCAGCCCCCCCCCTTTGCTGCTTTCACACACACATTGCCATCAGCCCCCCATGCTGCCTTCACACACACACACACACACACACACACACACACACACACACAGTGCCATCAGCCCCCCCCTTGCTGCTTTCACACACACACATTGCCATCAGCCCCCCCGGCTGCCTCCACATACACACAGTGTCATCAGCCCCCCCCTGCTGCCTTCACACACTGGAATCAGCCCCCCTTTCCGCTCACACACACTAGAATCAGCTCCGCTCGCTCACACACACACTGGAGTCAGCCCCCCCTCCGCGCGCACATCCACACACTCACAGACCCTACCATAAGCCCGCCACCGCCGCGATCTCTTACCTTTTAGCCGCTTCCAGCTGCGCTTCTCTGCTCACATGGGACGGCACCTGTCACATGGTGCACTTCCCATGTGATATCCACTTCTTCTGGCATAGGCCACTTTTTTTTCAAAGAAAACAGAAAAAAACTGACAGGCGGCCTCATTAGGTCATCGGCCTACCGGTAAAGTTCCCGGTAAGGCCTATGACCAATCCGCCCCTGACCGGCAGTGAGGCCCAGGCCTCACTGCCTTAAATACTATGATGGGAAAATCAGAAAGGAGGAGGACAGGGCTGATAATCAGCCACAGGAGGCTGCTGATTAATTACTAGCTGGGAACTAGCATAGGTCATATCACAACGAGGAACATGTATGAATGACAAATAAAATCATACAAGAGCTCCCCCTGGAGTTGGAGGATGTCCCTACAACCTCCACAAATATAACAGTGCATTGAAACTAATGAACCCACCTGAAGCCATCAATGACTTTGTCCCAATGGCGTCTTTACATTGCGAAATTCACTGTGTGCTGGATATAAACTGCAGTGATGTTTTGTAATAACAGTTTGAACAATAAGGGGAGGAAATTGTAGGAGGAGAGAGAGGGAGAGTGAAGGGCAGCATAGGATGGTGTGGGGGCGGGCAGGGGGGTAGTAAGAGAGAAGTAAAGGGGAGTATTCATGCGATGGGAGGCATAACAAGGATGTAATGGTAGTCTGGGCTGGACAGTTAATTACACGTATAGAGTGTCACGATCTGCCTACAGCTTATGCATTACATGCTGCTTTGCATGGCAGCTCCTGCCTTTTCGTCTCTATTATTGTATTTGTATTGGCAGTACCTCCATTCACCAGAGGTGCTGCTATTGTGCCTTATTGTGTGCATTAGGGGTTAACCTTCATGTTCACCAATTATCCCATGCACCTGGGTGTGGTTTTCCCTTTATATACCTGTCACTCCCAGCACACATGGCTGGTTATTGTTGTCCCATCCTGTGATGTCATATCCTTGTTGCAACCTGTGGATTCTTCCTCCTGCCTTGCTCCTCTGGTTCATGCCTGCTTGGAACGTGTTCATACCTCCTGCTTCCCTGCATTAGCTGTTTACCTGCTGGTTTCTGAACATTCGTATTATTTCCTGCATCAGCTTGCACCTGGTATTTACTAATGCTCTCGATTACCTGCTATTTATACTTATCTGCAAATAAACAGAGTGTTTTCACCATATTCGTGACTCCTAGCTGTACTCCTGTTTATAACTGTGACAGTATAACCAGCCCACAAGACAGCTTTGGAGTCAGGTGAAAGTTTTGTTTTATTCTGGGACCTTTTTTTCTGCAATCAAGTTTTCATTTGTTTTTTACAACATGTCTGTTTCACCAATCATGGAATTGCCACTGCTACAAACTTTACAGATGGACATTATATTGCTACGTTCTCAGCTTGCTAGATTTTCCTCTTTACTTGTGGACCCACTCAGGAGACTGTCAGATTCCGTCTCTCTTAATTCAGAAGCTGCTGAGCTGTCTCAATCCACCTTCTCTGCTGATGAACGTGTGCAAACAGCACCTCTTAAAAGTACTTCTACAAATTTGCTGTTTTCTATGAACTATGGGGTAACAACTTCCCAGTACACAGGTGGTCCACGCCCCCATCTGACCGAAGAGGAACGGCGGCGCAGGATAACATGAGGCGCCAGCACCAGCCGCCTGTGCCGAGGTCCCAGCCTCTGTCTCCTGTGCCGAGGTCCCAGCCTTTGTCTCCTGTGCCGAGGTGCCAGCCTCTGTCTCCTGTGCTGAGGTGCCAGCCTCTGTCTCCTGTTGCGAGGTGCCAGCCTCTGTCTCCTGTTGCGAGGTGCCAGCCTCTGTCTCCTGTTGCGAGGTGCCAGCCTCTGTCTCCTTTTGCGAGGTGCCAGCCTCTGTCTCCTGTTGCGAGGTGCCACCAGCCTCTGCCTCTTGCTCCGATGTGCCATCATCTGCCTCTTGCTCAGAGTCTCCTGCCACTGTGTCCGGTCCCGAGTCTCCTGCCATTGTGTCCGGTCCCGAGTCTCCTGCCACTGTGTCTGGTCCCGAGTCTCCTGCCACTGTGTCCGGTCCCGAGTCTACTGCCACTGTGTCCGGTCCCGAGTCTCCTGCCACTGTGTCCGGTCCCGAGTCTCCTGCCACTGTGTCCGGTCCCGAGTCTTCAGCCTCTGTCTCCGGTTTCGAGTCTTCAGCCTCTGTCTCCGGTTCCGAGTCTTCAGCCGCTGTCTCCAGTTCCGAGTCTTCAGCTGCTGTCTCTGTTCCTGAGCTTCAGCCTGCTTCAGAGGGGGCGCTGCCCTTAAAGTCTGCTTCAGAGGGGGTGCTGCCCTTAAAGACTCCTCCAGAGGGGGCGCTGCCCTTAAAGACTTCTCCAGAAGGGGCGCTGCCATTACAGTCTTCTCTAGAGGGGGCGCTGCCATTACAGTCTTCTCCAGAGGGGGCACTGCCCTTACAGTCTGCTCCAGAGGGGGCGCTGCCCTTAAAATCTGCTCCAGAGGAGGCGCTGCCCTTAAAATCTGCTCCAGAGGGGGCGCTACCCTTACAGTCTTCTCCAGAGAGGGCCCTGTCCCTCCAGTCTGCTCCAGAGAGGGCCTTGTCCCTCCAGTCTGCTCCAGAGAGGGCCCTGTCCCTCCAGTCTGCTCCAGAGAGGGTCCTGTTCCATGCGGTCCAGCCTGAATTGCCGTTCCATGCTGTCCAGCCCGGATTGCCAGTCCATGCGGTCCAGCCCGAGTTGCCAGTCCATGCGGTCCAGCCCGAGTTGCCAGTCCATGCGGTCCAGCCCGAGTTGCCAGTCCATACGGTCCAGCCCAAGTTGCCAGTCCATGCAGTCCAGCCCGAGTTGCCAATCCATGCGGTTCAGCCCGAGTTCCCACTTGGTGGTGTCTGCTCCGAGGCTTCTCAAAGTGCTGTCTGCCCTCAGTCTTCTCAAAGTGCTGTCTGCCCTGAGGCTTCTCAAAGTGCTGTCTGCCCTCAGGCTTCTCAAAGTGCTGTCTGCTCTCAGGCTTCTCAAAGTGCTGTCTGCCCTCAGGCTTCTCAAAGTGCTGTCTGCCTCCAGGCTTCTCACAGTGCTGTTGCTGCCAAGCCTGCCGCCCAGTCCGGGCCTGCTGCCAAGCCTGCCGCCCAGTCCGGGCCTGCTGCCAAGCCTGCCGCCCAGTCCGGGCCTGCTGCCAAGCCTGCCGCCCAGTCCGGGCCTGCTGCCAAGCTGGCCGCCCAGTCTGGGTCTCCTGTCAAGCCTGCTGCCAAGTCTGCCGTCCTGTCCGGGTCTGCTGCCAAGTCTGCCGTCCTGTCCGGGTCTGCTGCCAAGTCTGCCGTCCTGTCCAGGCCTGCTGCCATGTCCGAACCATCCATTGCCAAGGGTGCCAAGTGTGAGCTGTCACCTACCTTTGAGGGGCACCTTTCTCAATTTAGTGCTCTACTGAGGTTTTGTGCTTCTTATTTCCCCTCAGTACCTAGCCTTGCCAGTGACCCAAAGAGGCAAGTTTTATTTTTGTTAACACATTTTAGAAGAGAGGCTATGGAATGGGCAAACCCTTTTGTTGAGTCTGATCACCCGATTCTATCTGACTTACAACTATTTGTTGAGGCAGTGATCAGCAAGTTTTCACCACCACCTCCCGCTATGCTATCTTGCGGGGCCTCAGCAGTATCATCAGTACCACCCACCTCACCTGGTCAAGAGATACCCTTGTGCTCCACCCAGTTGGCACAGGTCCCAACTCTAAGGAAGTCCCATAAGAGAGGACGTAAGAAAAGAGGTGGTTCTGCAGTGCTTGAACTGGCAGCTGGCATAGTCTCCTTTGCCCGTTCACCCATGGACGAGGACTTTTCTGCCGGGCCCCCAATTCTGGACTATGATTCCGATGAATTCAGACATTTTTGGTAATTGGGCGTCTGGAATCCGCCCTTAAGGGAGGCGGTACTGTCACGATCTGCCTACAGCTTATGCATTACATGCTGCTTTGCATGGCAGCTCCTGCCTTTTTGTCCCTATTATTGTATTTGTATTGGCAGTACCTCCATTCACCAGAGGTGCTGCTATTGTGCCTTATTGTGTGCATTAGGGGTTAACCTTCATGTTCACCAATTATCCCATGCACCTGGGTGTGGTTTTCCCTTTATATACCTGTCACTCCCAGCACACATTGCTGGTTATTGTTGTCCCATCCTGTGATGTCATATCCTTGTTGCAACCTGTGGATTCTTCCTCCTGCCTTGCTCCTCTGGTTCATGCCTGCTTGGAATCTGTTCATACCTCCTGCTTCCCTGCATTAGCTGTTTACCTGCTGGTTTCTGAACATTCGTATTATTTCCTGCATCAGCTTGCACCTGGTATTTACTACTGCTCTCGATTACCTGCTATTTATACTTATCTGCAAATAAACAGAGTGCTTTCACCATATTCGTGACTCCTAGCTGTACTCCTGTTTGTAACCGTGACACAGAGTAGGTTCATCAGGGTAGATGTTAATTATGGCATGAGGTCACAGGGACCAGATTTTATGGAAGGATACGGAGAAGCCACTCAGAATGCTGGTGATGTGTTCCATCTGATAGGTATGTCATGGCCACAGACCATTTGAAGCATTGGTGGTGAGGGATTCTTCCAGAAAGCATTTGGCAGGTCGCTGTACTAATAATGTGCCTGAACAATTTGTGGGCATGAGAAGGGAGGTCTGGGACAGGTAACGGCAAGAGTACATGTTTAGGAGTAGAGGGTAGGCAGACACCGAGGATTGTGAGGCGAAGGAAAGGACATCAGCCCAGAAGGGGCATAGTTTGGGGCAGTCCCACCATATATATATGAAAGTGCCAGTGTGGTTACAGTTCCTCCAGCAGGCATCATTCACTTGTGGATATATGTTGTGGAGCCTGGAGGGGACGTAGTACCACCTGTGTAATAGTTTATTCGCGTTTTCTTTAATTTGGACATTAATAGAACAGTCTGCTGTCCATTCATAGGTATCAGACCAGTCCTCGTGGTCCATTGGTTCCCCCAGATCTGCCTCCAACTGTGTCTGGAAACAATCTTTAACTTCAGTAGTCATAGGGAGTAATGCATTGTACCTTTCAAGAAAGATTCGGGGAGACACAAGTTCTCAAGCATAGTGGGCAATCGAGCCATCAATTGGGTTTTAACTGTTTGATGGAAATGCCGGATCTGCAGATATTGATGGAACGGGATGCGTTCTTCCAGGTCCGAAAACTGCAGGAAAGATGTAGTCTTGTAAACATGGTTGAGGAGTAGTATGTTGTCACCAACCCACTTGGTATGCATTGGTCAGGAGAGGCCAGGTGTGAAGGCAGGATTGGACCAGAAGGCTATCATAATCATGGTGGAGGTAGAAAGAGAGGCCATTTTGTTACTGGGACCAGATAGAAAGTGAGAGGGCCACTACTGGGTGAGTGCGAGCAGTAGTTGGGCATTGTGTGGCAGGTGTCCAGAGAGAGGAGCAAATTGGTGGCCCCTTTAATAGGTCTAATTCTATGTCAACCCAGACCATGGTCCCTGGTGAGGAGTGCCACTGTACACATCAGGTGAGATGGGCCGCATAATAATTAATTTCGGAGGTTGGAAATGCTGAGACCACCTGCCTTGGGGGGGTTTTGAAGTATGCGTGCAGGAATCCTGGGGTCCCCGTTTGACTAAGTAAAGTGCATCAGGAAGACCTGCAACATTTTGAAAGTTGAAGGGGGGTCCTAATGGGGAGGGTATGAAAGAGCTGATATAAACTTTTATTGTTCTTATGTGGTACCCTGAGTGTGGTGTATGGTAGAAATGTATAAATAATGTGGATGTTACCTCATGATGTTGTGAGTCGTTAGGATTCTGTTCTGGACTCTGTCTTTTTATATTGTCTCACCGGATCTGTAGGATCTGCTGAGGCAAAATATCCCCCAAGCAGTATATAGACAAATGAATACTAACAAGTAGAGAAAACTGGCTTAATAAATGCAACTTTATTGCACAGCTCGAGGATGGTAAGACTTTGAGAAATGTGATTTTGCTAAGCTGACGCCATCTTGTTGCCTTATAGCCATTTTGTTCTGTTATAGCTTAAATACAATTAGATGCACTTGTTTTGTAGGAGTAATTCATTATTTGCAAGGCTAAGCTTATAACCTTGGACATACCAGACAGGAGATAAGCCAGCCACCCCCCCCTGGGGAGTTCTAGTGTGGATAATGAGAGAATATACTAACATCTGTGTGAAGGGAACACGAGTGGCTAAAACCTTTTGGGGCGTAGTTTTCTGCAATACGGGATTTTTGCTATATAGATAGGAATTTGTACCTAATAAAGCAGAGTTAATTTGTACACTCAAACCATGCAGTGTATTTAATTCTCTCCAGCTGATGAGCTCATAACTGATAATCTGACACTTACAGGTGAACAATCTGATATAGATTCGACAACTTGTCTTGGCTGTCAATATGGTCATGAAATTTGCCCTTTGTATAAGCAGAAACAGTGAGGTCAACCACAGCTAGCATACAATTGCAGATTTTACAAGAATATGTAATACCTTTTAAATCGTTCCTTAATGAATCCAATTTCTACCCAATCAACTGGTAATAAAACATTTTACAATAAGTCCCCATTTTTTATGCACTGAAAATATTAAATAAACTGTGGCTGTGTGCAGTTGATAATTGCAAGTACTGTGTTAGATCCTGGTTCCAGGTAGTTGGTGGATACAGGTACAGCGATAGCTCCTTGCTCCAGGTAGTTGTAATTACAGGGACTATGGCTCCAGGCAGTTGGTGATTACTGCAGCTGAGCTAATTTTTGGCTCTGGGCAATTGGCATTCATAGGCCCTGCTCCAACCCTTGGCGATATGCAAAAAAAGATTTATAGAATCCTTTACTCTATGATGGAAGCCCCAATCCATCCCTCCTTCCTTATCCTCCCCAAATCTTTCTCAGCATTCTATAAACTTAGTTTTGCATATTTGTACTGCAGCCAAATCAACTATTGCTTCCCACTGGAAACAAGTTGATAAGTTCGCACACTCATACCCCACCGCTTGAGTGGCCTTATCTCACACGCTTAGCTGAAACCACTGATTTTAGAGAACAGGTTTCTTTGTATCCTGCTCCCTCTATTCGCTAGCACTCACTAAATATTAGTGAACACCGCCCTTCTTTTTCCCAACCTATGCCCCTTTTCCCCCGTGTAGGTACCTAACTCTTGAATTTCACTTAATCGTAACACACTATAGATTTCAATGGCTTTTTACAGTGCCATTGAGGGTTAACAAGTGGATACAAGCTATAATCCCATATCCACTAGGGAATTACGGAACATGTAATCTAGTATATAACGTTTGCCTAACACTATCATATTTAAAAATCTGCTACTACTGTAACCATCCAGTTTTGATAAAACACTTTGTGGCAAAGAGGCATATTTGTCACCATTTCCCTATAAGAAAATAGGTAAAAACACAGCTAGTCTGCAGCAGCAGGTTGCAGAGAGGGTTAAATTTTCCCTGGGATCCTCTTTCAGCACATACACACACAGGCATTCCAAATGGGTGTAATTGGTTTGTTTTGCTGTGATTTGTTTGTAGAGCTACTAGCCACTAAGTGGCCAGCTAGTAGTCAGGGAACTAATGTTTAGCCAAATATAGGTGGTGGGAGATTTTGTGATACTTTTGCTGGATGTGACTGCCGTACCATCACTGAAACTGTTTAGGCTAAAACTGTTTAGCCATCCTGACAACTGCTAATAAACAGTAAAATGTTTCAGCAAACCTGTGTGAGATTTCAGTTAATGCCGTACTTTATCACAACTTGTTGCGCATAATTTAAACAGTCCAAAAATGGCTAGGAAACATACAATTCATATTAGAGATTTGTAGTAAGCAAACATTAAAATCATGTATCATTCATAAACTGTTACATTATACTTAACTCGGTGACATTTAATAAAACTGAAACAACATTCATAGACTGCTCCAAGATAATAGTTCAGCATTTGGAACACTATGCAGTTTGCAGTCCAATAGCCTCTATTTCCTATATCTTAAACGATAGGCTTGGTAAGTATGTGAAGCTAACTGATTAATACGTTCGTGAAATTTAAATGGCTCTGTTGCCAGTGTTTAAACGTCATTGAGAAATGGAAAATATTGTGAGACAAATGTGATGGTTATAACTTGGGTTGTTTTCCTGCCTGGATTATGAAATTGCTGCAGAGGGTTAACCAAGTTGCAGACTAGGGGCCTAATTCATTAAGGATCTTAACCTAAGTAACGTCTTATTTAAGTCTCCTGGACAAAACCATTTTACAATGTAAGGGGTGCAAATTAGTATTCTGTTTTGCACATAAGTTAAATACTGTCTGTATTTTCATGTAGCCCATTTTGTATTCCAGCCACATGCCCATTTTCCTGCTGAATGTGGACCTCAAGCTTTTCGCCAAACTTCTGGCAAATCACCAAGCCGTAGTCTTCCCCTCACTGGTCCACCCTGACAGGGTTTCATCCCTGGAAGACAAGGAGCGCATAACACTTGGAAGGTGATTGATTTGATACATGCCACTAAGAAAGAAGTGAGCCCAGCACTAATATTTGCCCTTGACACAGAGAAGGTATTTGACCGGGTGGCCTGGTTGTTCATGCGACACACATTATGGGAAATGGGTTTCTCGGATTCCTTTCTCAGGGGTGTCTTGGCGCTCTACCGCGATCCTTCAGCAACAGTTCTAGCAAACGGGGTCTTCTCAGCGCTGCTTCACATTAACAATGGCACCAGAGAAGGTTGCCCTCTGTCCCCCCTTCTTTTTGCTCTGACAAAAGAACCCCTGGCTGCCTCCATACGATCCAACCCAGAAGTCACGGTTATCGAGGTGGGCTCCCAGGAATACAAACTTGCCCTCTACGCAGATGACACCCTTCTCACAATTACAAATCCCCATGTCCTGATCCTGATCATCCTAGAATCTATCAGAATACGACCAAATTTTCAAATTTAAAATCAATGCAGATAAAACAGAAACTCTTCCCCTCAACATCATACCACCACTCCTTAGCACCCTACAGTCCAACTTTCAGTTCAGCTAGCAGCCACATAAATTTAACTACCTTGGGATATACCTTACCAAGAGCGATGATCAGCTTTACTCAGCCAACTTTCCACCGATATTCTTCGCTTTGAAGAGAGACCTCTGCACTTGGACTTCTCACCATATCTCATGGATAGATCATGTAGCTGTGGTCAAAAGAAATGTGCTTCCTAAGTTCCTCTAACTCTTTCAAACCCTTCTAGTTAGAGTCTCTTCTCTCGCCCTCAAAGATCTCCAAAGCTGTATCACAAGACTCGTTTGAACCTCCAGGTGATCCAGAGTCTGCTTAAAAATCCTTTACAGGCACTCGAAAGAGGGAGGTCTGGGTCTCCCCTGCCTCCATAAATACTATCTGGCATTGCACTTCACACAATTAGTCTTGCCACACTGTCACGTCTGTACCAGGATCTGGGTTGACATAGAAGACCAACTTCTATGCATGTACCTCCTACTCCCTTTACTGGATAGACCCTAAGGACCGCTCTCAAGGAATACATATTCCTTTACCCTCCGATTCTTGCTATCAATCTGGGCATATTGCACCTCATTAAACTTAAGAACCCGCAACGGATGACCCGCTTTGGAATAACCCTGGTTTTCCCCAAGGTCTCGATCTGTACGCTTTTCAAAGCTAGATCTCCTGCAACATAACATTTTTCTCCAATATCGTGCCCTCCACCTGCTTTCGAATTTTCCAGGCTCTGGGATGGCTTCGGCTTACCCACGACGGCCTTTTACCAATATTTGTGACTTTGCCACTTCCTTCATGACAAAATCAGATGTTGCATGCCGCATATTCTCACCATAATGGAAGCCTTCAGCCTCCGTAGATCCTCCTCCAGCAGCCTGATCTCAACATTTTATTCACTCCTCATCAAACACGGCCAATTGCCCAAAGAGCGCCATGAACATAGGTGGGAGAGTGATATAGGTGAGGCCCAGAGCCGTAACTTAAAATTGTAGCGCCTGGGGCGAAAAACAAAAATGCCGCCCCCTAGCCCTCAATTTTAACCAAATGAGCCTAAAATATTCATAAACCGCCGCCCCCCTTCAGTGTTGCGCCCTGGGCGGTCGCCCCTATCGCACAGCCCTCGTTACGGCCCTGGTGAGGCCCTCCACCCTCAAGTCTGGTCCTGAATTTGCGAGGAAATTGCCAAAAGCTCCATTTGCACTCAATTGAAAGAGGATGCATGTAAGCTATATTTCTGTTGGTATCTAGTAACATCCAGACTCGGGACCATTTACCTCAATGCATCAACCGCATGCTGGCGGGGCTGCGGCACAGAGGGCACTCTGTCCCATATTCAAGACAGATGGTTACTGAATAGGTGCCCGCCAGCTGATTTCCAATAATACACATATAAACCTGCTACATAACATCTCATATCACCTTCTCACTTGCCCACTTCTGGATGTCCCGAAAGCTGTTAGGGCCCATACTGATCGCAGCCCGAACCCTCATTGCCTCAAATTGTAAGAAAATAGAGCCCCCTCCATCCAACCACTAATACATAAGATCTGGCACATATACAAGCTAGACCACATCACCAGCATTATCCATGACCGCCCCCAACAATTTTTTAATGTCTGGGCACACTGGGCCTCTTACTGTGCTTCTACACCCACAATCGGTACAGAAAACCTGGCGCTGACTTCACAGTCTATGTTATATGTAAATAATAAATCATTAAAATATCTATTTAAATAGTCACTTGGTATACTTAGAAAAGGATCAGGTTTGCTGCTTAATTTAGGAAGTTGTTGTGTATCAACTTCAAAAGAGAGAGAAATTACAAGAGAAACTAGAAAAAAAGTGCAAGAAAGATCCTGTCTAAGTTAAAATATCACTGTAGAATAAATGAATATTTATTAAAATGTATTAAAATAACAACAATCAACATGTATACATAAATAGGTTAAAAGTAAACAGACTCCATATAACCCTTGATCCAGATCAATAATACTCACAAATTTTATAAAAAATCACCTATAGTGCAGTTATAGGGAAAAAAGTATTCTCGTATGTGATGTTATATAGCTTGATCAAGAGTTCTCTGAGAAAACCACACATTAACAGTGGAGAAACACGTCAGTTTGAACTCCATTCTACTGTGACCACAGAACTTGATGCTAATGTGCTGTTTGGATCGATTAATTTACAAGAGATTCCAAGGTCCATTTGGATTCTACCACTTCCTTTGCACAAATCTTTTTATACAAGCCCAGAGGGAGAGAGAATGATTTCTATCTCAGAAGACGGACTTGGTATGTAGCTCTAGGAAGCAGAGCCCAAACCGTCTATAGGACTATATGAGTCAGATGTAATATTGATGATATATATCTCTCTATTGTCCTCAAGGTGGCTAAAATATTTGAATGATCGTGGGTAATAAGGGTTTATGAATCAGATAACGGTGGGGCTTATAAGTTATAACAGCTTTGTGGATTGCAATAGACACAATTGTGTCTTGAACTGTGGATTGACTCTATGTTCTCATGTGAAATTAACTCTTGATCAAGGTATATAACATCAAATCCGAGATTACGTTTTATAAGTGCACTATAGGTGATGTTTTATAAAATTTGTGATTATTATTGATCCGGATCAAAGGTTATATGGAGTCCGTTCACTTTTAAACTATTTATGTATACATGTTGATTGTTGTAATTTGAATACATTTTAATAAGTATTCATCTATTCTACTGTGATATTTTAACTGGGCTGACTGTCCCCCCCCCCACTAGCCTCATCATTATCTGTATCTCCTCTATCTCATATATTTACTTTGCGGGCCGGTACACTCTCCCCCCTACTAACATCCCCTTGACTCCCCCCACCCCGGCCATCCAACCCCTCTTACCCCCCTTCCTTCTCTCCACCTCCAGCACATTCCTAACTGTTTATACTATGTAATCACAAGTGTTTTAATCATCAATGCTATGTCATGTTTATCAGTTAATGTTGTACTCTATAAGAATGTCATACAAATGTACTCACTCCCCTCCCACACCCCCCCTCTTTGTTCCCCCCACCCTCCCCCAAATACTTGCTACAAAATTTCTCAATAAAAATATTTCCCCCCCCCAATAAATACATATATATTTCAATCATTATATGAATACATGTGCCTTAAAAACAATGATGCAACATAACCCTTCACTAATGAAAACAAGATAGATTAAGTTCTTTATTTAAGTCTTTGGGGGTTTGTCTCCCTGGAGCAGACATTTAGTATGATTACCTCCTCGCAAAGATGGTCTATTCTCTCTATATATAAAAGAAGAAGTTTGTTTGTTGGCGAATATCTTCCACAGCTCTCAAAGTAAAGCTGCCAAATCTTTCATAGTTATTTAGTATCGAAAAAGTAACCTAATAGACCACATAGCAAATACATGACAATACAACAAAGCGACAGAACAACAAATATTGAAAACATAATTTTTTGGTTGTAAACAATTGTTTGACTGCTGAAAGGAAACTTTGCAACAACACGACATATAACGACAATGCGACAATGCAATAAATCTTATTTTCTAAATAGCATTTTTGGTCTATTTACCAAATAATTGGCTAATATAAAAAACCGCTACACACTACAAATCAGACCCACGCAAAGCCTGGTGACTCTGCTTCATCCTATATATAAAAATCATTAGTCTGTTTGTTTGTTTGTCCTTCCGGTTATGAATTCGGGCACCCCTGCACCAATTGGCATGAAATTAGCGCAAGCCCAGTTGGATCTTGGCCAGGTTATAGGGCGTTAGAGTCCCGGTCGGATCTCCCGCTGCTGTACATTAGACAGAACTTTCACCCGGGGAGACTGTTCTGAGCCTTCCACTGGATGGATTTGGATGAAAACTTTACAGAGTGGTAACATTGAATCCCAGAAGACATACTAGGAAGTTACAGAGGGATGGTATATGGTCTGAGATGCCTCATGGAGTGTTTGGGGTCCTGGTCGGACCTCCTGTTGGTGTACGCTGGACAGAACTTTGACCTTTCCTGGGCATTCCACTGGATGGATTTAGATGACATCTTAGCTGCTAATTATTTTCAAAATGTTGACAGTTACATCCAACTCATTGATAAATTAATAACTTGAAGATTTAAACCTGGGCAACACTGGGTACTTCAGCTAGTTTCCTATATTACTGCCCACCTTAATTTCACTAGATCATGTACAATATATGTCTCCTGGTTAACATTTTCCATATGTTTTGTCACATCAGATTTCAGTTTTATGCTCTGCTATACATGTTATTTTATTTCTCCCAGTCTGTCAGATGTAACCTTCTCACAGGGACATTTTAAATACAGATTACATTCATACTCTCACATGTAAAGTCACCTTATTTTAAATGCTGTGTTTACTGGGCGTTGTATTACTTCTTTTATTATTGTATAATTAGCTCCTGGGATTATAACACTGAATGATGTACAAAGCAAACATTGGAAAGTACCTTTATTTTGTATCTCCAAAAATAGTTGTTTGGACTGTGCATTTCCTTATCAGAGTAACAATTATTTGTACCCTTTTAAATACAAAGCATGGTAACATTTTTGAAAGCTGTACCTATACGCTGATCTGTAAAATCTTTCAGTGCTTACTTGTTGCATACCTTTGTTTAAAAAAACTGTTTTATGATGTGTTCCATAGGGTTTGTTTTGTCTTTTTGCCTAAAATGACAGAACATGTTGTATTACATATTCTAATTCAACTGTTTTATGGGATATTCCTTATAGCCTCTCCTTCTAAATGTATTACACATCTCTCAATGTTCCAGATTTGAGGACTGGAACCACAGCAGGACTCCTATCATTGGCAACACAGGACTGAAATATCGAAAAGTCCCCATTGTGATTAACAATTGACCTGTGATTTATTTGGAGTCTACTATTTCATTGGGACACTATTGTTCCTTTATTTGGCCTGAGGACAGATTGATTTACATACATTTTTTAATTATTAATAACATTCGGCATACGTATAGTTAATTCTGCTGTTACACTGTATCGAGAGCTTTACTTGATGAAAAATTCACTGTTATATACAGTATGTGGTGATTTTTTTCAATCAGCAATATTATTTAAGTTTTTATGCAATTTAATGGTATATTAAATATCTTTTCACAATCATCATCATCATCATCTATTTATACTAATTCCGCAGCGCTGTACAGAGAACACATAATAGTCCCTGCCCCATTGGAGCTTACAATCTAAATTTCCTAACATATACACACAGACTAGGGTAAATTTGATAGCAGCCAATTAACCTACCGGTATGTTTTTGGAGTGTGGGAGGAAACCGGAGCATCCGGAGGAAAGCCACGCAAACAAGGGGAGAACATAAAAACTCCACATAGATAAGGCCATGGTCGGGAATGGAACTCATGACCCCAGTGCTGTGACACAGAAGTGCTAACCACTAAGCCATCGTGCTGCTCAATATATCTGTTTCGGACTCGGATTATGTTTGATCATTGTTTTAATCTCTTTACAAGTGATGAAGAGACAAGGAGCTGGAGAGCAGAGTTAAGGTGGTGGAGAACAGGAGGAGAGGAGGCTCTGCTCGAAGGAGCGTACAATCTAAGGGGAGGGTGGGACAGACAGAGACGCAAGGGAGGGAGGAGGAAAGGGGGAGAGGGGAGGCAGGGACGGAGGGGGGGGAAGAGAAAACGATGAGGAGGGAGGTAGGAGGGGGACAGAAGGGGGTGCAGGAGAGGGAGGGGGAGTGGGTGGGAGACAGGAAGGAGGGCAGTTAAGTGGGGGACTGGAAGGCTTTGAGGAAGAGGTGGGTTTTTAAGGCCCATTTGAAGCTGGGCAAGTTGGGGGAAGTTCTGATGGAGCGGGGGAGCTGGTTCCACTGGAGGGGGGCGTCGCGCGAGAAGTCTTGGATGCGAGTGTGGGAGGAGGTAACCAGGGGGGAAGAGAGGTGACGGTCATTGGCCGACCGCAGGCGGCGGGATGGAGCGTGAATGGAGATGAGGTTGGAGATGTAGGGAGCAGTGGAGTTGGAGAGGGCCTTGAAAGTAAGTGTAAGGAGTTTGAACACGATTCTGTAGGGGATGGGGAGCCAGTGAAGAGATTGGTAAAGGGGGGAGACAGAAGAGGAGTGGCGAGAAAGGAAAATGAGCCGAGCGGCTGCATTGAGTACGGAGCGAAGGGGAGCAAGATGAGAGCGGGGAAGGCCAGTAAGGAGGAGGTTGCAGTAGTCCAAGCAGGAGATAATAAGAGAGTGGACAAGAGTTTTAGTGGCATCTTGGGAGAGGAAGAGCCGAATGCGTGCGATGTTGCGCAGCTGGAAGCGGCAGGATTTAGCGAGAGAATGTGAGGGGCAAAGGAGAGAGAGGAGTCAAGGATGACACCGAGGCAGCGAAGTTGAGGAACAGGGGAGATAGAGGAGTTGAGAATGTTGATAGAAAGGTCGGACGGAGAGGGGGATAGAGTGGGAGGAAAGACAATAAGTTCGGTTTTAGCGAGATTGAGTTTGAGAAATCTAGAGGACATCCAGAAGGAGATGGCTGAGAGGCAGGCGGACACCCTGGAGAGGAGGGAGGGAGAGACATGGATCCTTACATATCTGTTTTGGACTCAGATGATGTTTGATCATTGTTACATTTAGAATCGGGTTTGCTTTGCTCTTCTTTCTTATTTTCTCGGGCCAGGTACACACAATTCTCCTGATAATCTCACGTGATTTTTCTTGGCTTCATTTGCATATTCTTACATTTTGAAGATTCAGTTTTAACTCTTTTTTTCTGTCATGATCTGCTTTAGACATTAGAGGTAATAGTGTGTCATTACAAGAACAGATTTCCCAGCACAACATCGCAACATGTTTGTTTCTTCCTTTAGAGCTCCCAGTGATAACAAAATTAAGTCCACTCTGAATCTCTTTAAAGCGTTGGTCCTTTCAGTCAGATAAACTTTATTACAATTATAATGCTTTTAAGGAGAAAAATTAGTACTGATCGAAACATATTTGGAATTTTGTAGTTAAATTGTGTTTTACAGAAACCAAAATGGAAAACGTTATCTTGGGGATGTGTAAAATGGTGTGTGAATGAGGAAAAATAAACAGCAAAGATCTGGTTATATAAATTTATTTGTTTACCTAATTCTGTGTTATGATCATATATTCTGACATTTTTATTAATTTGCTAGTATAAACTCTGCTCAGTGGTATAATTATGTCAGTAACGGAAATAAAAGAACATGAACCAAATTAATACAATTATAATGGTTAATGTACCACGTGAATAATGGTTAAATTACCACGTGATTTGACACAACATGGCAATTGGTGGTAGCCAAGCACAGAATGGACATAGTACAATTAATATAAAAAAGAATGATAATGACTATAAAAAGGGATTACAAGACGTATGTGGAATATATTGCTCAGCAGTATTAGAAGAGGATGGTTTTTCATTTATGTATGTGTTATTGTATTTCACACACTGTGCTTATATCCAGTTCCTACTATGGACCTCATTTAGAGTCAGATGCAATTTACACTGAAATCGTAAGTGTAAATTGCACCCCGTAATTTACACAATATTTAGATGGATCTGTGCCACTTAGAATACTGTGCAAATTGCACAAACACACCGCTATGCCTTATGGGCTGGTGTGCAAGTGTATCATGCACAGTGCCCTGTAAAGCAGACAATTAAAAAAATGAAAAAAAAATAAAAGTTGTTTTTTCCCCCAAGGGACAAGGGTTGGTTATGCTGTTTGGAAGGGGGTGCACACCTTTTTTTTAAAGGTTATTGTTTTTTACTTTGGTTTTTAATACATGAAGGTCTCTTTATATTGCTAGGCTCGCCCACTACCTCCGTCTCAGTCAGAGTGCAAACTGAGATGGATCTTTGGCCAAGTGTTTTTTGCGCTCAACGGAAGGACTTGCGCCCAACTCTAAATGAGGCCCTTGTTGGCACTATTTGTGATTTTCATGAATGTCAATTGTGTTTCAAGATGGTGAAATACCATAAAACAGCTCTAAGATACTTTTGAAAAGAAACCCAAAATTATTGCATGTTTCCCTTTTTTGCATTTGTCTTTGTACTTCAAAAGGTGAAATGGAGATCACAGAGTCTTAGCAGAGCACCACATTGAATATACTAGGTTGTTGGCATGCAATGATTTAAACAGCATTTACACATATGATTTAAGGTTCCCCCATGCCTGGCATATTCCATTTTGATGCTAATATTTCCTCACCTCTCGCTTATGTTCCATAATAGTCCGGGAGCAAATCATGTTTTAGTCTAGCTCATACCATCTCCTGCTATTCCCCACACCCTCCTCAAACAGCAAATGTGTAGGATAAAAATTTAATCATTCGAGTTCTTAGATAAGAGTTTTCATGCTTGAACTTTAGTGTCACATGCAAAGGGACGAGGGAATAAAGAGAATATTTATGGGGTGGTTTTCAAGCAAAATGTGTTAGAGCCTCACTATACTTTGGATCATCGCTGTCATGAGGCTGCTGGCCATCTTCCCACTGGTGCTCCTTCTGCTTACCTTTTGCCCTACATGACATGATGTTCTTGTGGGCATTGGGGCAAAACTGGCATACAATCGTTATTTGCAAACAGAATGGTGCTTTATTGAGGTTTTATATTCTAGATTTAGCTTTTATTATGTTAGGCTGTACATTTACTGCATGAAGTGGTGCGAAGGGCATTTGTTCGTATAGGCTTTAGTGATAACTGTGAAAATAGATAACCAGAAAATCTGAATCTTTAGACAGCTCCAAAACCAATGCCATAAAACCAAAACATTCTTTGGGATGCCGTTTGCTTCTAGACAAATTTTTATCCAGGAAGCACAGAAACTGTTAACATATGCCAATGTATTTTAATAAAGAAAATTTTAAATTGTGACACATTATAATAATATATATAATAATACAATCCAAGGCCTTATTACTTTCATAAATTATAAAGTACCTAAAAGAGCGCAATAAAAAAGCTTAAATTAAAGGAAATGTGCACGTACTATAATACAGTAGTGTAGGGACATCAGGACTGACTTTATTACAGGTGCCAATTTTGTGTGACCGAAGCCTTTTATTATATTGTTTAAGGTGTGCCTTGAAATGCACTTCTCTGCTAAATATGGAGGCAGTTTCAGTATAGGACAAAACGTACACAAGTTCCTATATGGAGTGGAAATGGCTGGTCCAAAGAATGGCCTCTCTGCCCTTTATCTCATTTTAATAATTTTGCTCCACATCAATTAAATCTAATTAAATCTAATTTTTGTACTGCTCTGAAAACCCTGCCTCTACAAACTGCTGCTCCTCTACAAGTGTGCAGCACTCTTGCTCTGTTAGCCTATAGAAGAAATTTTGGTGCACTTGAGCAACTCAAGCTGTGAAGCAGATCCACAGCTGCTGTTGCAGTGTGTTGTGCACGTTTTCGCCGTCATAAATGACCTCCTTTCAATTTATTCTCAAAGCAAGCTATTTTTTCTGTCTCTTTAAATACATCAAAAACGAAAAAGAATTTGGTGCTATCATCTCAAAAGTCACTATTTTACTTGCTTCTGTTTATAACATCTGTGCAATGCTTTTGATCATGCAGATGACAACAGGATGAATATAAACACAGACAAATCTATATCTTGTTTTAACTCTTGTTTTTTAATATTTTTAATAAATCTTATTTTGGAAGATATAGTGATTCATTTACCAGAGTCTCCCTATCTATCTCAATCTTTCAGGGTGAGCAAAAAGCATTTTAAAGTATTTTACTAAGCAGCTGAAAAGCCCAGATCCTTTCTCGACTTCTGGACCTTTACAGTTTGTGTGACATCTACAGCCTGAACTGCATGGCCATTTGAGAGTATATTTTAGGGAGCTTGGCGTCAGCCAGGAATTTGTCTTTCAGGTTGTGGGAGATTGTATAGTTTTAGGTAGTATTTTTGGAAAACTGAACAAATTGTTTTTGGGCTCTATGTTAAGTCTACCCAAAAATCCCTGATAGTCAAGAGATTGCAGTATGATATTTTGGCTTGGAATGTGGTAGCTTGGATATTATTGGCTTTGTCACCTCATCATCATCATCACCATTTATTTATATAGTGCCACTAATTCCGCAGCGCTGTACAGAGAACTCACTCACATCAGTCCCTGCCCCACTGGGGCTTACAGTCTAAATTCCCTAACACACACACACACACACACACAGACAGACAGACTAGGGTCAATTTGTTAGCAGCCAATTAACCTACCAATATGTTTTTGATGTGTGGGAGGAAACCGGAACACCTGGAGGAAACCCATGCAAACACGGGGAGAACATACAAACTCCTCACAGATAAGGCCATGGTTGGGAATTGAACTCATGACCTCAGTGCTGTAAATTATTGCTTATGTTCCAAATATATTATAAAATAGCGAGGCAGATTTGTTGTTACCATTTAGAAAAGATTATAAATAATTGAAATATAGTGATATTTTAAACTAATTGCTTTCTTGAATTATCATCACATATATCTTCAATCTTCTAATCAGTCATTCAGCCTATTCAAAATAAAAAGAGTTGTCTGCGAAGATCAGAAAGAAAATTATAGACAAGCATGTTAAAGGTAAAGGCTATAAAACCATCTCCAAGAAGCTTGATGTTCCTGTGACTACAGTTGTAAATATTTTTAAGAAGTTTAAAGTCCATGGGACTGTGGCCAACACTGCTGGATGCAGCTGCAAGAGGAAAATCGACTCCAGATTAAATAGGATAGTGAAGATGGTAGAAAAAGATTCAAGGAAAATTTCCAAACAGATGCAGGCTGTCAGATAGGGAGTTGATTGTAAGGAGCGACTCCAATTCCATCCTTACCCCTAACCTAGATAGCTCCATTCACTCAGGTATCTCATCCAACCAGAGAGATATCGTAAACTCTAAGGCCTTGCAGAATTTTTGGAAACTCGCCAACTTGTATGAAGTGTGAAGGATCTCTGATCCCCTTGCTAGGGATTACGCTATTATTCACCCATTTATAATACTTATTCCATAATCGACATGATCCTGCTCAGATACAGTCTTACCCTTAAACTTCTCAACTCCCATATTCACCCCATAAATGTTACGGCTACCGAGAGAAACTTTTAGAACAGATGGATAGAGGTCTTCACCTATAGCAGCCACTTTTCCCGTAGAGCTAGTAGCACTCACAGGTACTTGGATGCCCTGGGACTTCACTATAGTGTAGTAAAAGTTTATCAATTGTAGCACAGAGGTGGAGGATGAACCGAAATACAGGAGATAATACCAGGAACAGTCCAAAAGGTCATGGGTCAGTAGCAAAAAGCATAATCCATTAAACAGGCATAGGTCAGTGGAAATAAAAGTTCAAGCAGGGTCCAGAAACAAGCCAAGGGTCACAATAGGAATCAATAGTAAATGAGCAGATTATCCACAGTACTGAAGCCTTAAGGGTGTAATGGAGCGATTGCTCATTGCAATAACATGGTCGGATCTTGCACCAATATTCTTCAACCTTTTCTCTTTAGCACTTCAACCATCCAAATTTACCTGTAGACTTAATGAATCTCTTCTCCATGATCATAACATAATCACCCATCTCAAATACCTTTCTCTCTGAATATTTTGGGACTAATGATACCCCCTACAAAGAGCCTTTGGGATGCCCATAAGGCAGTCATCAAAGGAACCTTCTAGCCCTAGCTTTTGTTGGCCTTTCAGTTCCATGCTTCCTGAGTGGATGGAATCCCCTGCCCCCAAATTTTGCTTTTGGGCCAAGCAATTGAATGTTATGCCCCAAGTTTTGCAGCCACTCATTGGGCCTGATTCATCAAGGGCCGTAAATGGCGATCTGCGCATATCACCACATGCCCTGAACTGGCTTACTTGTCACAGAACGCAGCCACATTTAATTAATCTTTGAGTTCAAATGACCCTTACTATAGGGTACGATTTCAGGGAGGGTACGGGGTGAGGAAGGAACATTTAATGTACAGTAAGCGTGGGCCAAACGCGAACGCACACAGCAGCATCTGATTCAAGATCTCAGCATCTCAAAAGTACTTATTTTTTCAGCCGTATCTTTTGCTCCAGCTAAAGGGCTTGTTTAAGTTCCGCTTACTAATGATGATGGCTGCCCATAAGGCAGTCATCAAAGGAACCTTCTAGCCCTAGCTTTTGTTGGCCTTTCAGTTCCATGCTTCCTGAGTGGATGGAATCCCCTGCCCCCAAATTTTGCTTTTGGGCCAAACAATTGAATGTTATGCCCCAAGTTTTGCAGCCACTCATTGGGCCTGATTCATCAAGGGCCGTAAATGGCGATCTGCGCATATCACCACATGCCCTGAACTGGCTTACTTGTCACAGAACGCAGCCACATTTAATTAATCTTTGAGTTCAAATGACCCTTACTATAGGGTACGATTTCAGGGAGGGTACGGGGTGAGGAAGGAACATTTAATGTACAGTAAGCGCGGGCCAAATGCGAACGCACACAGCAGCATCTGATTCAAGATCTCAGCATCTCAAAAGTACTTATTTTTTCAGCCGTATCTTTTGCTCCAGCTAAAGGGCTTGTTTAAGTTCCGCTTACTAATGATGATGGCTGAGTATACATGATATAACAGGTGTATGCAGTCAGTAGCAACTGTAACATTTTATTTCATGTACAGTAGACATTAATATCATATTAATAAATGTATTTCATGGGGGAGGAAAAATAACCACCCCCCTCCCATAGACTGACTATGTTGTCACTGCTGGAGTAACTAGTACACCATTGGAGTCTCTCTGTTGCTGCCACTGTGTGGATGGGTGCAGTGAAGTTTGCCAGCAAAATTTAAGTTCACACACAAGAAACAACTGGGTTTCTATTACCAATGATTGTGCTGGTGATAGCGAGTTTCTGTATTCGGGAATGAAAGTGAGAAAGGTGCAGCAGGAAAAGTAAGTGATAAGGGGTCTGGTCAGGTTTGTGTTTACTACACTAGAAACCAAAGTATTTGTTTTATACACTATGTGGCAAGAGCCCGCTACTGCAGAAGCACACGCGAAAAATTTCTTCCTTTTTATGTAGCTTTATTGTCAGGATGGTAAATGTTTTGACACCGTATACTTTCACAGCAATTATGGAGACCCTAAACGCTAGCTATACATAGACCAGCTCTCTCTCAGGACCAGCCAGCTTTCCCAGCGTTGGTCTCAGTGAACAAATGGCACAAACAAGCTTTTATACATGATACTCCTCCCCAGCCTTAGCTTGATGGACAGGTGACACACCCACCTTCTCTTTAAGAGAAAACGCCCATCACTGGCTCTGTTTCAGCTAACAGACACACCCTGTCTGTTTGCTGAGAGGAAGCAGCTTTTAAATCATGTAAGTTAACCAACTTTAAACTACACATAAGTCTTTACTTGGTTAAACCTGAATCTAGGTGCATAACTGCGCCATTGTCTTACTCTGCTTGTAGGTTTTCTTTGCATATTGTCAGATAAATGCCTCCCTTTGTTACATATCCCTCACCCTAGCGTCTCCAAGTCGGGGGACGCGGACTTCGCGAGGAGCACATATTTTCATGACAATGCATCTGCATTCTTGTGCAGAATCCCAGGTCTTTGTTTTACTGAGAACTTGAAAGGTTGTAGTGCCAAGAACCAGCGGGTTACCTTGGCATTAACCTCCCGGTTGCTCTGCATCCATCTCAATGGTGCATGGTCTGTTATTAAGGTGAACTCTCTGCCTAGGAGATAATTGTGCAGAGCTTCTGTAGCCCATTTTATGGCGAGACATTCTTTCTCCACAGTGGCATATTTTTGTTCCCTTGGAAGCAACTTACGACTTGGGTACAGGACAGGATTTTCTACTCCATTCTTCTCCTGTGACAAGACTGCACCTAAGCCAACACCAGAAGTATCAGTTTGGAGGAAGAACCTCCGGGTAAAATCCGGTGCTTGTAGAACTGGGCAGGAACAAAGAGCTAACCGAAGATCAGACCAGGCGGTTTCTGCAGAATGTGACCAAGTTAATCTATCTGGACAACTTTTTTTTTTTTTAACATGTCCATAAGTGGAGCAGCTCTAGTGGCGAAGTGGCTTACAAACCGTCTGTAGTAACCTACTAAGCCTAAAAAGGTTCTTAACTGCAACTTTTTTTCTGGTCTTGCCCAATTTTTAACTGCCTCCACTTTGTCTAGCTGGGGTTTTACACGCCCTCGACCAACGTACCCCAAATATTTGGCTTCTCTCATGGCTATGGCACATTTCTCTGGGTTAGCTGTTAACCCTGCTGACCTTAATGAAGCTAAGACCGCCTCAACTTTGGCTAAATGTGATCCCCAGTCTGGGGTATAAATCACTATATCGTCCAAGAAAGCGGCTGCATAAGCTGTGTGAGGTCGTAGCAATTTATTCATGGCCCTTTGGAAGGTGGCAGGTGCCCCATGCAACCCAAAGGGTAGGACTTTATATTGATAGAGACCATCAGGGGTGGAAAATGCAGTCTTTGGCTTGCCCGTGGAAGTCAGGGGAACTTGCCAATAACCCTTTGTTAGATCAAGGGTTGTTAAATAATTGCTACCAGCAAGATTTTCCACTAGTTCATCCACACGTGGCATCGGATAGGCATCAAACTGCGACATACTGTTTAGGCGCCTAAAGTCATTGCAGAACCTAATTGTCCCATTGGGTTGGGACAAGCACAATGGGACTATTCCACTCACTAGTGGACTCTTCAATCACATCTAACTGTAGCATCTTTTTGACCTCCTTTCTCACGTCCACCCGTCTGGCTTCTGGAATACGATATGGCTTCTGCTTTAAAATGACTCCTGGCGCAGTGACAATGTCGTATTCGATTAAGGTAGTGCGCCCAGGAATGGAAGAGAAGACATCCCTGTTCCGGCGAATCATTTCTTCAGTCTGTTGTCTCTGCTGAATGGACAAAGCTGGCTCTATGGGCACTTCAGACTTTTCGATGGCAGTACTCACTACCTGAGGAGAGGTTTCCTCATCATACCAAGGTTTAAGGAGGTTAACATGATATATTTGCTCCTCCCTTCTCCTACCTAACTGGCGGACTCTGTAATTGACAGGACCGACAGCCTCTAGAACTTCATATGGACCCTGCCAATGGGCGAAAAGTTTGCTTTCCTGGGTGGGAACCAGGACTAGGACCTTGTCCCCAGGCTTGAAAGATCGAACAACAGCACTTTTATCATAACTTTTTCTCTGTCGTTCCTGAGCCTCTTTTACATGTTGCTGCACAATGGGCCCTATCTTTCCTAGCCTCTCATACATTTGGGACACAAATTGTACAAGATTTGGCTCCCTGGGACCTTGCTGCTCCCACCCTTCTTTTAACATATCCAAGATACCCCTGGGCTGTCTCCCAAACAATAACTCAAAGGGACTAAACCCTGTTGAAGCTTGAGGTAACTCACGGATGGCAAACATCAAATAGGGAATCAGAGTGCCCCAATCTTTTTTCTCTTGAGCCACTGCTTTCCTGAGCATGTGCTTTAATGTGCGGTTAAAGCGTTCCACCAAGCCATCTGTTTGTGGATGGTATACAGAGGTGTGAAGCGCCGTAACCCCTAGCAACTGGCACATGTCCTTCATCGGTTTAGACATGAATGGAGTACCCTGATCTGTGAGAATTTCTTTGGGTATTCCCAAGCGTGTAAACAGCAATACAAGTTCCTTAGCTATGGTACTGGACTTTATGTTTCGTAGGGGAATTGCCTCTGGATACCTGGTTGCATAGTCAAGCACCACTAGTATATATTGGTGCCCACGTGCGGATTTTTCCAGGGGCCCCACAAGGTCCATAGCTATCCGTTCAAAGGGAACTTGTACTATTGGTATTGGAATGAGAGGTGCCCTGTAAATGGGTTTGGGACAGGTTCTCTGACAAATGGGACAGGGCCGGCAATACTTTTTCACTGCCATGTGTACACCGGGCCAGTAAAACCTAAGCAGAACACGTTCCCGTGTTTTATCCTCCCCTAGGTGTCCCCCACAGACGTGTGTGTGCTGCTTTTAACACTAGGGGTACATGGACCTGAGGAACCATTAATTGTTCTACTTTTTCCCCCTGTATATTAGCAACTCTATACAGGAAATTATTTTTAACAATAAAATATGGTATACCTTCTGTAGGCTGGGCGGCTTTCGCTACCCCATTTACCTCAGTCACACATTTGAAGGCATGTTCCAAAGTGGCATCATTAAGTTGGTCTCGAACAAAGTCCTGCAGAGGAAACAAAATTGGTATTGCGGATCAGTCCGTATTCCTCACTGACAGGCGGGGTGGGCTTATCTGCGACATCAACGACCAGTGCTAGTTTGGACTGTCCATGTTTCCCCGCAGGTGGATGCTTTTGTGGAACTCCTGCTGTGACTCCCAGGATGGCATTCTGGTTTGGCGGTTCCCAAAGATCGATGTCCAGATGTTGTGGATTCTTAGGCGGTTCCTTTAAGACCGGGCTTCCGACCGTTGCATCAATTGCCGGCATGTCCGGCTGGATCCGCTCACCGAGGACATCATTAAACAGTGAGAAGTCTCGCCCCAAAATGAGTGGATATGGGAGTTTAGGTGCTATGGCAGCTACCACCATAACGGTTATGTCTTTGAGTGTGACTGGTAGTATTGTTCTTTCATAATCCTCTGTCGTGTCATGTACGCAAAGAACCTTCACCTTGGGCAACCGAGAAGTTATGGTTTCAGGTAAGGCAGAGCTGGAAACCAATGAGAGTTCACTCCCCGAGTCAACCAAGGCCAGAACAAGGTTTTGGTTGATTAGCACAGTCACCCGGAACAAACAAGGACTTCCTGATGTGGGACTCATGGTAAAACAGCTTGGAAAAGCAGGCCCAATATGTGCCATGGAACAGTCCATGGGTTCTGGTAGTTTAGGACACTCTGCCTTAAAGTGGCCTGGCCCACCACATTCAAAACACTTCAGATTATACAGCTTTGCACCTGGCCCTCTGTCCGTAGCAGTTTTGCCATTGGGCCCTGTAGCAAGGATTGTTAAACCTGGCTTTTGGCGTGGCAGCGGCTTTGGCACAAATGCAGGTTCTTTAGTCATTTGATGTAGCGCACAAAACCTTTCTACCACGGTGGCAAGCTCTTCATAAGTTTGTGGGTCTGATTGCAGAACTCACCTTTGCAAATCGCGGTTCAGCCCCCGGATGCAGTGATCTATCGCCAGAACTTCAATAATCCGAGAAGGCGAATTCTCCTCAGGCTGCAGCCATTTCTTTAAAATTTTAGAAAGCTCAGCCACTTGCGCTCTGACCGTTTTTTCTTTGTCATAGCGGCATTTGTGATAGCGCTGGGCTCGGCCTGGCCCGGAAAGTCCAATGCGAGCCAATATCTCAGACTTTAGGCACAAATAATCAGAGGC